>NC_080423.1:100570532-100928422 GCF_029873635.1 Malania oleifera
GGTCCTTCACATCCACCAAAGGGGGGGGGGGAGACTCCCGCCCACGGTTACCATAGTAATACCTAACAGACTAAAATAACCATCAACGCTCCCCACCATTAATTTGGAGCAATAGATATCCATATGCCCTGCTTAGTACTAAATGGATGCGGGGGTTTAAACATATCACAGGGGCAGACGGACCAAAGCTTTGGTAACAAATCAAACGATGTGCATATTATGACTTCAAATGTGTTAGTAATAAGCTTTTGTGCACATTTTCGGGTGTTAAAGCATCTGTCTTCCTAAACAGAATGGCATCAACTTCAAATATTTTCGCTTTTTGCCATGGAAGATGGTTGGAAGGCAATATGAAAGAGGACACTGTGATTATTACAAAAAACGTATAAATCATAGACTACGAATTTGGAAAACCCAGAAATTCTGTCCATAGTTCTTCAACCAAAAAGACAAGTTCCCCATACTGTAAGAGCCATAACTCTATAACTCCGACTCAAACCACAACTTGCCCTGGCCACCCAAAATTTGTTTCTTAGCTCTTCCAAAAACCAAATTACCACCACCCAAGATGTAGTACCTATTGTGGATCTTTTGTTTTAAAGGCAAGCTAATCCAATGTGCATCTGTTATATCTTTTGAATAAATAAGTGTGACCTTGATCTCGATATCAAAACCCCCTCCCCATGTGCACCTCTTTGAGATATCTCAAAAATTGCAATTACAAACTCCTAGTGGCTGGTCCTCGAAGAGAGAATTCAAAGAAAATTGACTCACCAACTCTTGTTGCAAATGATATGTACCAACTGAGTGATTGTAATAATTCAAACTTTGCAGACAAGTCTTCACGGGTGTCGTCCAGGACTAGGGCAACACATCACATATCTACCGCCCTATCTCCAGGCGCTAACTTGCTATTGATCCAATGGGTATATCAACGTTTGGATCCCAAGTAACACCAATGCTTACCAGTAAATCCAGAACATATCTTCCACTATGACAAAATAGTTCCTGTATTAGCTTTGGATACTTCAGTACCCAAGAAGTCTTTCAACATCCCCAAATCTTTGGTTTTAACTTGCTATAGAAAATGTTGAAGGCTCTAAATACCTTGATCAATCATAATTGTTAATTACAAATATCATCCACATACACATAGAAGGAATCCCTCCATCCTGGACCAAAGGGTGAATAAGGTAGTAGGGATTATGAACATAAGGAGAGAGGACGGAATACCAACGGTAGAGAGAAGGATCCAAGAAAGAATGTCATCACCACAACTGTTGCAGGCCAAAGCGTCCCCAAGTCCTTACACACCCCCTATATCCCCCCCCAAAGACTCAATTAAAGGGGGAGGTAGTCTCGTTGGCCTCCACACTTGTATTAACACCTTCCTAGCTTTTTCCTATCTTATCATCCGTAACACCGTAGGAAGAAGGAGAAAGTAAGAAAAGAGGGAGAGGGACCAAGAGGAAGGACTGCCTCCTAGTCCGAATGATAGCAGAGGCCCGCGCCTATCTCCGCCAAACATAAAGTTATTTTTTGCAATCCCTAATACAACCCGAAAAGGCAGTGGAGCGGTTCCCTCCCCCCTCAAATCACAATTTCAAGAAAACTTTCATTCAAACTAACTGATGAAGATGCCAATGACACGTGGTAACACCAGGAGAAGAATAAACATAATTGTGATATAGTTTGGCAACTTGGGACAAGAAACGGTTTCGAATACTCCAAATCAATACAACCTGAGTATAACCCCGTTACACAAGATGTGCCTTCAATGAACCCTAAAACCATCGAAGTTGACTTTCACAGACATGTATACCCCACAACAATAACCACTGATTTGTTAAGGATAAAATAACAGCAAGGTTCGAGAGTAATCATTGTCCTTAAAGCATTCCATCTTTTCAAAACACATGAGGTGGGGGAAGACATTCCTCCCACAGCACCAAGTGGGCATACAGGCTTTCCTTCCGAAATAGATTTAGGAGGGTCCTCGATGATAAGAGTAAGTACCAAAACAATAAAATATTGATATGGGGATTTAATGTTTACCTTTGCATGATTACGCTGTGGTAACGCGCCCAACATACTATTTATCAACATCAGGGAAATATGATCATAACATATGATGAACCAAAAGTCAAGGTTAGTAAAGGAGCTAGAGGGGACTCTCATCCATGGAGACATAATCATGGAATGGACAAGGAAAAGGGGGAAAGACCATGGGTCCAAAAGTTGAACTATCGGATCACAACTGATATAATGACGTCAAACTACATGTATGAACAAACAAGTGTGTTATTGGAATACGGACAGTCCAGGAAAGTATCCATCGGAGTACGAATTAATTAAAATAGCATCGTCACAGACTCATATCAGGTCCAGCCAGCCTCTTATGGATTATGGTGTCTGAAGGTATAGACTCAAATATGGTACCTATGTAAAACAAGAATGATGCAGAGTATGACTATAACAACCCATCTCCCTCTTGTTGATTCATTGAGGGCCCAAAACGACACCTTTTATAGCAATTAGGTAATCACCACTTTCATCCACCCTAAGATTTAGTTGATGACCCAAAAAGGGACACAATAGAATAGGAGAAGAGAGGGAGTAAACGGAAGGAGAAGGAGATAGAGGGGAAGGAACCAAAGAAGGGTACAAAAGGGGAGATGGGAAAAAGAAGCAGAGGACAGGACTCAATCTCTGAGGCAGGTCTAAGAAAACAGAGGTTGTAAATAAGAAGGAGAATGAGTAGGGAATTTTACCACTAATAACAGAGGAGGTACTAGTACACCCATTTTTAATAAGATATAAATCATCATACACAGTCCTCACACCAGAACCCCACTGTAGGACCTGCATTTGTATAAAGTAAGGTTGTGAGGATCATTTCAAGTATATATCAAGTATTTTTTTCTCACATCAACACCCCGGAAACCGGGGGACCACCCATTTGGTTGAGGAGGTGTGGGCATAGGACAGATTGATGTGGCAACACAACCACGCTTTGAGTCATAATACTTGTATTGAGTAGCTTAAATAAACTCTTTAAAGCATTTCCATTCAAAGTATATTCAAAATGACAACCAAATTAAGGATCTTTATTTTAGAACAAAAGGCCCAAAGAGAATATATGAAATAACTAAAGAATAGCTTTTTTAAATTAGCCAAGTCATCCTTGAATGAATATCAATCCACAAGAGGTTAAAGAGTACCAGAACCCACTAGGACACAACTTACTAGGACCCCAAACATTGAATGGGAAAAGGGCTTAACTACCGATTTATTGACTCTAGAAGCAAAATGGACACATGATGCTTTCCCACTAACAAGACTCACAATCAAGACTGATAACGCAGAAACTCAATCAAAGAACTATATGTTTCACACTTTTCGCACGAGGATGTAGGATGACCAAGGCAACAATGATTTGGAAAGGTGTGTATAGTAGTGTAGTGTATAAGGGGATAGCGGCTCAAAGTGATAAAGTTCCCACCTTCACACACCCACCCTTGCGCCATTGTCATCCTTGTCTTGAAATCTTGAATAACACACAATCAGGGCAGAATGTTCATGAACACTTCATAGGATTTTGTAATCTTATTGCTAACATCATAAGATTGAAGGAACAGTTGTACATAATACAAACTGAAGAAGAGAAATTGAAGAAGTGGGATTTACAATTCCTTTTAAAGTAGTGGTGGTCAATCCATCAGCAAGAGTAACACACAGGTAAAGTTTTAGGTATTGGAGAGAAGAGAGAAAAATAGGTAAACCTGTAATATAATTGTGCAACCGAGTCTTAACCCAAGGACTATGACGAAGAGTAACTAGGCTTTTAAATGGGATTAACCTAGTTGGGCAATAGTTTACGGAGGGAAAGAGAAGCATTTTGTGACAACTGGATACTGCTGGAAGTTTGAATACTCTCCCTCTCACATAGATACAGTATGTTGCCTCCAACTGGTCCCAAAGGTCTGGAGTTTTTGGTGGTGGCTGCACGGCATCCCCCAAAAGTGTGGAATTGGTGGTGGCTGCTTGGCAAACATGTGAAGGTTACCTTGAGATCCCACACTGCTCAGTAGTATGATTACCAATTACCACAATGAGCACCTTGCGTGGAGTGCCATCAACCGTCATCCACTCTATACCAACCACCAAATCACTCAAAAAACCACCTGAGACCTTCTGGGGGAACTTCCTGCGTCGTTCAGTAGAGAAAAGAATCAAACTATGCGTGGCAAAGGCTCCCTCTAAAACCCAGCTGCAAGAGCAAGAGAATGTGTGCTGCAATGCAGCACACGAAGAACACGAGAATAAACAATCAGCACAATGATATGCAACCTAAATCTGCACTAAGTATCTTGGACCATACTGCCTCAAACTCAAATTCCCAAACCCACAGAACCCTGAAGAACATAATGATTTGGCTCCCTCTGCTTTGCATCTCACTAACA
Source organism: Malania oleifera (assembly GCF_029873635.1). Lineage (NCBI taxonomy): Eukaryota > Viridiplantae > Streptophyta > Magnoliopsida > Santalales > Ximeniaceae > Malania > Malania oleifera. Next base: position 100,574,996 of record NC_080423.1, read on the forward strand.
TCATAGTTATTAGTTTGCACAATGTTAACTCCTTATGATATGTTTTCACCTCTCCAAGTAATCTGTAATGCCTTCGATCTCCCTTTGTAACGAAAGTACTCTCCTGGATACATAAAGATACATGTCATCCTACTAGAGTATAGAGCTCGTGGCATAATCCCAAATCTCCTGCATTTATCTAAAATGCATGCACATCTTTATAATTGGGGCTCCATTGAATTCCAAAAGGGGAACCCAGCATCTTCTGAATCCACACACTTCTTTTCTTTTTCTCATCAAAGGACCAAATTCGAGCACGCAGCCAGATTTTCTTAGTCCTAAATAAAAACTGCGAAGCAGCCTTAGACCATTGAACACAATTCTTTCCATCCAATTTCAATTGCTATCTATGGTAGCGATGAGGTACATGTTTTTGGGATTCAGAGACCCATCCCAACACTCCCAAACCAGCAGCCACACCACTCTAAAACAAGAGAACAATCAAAACTGCCAGGGACAACACACACAAGGTGACCCAACCAAATACCACGGCAAGGTAACCACCTACGAACTGATATGACACTGGCCACAGCCCTCTCAAATCACTTATGAACAACTGGCCACTGCTCCCCGCCGAAAGACCTCACAAAAAACCTTATGAACACCGAAATCCAACTAACGATTACCAAGAGTGCATGGTTGAAAAATGTTGGATTTTTTAGCAAATCCAACACCCCCATAGCTTGATACTCGTTTCTAGGGAAGGAATCATAACATGCTGGAGTAAAAAACATAAAAAAGGTGCCAGAATCACCCGCACACTTCTATCACATGGGGTCGGGACTGCCGCCAGTCGACCTGCGTGCAGGTGACGGATTTTGCATGGGGAGGTTTCCATCGATGGGATTTTTTTGTAGGGTGATGTTTAGACGGTTCTGTTTTTGGCTATTTTGTGAATAATGACGGTTGTGGTGTTCTGAGAAGGCAGCAAAGGGAGGGTGTTTTCTGGAGCGCTGAGTGTGGGTTGGTGATAGGGTTGAAGGTTCCATCATCTTACAGAATAGCCATTTGAGATTTTTTAATTAAATAAATGTCCTATCTCCAAGATAGGTCTCTCCCGCTCTCCTGTATTCATAATACAATCATACATTCTACTGACCATGATACTCTTACACTCTGCACTAACTAACATAACAATAACAACTTAATAATAATAACTAAAAGACTACAATAACCATTAACAAAACTGAAACAAGAAAAGGCATTGTAAACAATTAACTCCTCATCCAATATTGAACTTTTTTTTCATTGCAAGGGAAATTTATCAAGATGGAAGAACAGAGAAGGAAGCTTGGCACAAGAACAAGCCATCCACAAAGGAAACATTCTCATCATCATCATAAAATAAAGAATAAATAAAAAGAAAACTATGGCTTTATTACTACCTGCTGTCGATGCTCTATAAGCGTTTCCAGGCGACTGACAAAGTTACTTCCATTCCTGGAACGGAAATGCAAAACCCCACAAAATGAAAAAAAAAAAAATTGGAAATCAAAATATCATTGCCCAAAACCAGAATAATGATTCTGGTCAATTGGTAAGTACAAAAGGGGATGAAATAGTTTAATAAAGCTCTTCCTCCAATCAAAATCCTTCACATTGAAATGGCACTAGAAAGAAGCAATACATAAAGTTGATATAAGCAAACGCCCGCTCCACGAGTGCTTCTTCACAAACTACTAGTGATTCTAAAGCAATTCTAGCATCCCTCAAACTTTTGGTTTTGTCTTCATTCTTCATAACTTTTTTCCAGACTAACCAAGAAAATCAAGCCGTCTTTCTCCGTCTATTCCACATCAAAAGGCAGTACAGATTGCACTACCTCCTGCAAACAAAGAATAAAAGAAATGAGCTCTCCCATATGATTTTAGGCCAGAAATGATAGTAAAAATCCAAACACGATAGGAATAATATATTTTTGGTTATATGTCAAATAATCTGCCTAAAAATATTTTTTTTTTAGCAAAGACGGTACTTAGAAAAGAAAAAAAGGTACAATGTGTTGGGACAGGAGTCCGCCATAGAAAAAACCAAAGGAAAAGAAAACAAGAAACAGAAGATCCCAAAATAAAACTACACAAATTCACCAAGATATACCGCCCTTTCAACCCTTTCCCATATTAATTTACCAAGTCTTCAAATTCACTACTTCCTTTGAAAACCCTTCATTTTTCGAACTTTTGCCACGCATCCAAACACCCTCCTCATCTCCACCAATATCACTCAGATTTAAATCCCATTTATCCCTGAAGATTTTGAGATTCTAAACTCAATCCCTCAGTATCTCCCCCACTGGTGTATTGGAAACTCCATCCCTGCATTTAACTTATTCACGCAATCCATATTGTAATAACAAGTAGAAAACTACTCCCTCCACCGTCCAATGGGGTTGGATGGACATATGATAAATCCGCCTTTTCATTTCATCGTCAAGAATCAGAACCCGTACCATAATTGTTTCTCGAATCTCATCCAACAAACCCTCCACCACCATCAAATCACTAATATCACCACTTTCTAAATCTGAAAAATCCTCCCATTTCTTTAACGCTTACTTTCTAGTCCCCATTAACTAGATCCGACATTCTTCTTAGCATAGAACTTTTGCAATACTCCTTAGTCTTTGCCATTGCTTGCCAGAATTTTCTCTCTATTTTACAAACATCTTCTCATTTCAGTACCCAACAAGCCATTTTCCCATGACGAGGCATAAAACCTTCTTATTACCTTCAAATTTATCAATACAAAAGACGACAATCATCAGATTTCTAGCCAACTCTGCTTTTATTTTTATTTTATTTTATTTTTATCTTTTTTCATTCACAAACCACCTTCCAAGATGTTTCGCCGAAACCGACACAATTTTTTATCAAACCAAAATCTTGATTTGATTATAGCTAGCATCCTTAGGCTTCCTCCGACTCTTGGTCAGTTCGATGTCAGATACTTCTAATAAGTGGAAGCTGAATATATTTCTTCTAACAACTAGAGGTGAATAAAAGTGCCCATTACAGAGGGCATAGCTCCTCTTCCTGTAACTCGTCTTCAAGATGTAGGCAGGTTTTAAATCACAGTAACGTGTAAGCATAACGTAATGGTAAGGGGTGTAACCACAAGCGGGTAGCATATGTTACATACGGAAGTGGGTGTAACGGCCGTGAAATTTTTTTTGAAGCATCCAACCCTTGTGCATATTAGCGTACTCATTTTCTTTCTTAAGCTTCTAGCCCTTCTTAGAAAGATTTTTTGAGGTATTTTGATTCTTTTTTCAAGAACTAAGTTATTTGGTAATGAAGGGCCAACAAGTTACATACATTTGTTTTAAACTAACATTGATAAAAAATTTTCGTGTACGTGCATATTTATACTCTCATTGTTCTTATCTGTATAAATTCTTTATGGTTCTATGTATTAATAAAACAAATACATTTATACACTCCATTAATCATTAGACACTAAGACATACGAATAATCAAATATAAAATAGCTAGAAAAGAAAGAAGGTGAAGTTTAAAATCTATAACATAAATATCACATATAATATCAGCAAAATACAAATATTTTTCCTAACAAGTTAGTATTTTCACATTGTTAATTAGGGGGTGCAAATCTCTATTAAATGACAGTATTTACGAGAAATAGTAATGTTTGTAATCATTGTAATCTTATTATATCTTTCCCCCTCTCTCTCTGCCACATTGTATTTGAGAATTATTTATGAAAGATAGGGAAAGTGCGGAAGAAAGATAAAAAATAAATAATTTTTTGGTGTAACATTCATTTAGCAGTTACGTCAACGGCTTAGCGGCCTTTACACGTATGGTGTCACGGTCAGGTAACAGCAGCTAGCAGCCGGGATTTTTTATTTCTCCACTGATTTCACATGGTGTGTAATTGTATCAGTAACCCAAAAACCCGTATGTTAACGGCTTAGTACGATTTGGCGGGCCATTATTTAAAAACCATGGATTAGAGCACATTTTGGGACCTGCCCATTAGTGCCCAAAAAACCAACATAGCAGGAAACTTTGGTCCCTATTTCTGTATCAAGGGTCAATTACCACCAAAACCTAAACCCTTACTGCCGGAGCCATCTGAGGGAGGGGCCTCCTTTGGTCCAACGAAGCCGCAAATCAACCTTTCCTAAACCTTGAGCCTATTCAAATAATTGGCACAAATGTATTTAAAAAAGAAATATCTCCTTTTCATACTGATCCATATTACAGATAAAGCATGCGCCCACCCCAATCCTTCACAAAATGGAAAGAGGAAAAAGAAGGGAAAGCAACTCTTATCCCTATCTCTTCATTCAACGGTTTTTGTCTCCATAAGCTTCCCACAACCCCCTGCACCCCACGATCTGTGTCATGAAGAGTTATCTGCAGATACCTCCCAGTATCCTTCCTCAAAAAAATCCTCAGCAATCTCGCAGAAAACACATGAAAATCCGTCATCCATTGCCTTTTTCACCCCCAGGAACAAAAACTGAAAACTTCTTTCTTCCTTTTCCTGCCCTTCCACATTCTTCCATCTAATCGACATCCAGAGCTTTGTGATACCATTTAAACAGATCGAAAACCCCTTGCATGCAAAAGAAAACAGACATCCCATCAGCAAACCAAACCACAGCCTCTTTGGAAAACCTAACCCACCCAGTTCCAAGAGACATTGTTCTTGACCACAAGAAAGGACGAGAGCTCCCCCACCCTGTCTAATTGCAGATCAAAAGATTTTCCTTGGTCTGGGATTGATCAATTCAACATCTCTGCTACTGCAAGAAATTCCATAACTTTGAATGCATGAGGGGAGAAAAGGAACATTTCATGAGAGAAGATCGAGAAGAGAGAGAGAGAGAGAGGGAGTGAAACATAGTATTTCTGCCTAGAAAGGGTTCAAAAATTACTGCAGCTCAGATGTCCACTTTATTATACCCATATTGTGAAATATCAGATGTGCATGGCCTGAGAGGGTACATGAGAGAAAACAAGATGAATGAAAGGCGGCAACCCCAGAAAGGAGGGAGTTGGAATGCACCACCGGACCATGTTAAAATCACAATCTGGACCATGGATTTGCTGATCTTATCCTCCTACATAAAATAAAAACTTTTCAGATTGCCTTAGGTTAAATATCCTGCAAAAATTATACTTGTAAATCGTGATGCTTATTTCTAAGTTGCTTGGCAAGGTTTTAAGTAGAGGCTGTGCACCATCACTATTATCTAAAAGATTTTTGGGGTCCAACACTGTTTATACACCACTATAGGGCAGTGGGAATAAACCCTCATGGCCAGAGTGGCTGCACAGCCATACAGACTATAACAACAAATTTTTTTATACATTTTCTTCTCATTTCTCTTATTTGCATTTCATAAATCTATCAAAATCAACTATGTGAAGAGGGAAGGAGAATATTTCATGAGGTGATAACAATAAAGACTTATTTATTTTCATATTATTTCACAAGAGATCATCAATTAACAATTTGATATGAACAGTGTTTCTTCTTGGAAAATATTATTTATTTTGATATTAGCATTTGATATTTTCTTTTCCATATTGTTCTTTAAACTTTCTTTCCTTTTTTTTCTTGTTCAAGTTGTTAGCAACTGTATTCTTTAATGATAAATTTTATGATTATAAAATTGTAATTTTACAGCTTAGATTATACAATATATCTTGTCCGTCTAAGTGCATTAGGTTTTTAGTACTTTTTTTTGTTTATATCAAAAGAAGATGAATTTATTAGAACAGAAAGACTATACAAAAAGGAGAATGAGAGATCCCATTCAACAAAAGGAAGGGAAAAAAAGCACAAATAAAAATAAATCAAGAACAACAATCATAGTAACAAAGCAAGCCAATCCAATTGGAAATCAGAAAACCTCACTCCTTTAAAGCAACAAGCACTCCAAAGCGAGGCAAAATAATGAATCTTCTTCCATAACAAAGATAAATTCAGCTTTTCCCCGTAAGCATAAGGGCATTTCGTTCCAGCCATAAATCCCAGAACTGCAAAAATCGCACAAGTCCACAGAGCATGTGCATCATCTGTTTTAGCCAAAACCAGAAAATAACAGACTAACAGGTCCTCCACTGACTCCTGACAAACCCAACTTTCTCCCAAAAGACCAAAAGCTTATTCCATATATTCCAAGCAAAAAGTACAGTAGCAGATGAGGCGCTGTTTCAGAACTTTCAAGATACAGAGAGCAGACATCAAGATTCAGGAGAAAGTGCCTTTGAAGATCTCCTAGTCTGCAACAGATTGTTGGTGTAAACTCTAGTAAGAACAATCAAAGCAATTTCCTAATCATGTTTTTCCAATCTTCCCATTAGTCAACCTGCAAAAAAATTTTGAATTACAATCACCCTCTTTGCCCATTTAAATTTAGTCTTTTGCCATCCAACTCCTCACTTCCTTAAAAACAAATCCTCCTACTCATTTTTTAAGGAGACCCATTGAGCCTCCTCACTCGCCAAAAACTAACACCTTCCCTTTTCTATCTAAAAAATCTAAGTCACCCCAATGGCAGACTTCTTGATTGTTATATCCCCAAAAATCTCCCTGCTCCAATTCTTCAGTGTCTCTTTAAGACACTTAAGCTTCCTGACAAACCTAAAGGTCTTAAACCCTTCCGAACCCCTCTCCAAATCCTTACTCCAAGAATCTCTAACAAAAGAAGAAAAAGAATCATGATCAAGCCATATATTCTCAAACTGAAAAGGGGAAAGACCGCACTTCACTTTACAAGGTTTCAAAAAGACAGGAAAAAGACAAAGCTAGACAAAAATAACTCATTCTCTCATTCACTACAAAACTAAAACTGTCTAACCAACTAGCAAAAGCCCTCTCCCCAGTCCCCACCCACAAACCAAGAGAAAAATGAACCAGAGTCTCTAATGAATCTGTCAAAATTCTGTATACCCGAAGAGAACCTCCCTCCCTCTTTTCTCTCCCTTGGAAAGTAACAACATTAAAATCACCATCTATGAAATCAAAAAACCGCATATAAATCTTCGAAGAAAGAGGACTGAAAAATGGGTCTCGGAGGACCATAAATATACGTGAGCCATTATTGGCCTCTTCCTTTTATATCTACCAAAACCAGAAGGGAGAAGAACTGATCAAGGCTATCAATTTTGGAAATAGACCAGGTATCCCAAAATACAAAAATGCTCCCAGACGTCACCTGAAAGAAATAAACTCCCAGTACTTACACTAACCCTCCTAAACACACTTCACCAACCCCCATCTACATTCTCTAATTCAGTTTCTTGAAGAAACACTAAATCAGGAGATTTTCTACGCAGCACTTCCCAAATCAAAACCTCTTCCTAATATTCCTTGAAAGCCTAGCACACCTAATGAGCTTTATCTTCCCTCTTACCTTCCCCTATACAACCCCCCGCCCCACCCAAAAAAATGAAAAAAAAAATTGAAGAGGCTTACTTTTTTTGAGTGCGTTTTGAATTTTTTTCATCTTATAAGTTCTAGGACTAATCCCCACCTTCACCTCATGGCCTAAGGGACTCACTAGCTTTAAACCATATCCTCTTGGAGTTTTTGTGGGTCTCTTTTGTCCCTCTCACCCCAAAAAGGGCTAATGGCAATGACAACTCTGTCATTGGACTCCTCCCTATTGAATAAATGGGCAAACTCGAAGACCTAATTACAATGATAGGTCTCTCCCTCTATTTATAATATTTGTCAAAGTGAGTACCAATGACCATAATACCCCTACTAAGATTTACTTGTTAACATAACACTAACACATTAACAATGCTAAATGACTAAGAAAACCATCAACACTCACCATCATGCTGGAGCATATATATCATATGTGCCTAACTTGTTACAAATGAATTTAACATGAGCAGTGAGCACCCTCAAGGCTTTAGTAAATAAATCAGCAAGCTGCAAATCAAACTTCACATGAGTGATGTTAACGAGCTTTTGCACAAGTTTCTCTCAAACAAAGTGGCAATTAACTTCAATGTGTTTTGTTGGCCCATGGAAGACCCAGTTGGAGGCAATATGAATGGCAGCTTGATTATCAAACATCAGCACCATAGACTGAGAATGAAAACCCAGTTCTTCCAACATGTTCCTCATCCAAACAAGTTCACATGTAGTGTGAGCCATGACCCTATACTCTGACTCAACACTTGACCTAGTTAACATAGTTTGTTCCTTACTCCTCCAAGAAACCAAGTTTCCACCAAAAAAGATACAGGACCTGGTTATGGATCTTTTGTTGGAAGGTGACCCGGCCCAATCTACATCAGTATATCCCTGAATGTAGTGTGACCTCGATCCTAATATAAGAGACCTCCCCCAGCTGCACCTTTGAGATGTCCCAAAAAGTGAATTACTGCATCCCAGTGACTTGTTCTCTAAGAATCAAGAAACTGACTTATAACACTTGTTGTGAAAAATATATTCGACTGAGTGACCATGAAATAATTTAGCCTTCCAACAAGTCGTCGATATCGTCCTAGGTTAGGCAACAAATCCCATATCTGGCACTAGCTTACTGTTAGAATCCATAGGTGTATCAACAAGCCTGAATCCCAACAATCCATTCTCATTTAAAAGATCAAGAACATGCTTCCTTTGTAACATGACAGTTTTTATATGAGATCTCAATACTTCTATACCCAAGAAGTACATCAATGGTCCCAGATCATCTATGTGAAACTTATTCTGTAGGAAATGCTTTAGGCTCTGGATACCTTGATCATCATCAACGGTAATCACAATATCAACCACATACACAATAAGAAGAATCCTTCCAGATGGAGTGTGACGATAATATTGGCAATTGCACATAGTTGAAGACTTGAAGCCTAAAATCAAGAACTACAACACTAAAGCGACCAAACCATGCTTTGGGAGACTATTTTAAACCATATAGTGACTTCTTAAGCCAACACACTAAGCTTGACTCCTCTTTAGCAATAAACTCAGGTGGCTGTTCCATATAGACCTCCTCTTTAAAGCATTCTTCACGTCTAATTGGTGTAGAGGCCAATAACAAGTGGTGGATAAGGAGATGAACAAACGTTATGAGGCAAGTTTGGCCACAAGGGAAATTGTGTTTGAATAGTCCAAGTCATGCTCCTGAGTATATCCCTTAACAACAAGGCGGGCCTTCAATCGAGCCATGAAACCATTTGGATTGACCTTCACAGTGTACACCTAACAACAACCAACCACAGACTTATCATAAGGAAGGTGCACCAATTCATAAGTATCATTATCTTGTAGAGCATGCATCTCTTCTATCATTGCATTCCTCCACCTATAATGGGGCAAGGCTTCAAAAATAGACTTTGAAAGAGAAATAGAGGACAGGGTACTTACAAAACACTAGTATTGAGGGTGATAAAAGATCATAAGAAAAAAAATTAGAGATTGGATATTGGGTACAAGTGTGTTTACCTTTTTGAACAGTAATAAGAGGATCAACCACTTATGGAAGGGGATCATCCGACAAGGGAACTAGAGGCATAGAAGTGGAAGCTAGAGGACCCCCTCCTCCCTTGAATATCGTGTGTACACTTACAAATTGGGACAATCCAAAAGACTAGAACTCAAACTAGATGAAGATGTTGGAAATGGATGAAAGAAATGAGTTAAGAATAGCAACGCTAGGCAAAGGAAGAGACTTATCAAGGTCAACAGAACTCAAGGAATCAGAAGAGTATGGTATAGACTCAAAAAAGGTGACATCAGTATAGACAAAGAATCGATGTATAGTGGGGCTATAACATCAATATCTTTTTTGAATATAGGAATACCCAGAAAAATACATTTGATAGCACGAAGATCCAATTTATCCCTTCCTAGATTTAACTGATGGACAAAGGACACAACCAAATATATGACGAAGAAGGGAGAGCAAAGGAGCCTTAGGGAAGATAATTGAACATGTGATTTTACCACCAAGGACAGAAGATGGCATTTTGTTGATGAGAGAGCAAGCGGTGAGCACAACATCACTCCAAAAATTTTTGGGGACATTCATTTGTTACAATAGGGTTCAAGTGACTTCAAGTATATGTCTATTTTTTCGCACCACAACTCCATTTTTTTGTGGTGTGTGGGCACAAGATGATTGATGGATCATGCCAAAGTTAGTCATTTAGGTAGTGAATTGACTACTAAAGTACTCTTTCACATTATCATGACAAAGTATCCGAACTAGCATATCAAACGGAGCCCTTAATTGAGATAGAAGACAAAAAAAATATTAAACAACTCAGAAAGATCTTTCAATAAATACAACCAAATAATTCTAGAGTAGTCAACAACAAATGTAACAAAGTATCGAAACCCCAACTTTGACATAACACAACTAGGACCCCAAACATCGGAATGGACTAACATAAAAGGGCTAATGACTCTTTTATTGACTTAGGATGCAAAGGAAACATGATGATGATTTCCTAATTGACAATATTCACAATCAAGGTTAGAAACGGAACTAAAGTAGGAACTAGCTATTTTAACTTGTCTAATGATGGATGACCAATGCGACAATGGATTTGATGTGGTATGGCAGCAGCACTACAGGCAACAAGAGAAGAGAGTGACTTAAAGTAGTAAAGTCCACCAATATCACATCTTGTGCCAATCTTCTTCCTCATCTTCAGATCCCGAATAAAGAAAAAGAATCAGGAAAGAAGGTTACAAAGCAATTTAGTGACTTAGTAATTTTACTATCAGACATAAGATTAAAGGGGAATTTAGGAATGTAGAGAAACAAAGAAAGAGAGATGTTGGCAGTAGGATTTACTGTTCCTATTCCCTTAGCAACAGCAGTCGGATCCATTAGCAAGGGTAACTTGAGGTAGATTTGGAGAATCCTGGAGAGTAGAAAAGAAGTTAGTGACACCTATCATATGGTTAGTAGCAGCAAAGACAATAACCCAGGGACTAGAGGGAGAGATATCGGATGACATACAGACGGTATGGTTACTTTTTTGGGATGTCTAATACCGTAGGAACCTTGAACACTCCTTTGAGATAGCTACAGTACATTGTTCACTCAAACAAGTAACTGATGAGTGAGACACTTTTGGGATTTGGGAACTCCAACCCAACACACATACAAACTTGATAGAGAATCAGATAAAAAATACACAGAAGACAACATGTTTTCAAATTCACCAACTCAATCCCAACATACAAAACCTTCGACAACTGATGCAAACCACAAGACCACAATGTACGGATCAAAAACACAGCAAATACCACTGTTTCAGGCCCAATAAACTCAATGAACCTTGACAAACAGCTCCGAGAAGCATCAGACAACCATTCCTCGGATGTTGCACACAAGCAACTAAAAAAGGTGAGATCTTCGGACAAAAAACATCACAAAAAACTTCAATAATATATTTATAGAGGAATTCGAGCAATGCTGGATGAATTCAGGCCAGAAACATGCCTGAAATTATCTTCATGCACTGGCACATGGAGTAAGCCCTGGCAGCCTTTGACCGGAGCATAAGGGCATGTGGGGGACTGTCGGGAGATGGGATTTCAGTGGGGGGCAGATTGGCAGTGTCTGTGGGTGACTATGATGTTTTTGCAATATCTATAGTGGATTTTGTGTTCCTGAACTGGCAATGTTGCCCAGGAATTTTCTGGCTACTGCTCTGGCTTCCGGCAGCTGCTGGCTGTTTTTTTAGGGCTATAGTGTTGCTGTAAATTCTTCTATGATGGTAGACATGCCGTGGATTTAAGGTTTTAGGCTCTGGTTTTAATGGTGGCTGTGACAGTTATGATTTAGGTCTCAGAATAATTCTCCGTTACCATGTTGAATAATTGGGTAAAATCAAAGACGTAATCACAATGATAGGTCTCTCCCTTTATTATACTATACGTCAAAGTACATCCCAATGACCATAATACCCTTACTAATTCTCACTTGTTAGCATAACAATAACACACTAACAATGCTAAATGACTGAGATAACCATCAACACTCCTACGGCATACAACATCATATGTAAAATAAGAATGACTGGGAATGGAAGAATACCTTTTAGAGAAGTTTACTGACCCTCCAATGCAAGTTCTTTCACATCATCCCCCATCCTCTCAGCTGGAATGGAATCTCCTACGATGTCAATGTAATTATGCTCAAGAACAGGGACGTGGCGCCCTTGTCAATCAGATATTTTTCCTGGTTCTTAATGTTCCCAAATGGTAAACAACCTATGCTTCTTTAGATAACTTTGGACTGCCTACCCCATCTTCTTGCTGTTCAAACCATGGAACATTTTCCAAGCCAATTTGAACATTCGACTCATCCACAAAATAAGAAGATGGGATTACAGACAAGTCTTCCTTCCTAGATATTTCATTTTCTGCCATCTGATCTAACAAGCCCTTTTCAGATTCACACACACTTTCCATTTCATCATCTGAATCAGAACAAAAACTTCCATCTGAACTGGACACATCCAAGGAATGTGATCCACCTCTTATGGCAGACAACAAAGAACAAAGTGCTCGTTGAACAGGAACAATAGACTAACGATTTATCGTTAAATCTGCTTCAGTTGATTGTTGAGAAGTGATACCTGAGCTCCCAGACGATGAAATTCAGCACCATTTCTCTTTTCTACAGAGTTAACAACATCTCCTTCTTTACATTGATGGCCTTCACTACTTAAATTAACCCACAGTTGACTTGGCATGACCCATATTAATTACCTTATCCGGATGATTCTGGTGAGCCTCTCCTAATAAATCTGCCGAATTAGGCTTAACCTGTCCCAACTCCCTCAACTTTTCCAAGAGAAAGCCAGCAAATTCATTGAGCTTACATAGCCCTTTCTTCTCAACCCATCTAAATACTGCCCCGTCTCCTGTCAGGCCCATTGCACTGGGGCCCAACTATTTTAACCCCATTATGATTTAAATTTAAATTTGAAAACCACTCCTTCCAAATCGCAAAGAAGAAGGTGCTAAAATCTATAGGATCCCTGCTGTTCTGGACAGATTTTCCTGGTGATGTTCGAATCCTTCATTGGAGGAATTCTAAGAGCATAGGTGTACGCGATCCCTGGTGAGAGCCTCTAAAAGACACTTATTTTAACTCCCAGAACCTCGCTTCGCCGAACATTTTCTGAACTAAAGTCACCACACCTCCACCCTAACTCACCAATCATCAGCATCTTATTCCCATTCCCGATTTCGACAGTAGCTATATCCTTCGAAGACTGAATGAATGATTTCCAACCCAATGCTTCCTCTCAGGAATACAAATGGATTGAGGCCAACATTGATCTTTAAATTTCTCTAAACAGAAAAAATGCCCCCTTCCATTTCACAAGAGTTTCAGACTGAGGGCCTCCCCGGGACCCCAGCTCTTCTAAAGATTTGGCCTCCAAAAGAGTTAGCATGCGCTAATCCAAGATCAGATATACCCATCTTCCCTAAAACCCACTGGAACACATCTACTTTCAACAATAAAATCAGCATGAACCTTCTTGCGAATTCTGATATGAAAATGGACACATTATCCAAAATATATGTGTTAATCACCTTCCAATCAGCTTTAAAAGTGTGATGAACCCTCATAAAGAGATTTCATATCACTTCTCCCCCGAAATTGGAAAAAATCGTACGAAATTTCCCTTTAAACTACAGCAATGAAGGTAAACTTCCTGCCCCCGGAAGTGCATTTCTCAACTAGGAGACTAGTTGACGAGGATTACATCCTTTCTGTGTGATCTTAGATTGTTTAGAATAAGGCTCTCTCACTGGAGCAGATTTCTTACGGGTGGAGGGAGAGAGAGAACCATCCCTGTTTAGTTTTTTATTATTTTAACTAATAAAATAATGAAACTTATCTTTAATGAAGGGTAGTCCGTCCCAATTCCAAACCCCTTACTACCACCCCCTATCACATCCCAATGTTTGAACTAAGACTTCCAACATGGAAGTCCTGGCCAAACCAGTGGATTTTCCCCCTATATTGATTATTACTGATACCTGAGTATGTAATGAAGCATTCTTGAGACACGGTAGACAAATCTATCCTTTCCTAGATTCAGAAAGATCAATAGCTACCATGCACTTTACCAGAGAACATTTAAAAAAAAATAAAACAACAAACACCTATAAGCACAAAACTTAAAAATAAAACTAATTATGCTTAAGGTATTATGACATAGCAGCGTAGTAATCAGGGTATCACATTTAGATACTTCAGATAAATATTATTACAGCAGCTCTAGAGCCTTTTTTTCTAAACTATAGAGAATGTAAAAAAAAATACATAGTTGTCTTTTCAGTAACAATGAAGATTCTTAAGTCCTTTGCAACATGTGCTTCAAGTGAAACTTCAGAGTCTTACTAAGAAGAAGACAACCATGCTAAAAATAAAATACACATAAAATTTTCATAGACAATGAGTTGTAGCCGCCATGCTATCATTCCTGTTCATAGTATGCATTAGTCTTATCTGAAAGACATTCACTGGCAACGGCATCAGCAAAAGTCTTGACCAACACCTTTATACTATGTAAATTTTCAAGAAATATAGCAAGATTATGAACACAAAAAAAAAAAAATTCAAATTTATTTACCTTCATGCACATGATGTCCTCGTCAATTTCCATGGAACCTTCATTGTCATGTATTGTGTTTCCCTTGTTCAAGGGTGGCAGCAAGCTGGATTTTGCAAATATTCTCCTTGGGTTCCCTGCCTTTTTGCTAGGACTCCACCTAGAAGCTAGATCAGCTCGCATTTGACAAAACATTTGAGGCTGCAAACAGAATAGAATATTAACAGTGAACAATACTTGATTATCAATCATGCATGCTCAAAAAAGAAGTATATAAATATAAAATAAAGGATTAGCATTAATAGCATCAAGGGAAGAGGGAGTTTGCAAATTTATGATGCACAACCAAGCTGAAGTATCAGTATCCAATCATTGATTTTTTCATTGATTATCCATCTTATATTATTTAAGCCCAAAATTCTAGAATAGTTTTGAATATTCAACTCATGTAAACATAACAGTAGTATTTAATACTGGTGCCATAACGGGAATAAACTGACTCTCCAAGGCCTTATGACTGTCCTAGCTACAATTGGACATGGCTAAATCATTTTCAAATTAATCACATCAAGCTAAAGAAAAATTATATAAATAAAACCATTAAGTAGAAAAGCTTAGTCAACATGTTCAACAAAGCAGAAAATCGTATAAACATTTACTCATATTAGTAATTAACTGCATAATTCTCACAAACTGATTGACAATTCATCAAGAAAAACTATAAATGTGAAAAGATTTTAATATAGTACTAAAAATTATATCAAGTTCAAAAAAATCAAAATGGCTCTATGACACTATGGGACTTTTTTGTTTCCAATAAATAATGATGCTCAAAACAACATAAATGAAAAATAAAAGCGGTAGAATCCCTGAAACTCTACTTGGAAAATCCTATCCACCAAAAGTTAGCAAGTTCTACTGTTTTAGTTACGACAACCTAGATTACTAACATAACTTCACCACATGCATTTAGCTTCTCATATGAGATGCATGTGCTCAACGATAAACAGGAAAAATATATTAAATATGAGCAGACCTGAAGAACAGCAAAGCATAGATCCTCCAGTTCAGCTTTTAAAGCCCACAAACCTAATTTGGAAGCCAGTGAGCACCAAATAACTAATGTCTCCTGTGCAACAGCTTGAGCCTTGGTTGGTGGCAGAGCATAACTGTAAAAAAAGTTCATCATCTAGCAGTGTAAGCCACATGACAATATTATTACCAGTGCAACACTGCAGTATGATCAATTGATCAGCCATACTGGGAAAGGGAGGTGTGACAAACTCTCTGAGTTTGAGTGCACATGTACAAAAAAACAGCAATCCCCACTATAAGAAACTAGGTAAAGAAAAATGCACATGAAATTCGGCCAAGAAAACACTAGAATGAGTTTACAGTCAATACATGGTCCTCATGTTATGAAGACGATCTGCAAGCTTGATGAGTACAACACGTGGATCATCAACCATGCCCAAAAGCATCACCCGTATATTGTTAGCCTAAAAAATCAGAAGTTAAAACTGTGAGAAACATGAAACTACAACTATAAATCATTACTTATATGCCTTCTCTCTAATAATGAAACTATATTCATTCAACAGTTATTAACTTTCAATTTTAAAAATAACTTTGAAAGATCATAAACACAGAAATTCAATAGAATTTTCAAATTTAAAACTTGCGGCAGAGTAGATAGTAAAAACAATGGAAATTTGGAAACCATTAGAGGAGATAAACGCTTGATGCAAAATTAAAATATTATAAATAAAACACATGCGAACAGTAAATGACATTGACACACTGCAAAAACTTCGTGTTGTTAGCCATGAAAAGCATTCCGACATTGACACACTGCAAAAACTTCGTGTTGTTAGCCATGAAAAGCATTCATGTAGCTTAATAACTGAATACAAAGATATCAAATATAATGTATTTAGATACAATAAATCAAAACACGAGCTAGTGGCCTGTTAATTTTTTTTTAAAGACTCTTTTTAAAAAATAAAGAAAGAAAGAAATTACAAACTAAAGAGGGCAAGATGTCCTCAAAGGCGAAACCAGAAAGGACAGAACAAAAATTAAAACAATTTGTCAAAAATATCATTCTTTAAATCCTTGCCATCATAGATGGAGCATTTCAAATTGTCCAGCTCTCCTCCCCTTCTACTTGCTCCTTCTCCAATTATCTCCTGACCTCTAGGACCAATAATTCCAACATATTAACAAGAATAATAATTCCAATATTTGAAAAATGAATTGCGTATAACTATTAAACACAAGTTGTTATGCAAAACTATGAGATTTATGTTAATGACAGTACAGAATTAATTTATTTAATTAAACTAACAAATAATATTCAATAACTTGAATTAAATTATTCCTACGACTGAATTTTTTGCATTTAAAATACTTAAATGAAAAAAAAATTTAAGTAAGGGTTACTTTGAAGTAATTTTTATAAAGTCAAGGATAAAGAAAATTTTAGAAAGCAACTGATGCATATTTTAATTCAATGCTAAAAGGGGCCTTAATTGAAAACTCTGATTGTACAATGAACAATCCATAATATGGCTGATTACCAAAACACGAGATTGGAGTTTCATACCTCTTCATGACCTAGGCTAACCTGGTTCACATTTACTCTGCGATGTCTACGTAACAGCTGCATAAAAAATGACAATAAGCTAAAACTTGCAGTAGACTTAAATTAGAACAAAAATAGTGATACCTTCCCAAAACTGCCATTAAACAGTATGTTAAATTCATCCATATTTTTAATCACTTTAAATTTTTGACATTCACAATTTAACAAAAAAAAGACAAATTCTATAATCTATATTCTAGTTATATTTATAAATAAATCTGAATTGTAAGCTCTCAAAGCATTCAGATTAACGCCTCGTTTGTTTCACTAAAAACAAAGGCAACAAGTTCAAACTATTGTCAAGACCAGTCTATTATACCTGATTAACATAGCTTAACTTGGAAACACCGGCTACCAACTTTGCTACATCATCACCAAAAACTTCTTCCATGCATCCCAAACTTACACATGTATCATCAACTACATCATGTAGAATTCCAGCCACAACTGTATCAATAGCCTGCATAAGATTTTATGATTTCAGTGAAAATGGGGTGTGTCAGGTGTATTGTGTGATCCTAGAATACCTTAAAATTAAAAGGAAAGTTTTATAAGACGGCTATAAGGCCGACTATGCTTTATCGTTCAGAATGTTAGGCAACTAAGACACATGAATGAAAAATAAAAGTTGCTGAAATGCGAATGTTAAGGTGGATGAGTAGCATAATATTCAAAAAGAAAAACTAAAAAATGAACATATACGCAATAATTTAGGCATAGCACCAATCGAATACAAGATAAGGGAGGGGCGGTTTAGACGGTTTGGGCATTTGAAACGTAAGCCTAGTAAAACACCTGTGCAAAGGAGTAAGCTAGTTATTGTTTCTGGCATGAAAAGCGATAGGGGTAGGCCTAAAATAACTTGGAATGAGGTAGTGAGGAAGGATTTAATAACCCATAATCTAATAGAGGAAAACGCTCTCTATTGGGTGAATTGGCGGAGAAGGATTCATGTAGTCAACCCCACCTAGTGGACTTAAGGCTTCTTGTTATTGTTGTTGTTGTTTGAAGATGATACCATGTAACTCAGTTTTACCAAATGGGGCAACAATAACAAAGAGGTTCCAATGGCTGACTTATGAAATAAATCGCTTAGTGCTATTTTATTACTAATTCTATGACATCCCAAAGACAAGAAACATGCCACAACCATTATCTTTTTAGAAATAGAGAAGTTTCATTGAGAGATAAAAGAATAAACAAATCAGAGGATAAGAAATCCCCAACAAAACATAAAATTACATATAGAAAGGAAAAACAAGCATAAATTACGTCAAAATATCCTTCGAGTCAGGCACAAATTCAAAAAAACAAATTGCAAAAGCCCAATGCGAAGCAAAAAACCATACCCAATCCAAGAGCAAGGATAAACACTTTCCGTGAAAAATTTGTGCATGCCTCTACAACCAAATTCCCGCAAAACAGAAAAAGCCACATATCTCCACAGTCTACTCACACCCTTACTACTTCCAAGTCCTCTAAAAGTAATTGAAAATTTGTTCCCTTATTCAAGACCAACCAACTCTCTCCAAACAAACCAAATAATCTAACCCATAATACCCAAGCAACTGAACAAAAGGCAGCCCAGTGCACAAAGCTCCTGTGTATGTGAAGTATGGGGGAAGGAGCGGACCATGATGGATCTATAGTATGCAGCCATACCTTGCATTTTTGCAAGAGGCTGTTTCCATGCCACAAAACCGTGACCTCCAGGTCACACGACAACAACTTTACCGTTGTGCCTAGACTCTCCTTCAACTGAACAATGTCAAAAAAAAAAAAGGATATGAAACATGTCTCAAAACTCTGGCAAACATTTAGCAACATACACAATACCATTTGCCACTAGGGCTGCACAATCTAGAAAAAGTAGAATCCACTTGTACATTTACAGTTGTTCAATATGCATTTATGCATGTCAATGCATGTGTAATTACAAACGCATCTGCCAAACACAGGAACAAACATAGTGAGACTCCAATGGCATACTTGTCTCTTTTTATTACTATTGGTATTAAACCACTGTAAGATCAAATGTTGCTCTCAAAGGTCAAACCTAAGACACGAGTTCAAGTCATGGAAACAAGCTCCAAATGTGGAGGTAAGGCTGTGTATATCATGCCCCTCCCCAAAACCCCGATATATAGTTCAACCATTGTGCAATAAGTGTTACAATTGCATTTACTATGCTTTAAGTGCACGTGCATACACAGGCGATGAATAATGCATTTCAGTTTTGATTTGACTAATTGAGTGCAAATTTATACCATATATTAAAGTATGAATAATGCAAATAATTTTATGGACAAAAATATACCTACCTTTAAAAATAATACAAACCATAATTAAATGTGTTCAGAGTATCGTGTAAATTGGATGATCCAATCTCAATGTTAGGCTTCCCCTTCTATTTACAATATATGCCAAGTACAAACCAATGACCATAATTAATACCCTTACTCATGCTAACACAGCAACAATGCTACATAACTAATCTAACGAGTAACACTCCCCCTAGAGCATAGATATGACATGCTCCTAGCTTGTTACAAATGGATTTAACACAGGTGTCCCCTAGGGGCTTTAGTGAATAAAACAGCAAGTTGAAACTCATACTTCACATTAGAGCTCGTAATGAGCTTCAACAAAGTTTCTCCTGAACAAAGTCACAATCAACTTCAATGTGTTTCCTTTGTTGATGGAAGATTGGGTTAAAGGCAATACAAATAGCAGTTTGATTACTGCACATAAACTCCATTGGTTGAGAATGTGGAAAACCAAGTTCTTCCAACATGTTCTATAGCTGGACGAGCTCACATTAGTGTGGGTCATGGCCCAATACTCTAACTCAGCACTTTACCACTGCAATTTGTTTCTTACTCCTCAAGATACCAATTTACCACCAACAAAAACGCAATACCCAATCATGGATCTTTGGGTGACCCAATTCAATCTACATCAGTATATCCTAAACATAAGTGTGATCCTCATCCTTAGAAAATAGAGTCCCTAGTGCACCTTTGAGGTATCTCAAGGGTATGAATGACTACATCCCAATGACTTGTTATGGAGAACCAAGAAACTTCTTACAACACTGTTACGAAAGAAAAATCTGGTCGAGTGATTGTGAGATAGTTCAACACTTTCAAACAAGTCTCTATATATTCAGGGTCAACCAACAAATCACCCACATTTGGTACTAATTTGCTATTAGGATCCATGCCAACATCCTTCCATGCTGGGTAAGAGAATATAATGTAGAATATACCTCCCTAGCGTGATTAATGGGCAAGAATTTGTAGATCATAACTTCCTTTATTAAGTTCTAACGTGTTACACATTCCTTGATGTAACTCTACTACTCTAGCGTGAGCTCAACGGTCATAGAAGGGAAGCCAAAAGTGGCATCTGCATCTGCACCCCCATTTCTTTTACTAAGGTATAATGTTCAACTTGTTTTCTCAAGCCCTTGAGTGCCAGATCATGTCGGTCTTGACCTTTACTCTCCATCATGACATGTATGATCCCTCCAATCCTTAACGTCGGCAACTTTGCATTGCACAAGTTCAAATTGATCCCTGATAAACTTCTCTTTTTTTTCCTTGCTTCTGTTCAGCTGGTTTGATTCTGCCCTAAGTTGGTTAGTTTGTTCACCATACCACTCTGATTCAATTAACCTTGTTCAGCTATGAGGTGAATAGTTTAATAGAAACGGAACCTCTCTTCACTTGTTCAGTTGTGAACACCATGAGCTACTGAGCCCTCTTTAAAGAAGAGACAAACCTCCGCGATAGTGGGGGATGGCAGTCAACAAGGAGGCTGAACGAGGCTAACCAGCAAGAGAAGGCACTCATGAGGACTATGAGCTCTGGCAGTAAAGGATTTCTGATGCATGTTTATAGTGGCAAAAGCATATGGGGGCTGGCAAGCAACGGGTTAGTCAAAAGCAACGGCCAGATTCCAACAAAAGCCTGTTGGTAGATTACAGCAAAAAGTTGCTAGCCTGGCTGATGTGAAAGCTTCAACCAATGTAAAAGCAACGAATGTTGGCTTCAATTTGATTCCTTTTATTGGGTCATAGGTGCTTGGGGTTGGGTGTGTGGGAGTGTGGTGTACGGTGGCATTGAATGATGGTTCCTGGCTCTAATACAAATTGATGACCAAAGAACTCACAAGTAATAACCCTAAAACTCAAATACTCAATTTCTTCAAATTCAAAAACAAGCTTCAACATGATTATACACACACAAAAATATATAGAGCACTAAAATCTACTTTCCAAAATTAAAAGAAATATACTTTCTAAAAGTAATAACTAAAATTAAAAGATATCAAAAATCTCTTAAATTTAATAGAAGATGAATATGGCTTGCGGGATTAAACTTCCACTCCATGTTGCGTGAGGCTACTCTACCTCATTGCTACAAAGTGCAGAAATCAAGAAATATCAAGAAGAAATGCCAAAGAAAATTTTCGGAAATCAACCACAAAAAAGTCAGCTCATTTTTCTTACCAATAATTTGAAATGGAAAGGAAAGTTAGGTTACATGTGTCTTGGTGACCAGACAAGATATGTATTGAACGACTCTTAACAGGCAGGAGAATCCAAATAAGAGAAGTATCCCTCTAATTACTTTATTTTGAATTTTACTATCACTAGTAATTAGTTGATCATTGTTATTGATTTTATTTTTATTTTTTTTAAAGAGCCAGGTTACTTCAATGTTATTGTGAACCTCTAGCGGCTCTTATCCATAGCTATGATTTAATCAATTTAAAATGGTTAGGACTTAGTTTTATAGATTTTGACTTAAAAGTTGAATTTCTCTTTTTTTCTTTTTTTTCTTTTTTCTTTTTTTTTTTTAATAAAAGAAGCTATATTAGATAGAAAGAATAGAAAGTACAATGTGCGGGGACAAGGAGTCTGCCAAAAAAGTTGTAGTTCTCTTTCTTTGAAGTTAACAATTAAGCAAATAAAATTTTTTGACTTTAAAACTTTCTTGTGGATGCTGCAACTACCTTCTTCAGTTTTTTTTTTGAGCAATTGCTAAGGAATCTCTTGATGTAATTGCCAAGGGCCCAAGGCTATAATTAACATCATGTATAACGGTTTAACCTGCTCCCAATAAACCCTAAATCAGGCCTCAAAATAATACTCTTCCTATTCCAAATCACCCTAAATCTATGTCATAGAAACTTAAAATCTAATCTCTTTGTATGGAACTTAAAAGATCCTACATTATTCACATAGTCATAACAATCAATTTAGGTGAATTATGGAGTTCTTTTTGATGCACATAATTTTTTTATTATAAAAAAAAATCCCATGCCATCAAACCCAAAATAAAAAATAAAATAAAAAAATCTGTACCTTTTTTTTCTTTTAAATTTTTCACACTACATTCATCAATAATCTTATTATCACTGAATTACGATACATAGAGATGGTATCCTGGCAAAGAAAAGTCATTAAGGGTTTCCCAACAAATTTAATGCTGAACAAACCAAGGATACAGGTTAAACATCTTGATATATACTTCCATGCATGTGCACACATTTTGTGTGTGTGTGTGTGTGTGTGTGTGTGTGTGTGAGAGAGAGAGAGAGAGAGAGGGATTATGCATTTTGAAATTCTTTATTTACCATCATTATATAAGACAAGCCTTGACTCAATGGTAAGTGTTAGATCCAAAATTCCAGGCCTAAAGGTCAGAGTCTCTCCAAGAGAGAGGGAGTGTTAGATATATGCATTTTAGAAATTCTTTATTTACCATCATTATGAAAGAAAAGCCTTGACTCAGAGTTCCAAACCTAAAAGTCAGACTGTCAGAGCCTCTCCAAGCATGGAGGTAAAATCTTGCTCTACTCAAACCCCTGATAATGTGGAAGCCTTGTTTACTGGGTGTACATTTTTTATAGCCGCAGTCCTAAGCACAGAAGAATAATGTCACTACAAATTTTATCAGGCCTTTTAGTGTCAATACTGTAGGAAATAAATACCGATAATCTAGAATAATAATAGTCAATAGTTAACTGCTAAAACATGCAACCGACATGACATAACTAACTCTCTATATCTATTAACACTTAGGCGCATACTTATCTTGCAGGTAGAAGCACAAATTCGGAATGAGAAACACCAGTGAACTAGTTGGAATGCACGATGTTAATAAGCTAAGGGAAGCTAAGAAAATATCTGACTGGCTAGCAGATTGTGCTTATGGCATTCTGGAAAACCAAAATGTTGGAGTAAAAGAGATCTAATACGGATAAACAACAACAACAACAACAACAACAAAACCAAGCCTTAAGTCCCACTAGGTGGGTTCGGCTATATGAATCCTTTTCCGCCAATTTATGCTATCATGGACCATTTCTTTTGACAGATCTAATATGAATATTACTTCTAAATTATTTGCATGCAAAAGAGGTACAAATTAATATGGATATTAC
This sequence comes from Malania oleifera, assembly GCF_029873635.1. Classification (NCBI taxonomy): domain Eukaryota; kingdom Viridiplantae; phylum Streptophyta; class Magnoliopsida; order Santalales; family Ximeniaceae; genus Malania; species Malania oleifera. The sequence continues at coordinate 100,598,720 of NC_080423.1, forward strand.
TTCCAAATTATTTGCACCATTTACACCATATTTAGACCATCAAATCCCATGTACTACTTGGCAGCAAATAGGAAACTAGAAGGAATATCATGCCCCCTGAATGATAATGTATCCACAAATTGTGTTTTGGATCAACTCATACATAGTGAACACAAAAACAAGACATTAAATGTCTCAGTGGTACAGCACATTTTCCAAACACAAAAAAGAAATCAAGAGTTTTTGGCCAAATTCAAATAAATCATGCTAGATGCCACAAATCTAAAACATGATTGGAAGAGGACAGCATACTCGTTTTCCACTTGATGGAACTAACATTGCTAAGATTCTTCCCGTATGCAAACAATGTGTTGAATAAGGATCTCCTGTTTTCCTTAGCTGGCCATGGTGAGCACTCTTAGCAAATGCAATAGCCTTTTGCACCTGCCTTCACAGATTCAATATTTCAGTGGCAGCAAATAACTATATATAAGTCATGATGCAAGTAGAGATGGAAAACCTTTGCATCATTAAATATAGGATACCCAGTCACATCTACTCCATCCAATATTAGAGAACCTGCACCATGTTGATTAATAGTATTAGCATGCAATAAGAAATCACTTCTGATCCAGAAAAAAAATGAATTTATAATTGAAGAATCAAAAAATCAATTAACATTAAAAAGGATACTAAAAAGGAATATTGTCTGATGGTATATTAGAGTGGCCTCTGACTTATCTAGGGTTCCTGTTGAGGGGCACTCCTAGATGTGTGGATTTTTGGAATCTAGTAGTGGAGAGAAAGAGGCTTGACAGTTGGAAGGGTGCTCTTTATTCCTTAGGGGCCTCATCCAAGCCTGCTTATCTGGTATCCCATTTAGTATTCCGATATATTATTTGTCTGCTTTTAGAATGCCAGCGGGGATTGCAAAGAAGATCAAGAAAATCACGAGGGATTTCTTGTGTTCCAAAGTTGGGGGATTTAGGGATCATTTAGTAAGATAGGATGAGGTTTGTAGATCTAAATTGGAGGGAGGGCTGGGTCTTGGAAATTTGATGTCTAAAAACATCGCCCTTTTAGTTAAGTGGTTATCGTGTTTTCCCTTAGAAGATCACTCCCTTTGGCATAGTGTGATTAGAGACCAGTATGGAGTGGGTGAGAATGGCTGGGCTACCAATATTAGTTTGAGATGTTCATCGTAGAGCCCTTGGAGATCTATTTCTCAACTCAATCCCTTGTTTACGCCTCACATTAAATTTGTGACGGGGAAGGGTTCTCAGATTCAATTTTGGAAAGATCCGTGGTAGGGGAATGATATTCTAGCTTTTAATGGTTATTTAGTCATTCAGCATTATTATTATGAGTTAGAGTTTTGATAGAAATAGTGTGAGTTAGTAAGGGTATTATGGTCATTGTTATTGTCTTGACATATATTATAAATAGAGGGAGAGACCTATCATTGAAGTTAGGTCTTCCATTTTATCCAATTATTCAACATGGTACCAGAGCATGATTCTGAAACCTAAACCCTAATTGTTACCACCACCATCAAAACCGAAGCCTAAAACCCAAAATCCGATGCATGTCTACCATCACATAAGAATTTCCAGCAACACTATAGCCCTAGAAAACAGCCAGCAGCTGCCGGGAGTCACACCAGCTGCTAGAAATGTACTGGGCAACACAGCCAGTTCAGGGACACAAAATCTACTATAGATTTTGCAAAAACAACACCATAGTCACCCACAGACACTGCTGATCTCCCCCCCCCCCCCCACTGAAATCCCATCTCCAAGAAGTGTCCCATGGGCCCTCACGCGCCGGTCGAAGGCTCCAGGGCTGACCTCACATGCTGGTGTATGAAGCTACTTTCAGGCATGTTTTTGACCTGAAATCATCCAGCAGTGATCAAATCCCTCTATTAATATGTTGAGTTTTTCGTGATGTTTTTTGTCCAAAGGCCTCATGTGCGGCACCCAAAGAATGGTTGTTTGATACTTCATGAAGCCATTTATCAATGGTTATTGAGTTTCTTGCGTCTAAAACAGTGGGATTTGCTGTGCTTTTTATTCAATGTTCTAATTCCTTCCGTATACCAAAACATCAAGCTGCTGGGCATGTGTTTTGCTCAAAGATCCAATCTTTGTTTTGCCCACACACTCATGGTAATTCGTTACTTGTTGTTCAGTGTTAGTAAAAGTCATTCGTGACTCTCTTGGAGCAGTGGTAGTGTTCATAAGCTGTTCTTGTGAGGCTGTGGCAGTGTTACATAAGTTTGTTGGGGATTTGTCCATGGTTGTTTTGGTGGTTCACCTCTCCAATTGTTCCAGTGCTGTGTGCTGGTTTCTTGGGGGTGCATTTGAGTTTCTTGGTGCTGCGGCAGCCTTGTACTGATTTATTTGTGGCTTGTTCATGGTTGTTTCAATTGTTCAAGCAATTAATCTTGTTATCATTGGTCTGAGTTTGTGTGTTGGGATGGAGTTTGCAAATCCCAAAAATATGATTATGTCATTAATCACTTGTTCGAGTGAACCGCATACTCTAACTATAACAGAGGAGTATTCAAGTTTTTACAGAATCAATTGTCTCAACAAGCATTAGGGATGGCAAAACGGGTGAAGGGATTGGGTATGGGTTGGGTCATAAATGGATGGGACTTAAACGAGTTGGGTCTTAAATAGGTTGGGTTAGGGTTGACCTACAAATGGGTGAGTAAATCACAAATCCAAACCCGGCCAATTAATAAACGGATCATAAACGGGTACCCGTTAAGAAATTTATAATATATTTATTTTAATTTTTTAAAAAATTTCACAAAACATGAGTTAAATTTTTTTTTTTTAAAAAAATCACTCATTTATTATTTTCTTATTAATATCTTAACACCTATGAACACTTATTTATTATTTAATTTATTTTTATCTTTAGTTTTTTTTTTTAAGTGATTTGAAAATTTAAAAATAGCGCTCACAACCTATTTATCATTTTTTCCTCCTAAATATCTCAAAAAATGTAATTATATAATTTGTATCTCATCTCTATTTGTTTAAAAAATACACGGGACATCATATATGCATCAAATACCATAATCTATACATATAGAGAAAATTTAATATTTTTTCATTAAAAGCTAAATAGATGACCCAATGAGTACCTAACCTGAACCTGACTAACCCTATTAATTAGATTGGGCTCGAGTTGACCCATTTATAAACGGGTCACTTCTTAAACCCAAACCCATTTAAAATGGGCGAGTAACGAGTCACTCATTGGATCTTGACCCTTTTTGCCACCCCTAACAAGCATTTTATCACTTTACATCTTTTGCCAAGAAAGGTAATCCTATAGTCTGCATGTCATCTAGTATCTTTCCCACTAGTCCTTGAATTATTGATTCTGCTGCCACTGACCATATAATCGGTGCAACCAACTTCTTTTCTGACCTCCAGTATCCTAAAAATCTACCTCAAAATCTACCTAAAGTTACCCTTGTTGATGGGTTTGTTAATGGTTATTTAGTCATTCAGCATTATTATTATGTGTTAGAGATTTGTTAGTAATAACTGAGTTAGTAAGGGTATTATGGTCACTCCTATTGTGCTTGACATATATTATAAATAGAAGGAGAGACCTATCATTGAGTTGAGGTCATCCATTTTACCCAATTATTCAACATGTTATCAGAGCATGATTCTAAAATCTAAACCCTAATTGTTACCACCACCATCAAAACCAAAGCCTAAAACCCAAACTCCGCTGCATGTCTACCATGATAGAAGAATTTTCAGCAATACTATAGCCCTAGAAAACAGCCAGCAGCAGCCGAAAGTCAGTCCAGTTGCTGGAAATTTTCTGGGCAACACTGCTAGTTCAAGAACACCAAATCTACTATCGATTTTGCAAAAACAACACCATAGTCACCTACAGACACTGCTGATCTTTCTTTTTTTTTTTTTTTTTTCTGATCTGCCCCCCACTGAAATCCCATATCCAGGCAGTGTTCAACGCACCCTCACGTGCTGATCGAAGGCTGCCAGGGCCGAGCCCACGCACCAGCGTGTGAAGTTACTTTCAAACATATTTTTGGCCTGAAATCATCCAGCAATGATCCAATCCCTCCATTAACATGTTCCGATTGTTCCAAAAATTAATCTCGTGATCATTGGTCTGAGTTTGTGAATGTTGGGATGGAGTTTGCAAATCCCAAAAGTATGGTTCCGTCGTTAGTCACATGTTTTAACGAACTGCGTACTGTGACTATATTAGAGGAGTACTCAAGATTTCTACAGTATCAATAGTCCCAACAAACATCTTATCACATTGCGTCTTTTGTCTAGAAAGGTAATCCTATAGTTTGTATGTCATCTAGTATTCTTCTTACGAGTCCTTCGGTTATCGATTCTGCTGCCACTGACCACATAACAGGTGCAACAACTTCTTTTTGATCTCCAGTATCCTAAAAATCTACCTCAAGTTACCCTTGTTGATGGGTCCACTATTGCCGTTAAGGGGATAGGAACAGTAAATCCTACTCCTTCCATCTCATTTTCTTCTGCTTTATACATTCCTAAATCTCCTTTCAATCTCATGTTAGTTAGTAAGCTTACAAAGTCATTAAATTGCTCCAACACATTCTTTCCTAATTATGTGGTTATTCAAGGTCTAAAGACGAGAAAGACAATTGGCATAGGACGCGAGGCTCATGGACTTTACTACTTTGACTTGCCTTCTCCGCCTATTGCTTGCATAGTCGCAACTACACTTCAAATCCATTGTCACCTTGGTCATCCATCCTTCGACAAGTTGAAACAACTAGTTCCTATATCAAGTTCAATGTCTTATCTAGAGTGTGAGTCTTGTCAATTGGGCAAACATCATCGTGTTCCTTTGCTTCCTGGGTCGACAAACAAGTCATTAGTCCTTTCATGCTAGTCTATTCCGATATTTGGGGTCCTAGTCATGTCACATCAAAGTTGGGGTTTCAGTAACATTTGTTGTTGACTACTCTAGGATGACTTGGTTCTATTTAATGAAAGATCATTTTGAGTTTTTTGATATCTTCTATGCCTTCTATTTCCAAACAAAGACTCAATTTGATATGCCAGTCATGATACTTCGTAGTGATAATGCTAAGGAGTACTTCAGTACCCAATTCAGTACTTATATGACTAACTGTAGTATGATCCATCAGTCCTTTTGTGACCACACCACACAAAAAAATGGAGTTGCAAAGCTAAAAAACAGACATATTCTTGGAGTCACTCGTACCCTATTGCATCTAGTTTTTTGGAGTGATGTTGCGCTCATAACTTGCTCCCTCATCAATAAAATGACATCCTTTGTCCTTGGTGGTACAATCTCATATTCACTTATCTTCCCTAAGGCTCATTTGTTCTACCTTTCTCCTCGTATATTCGGTTGTGTGTCCTTTGTCCATCAATTAACTCCAAGAATGGATAAGATAGATCCTCATGGTATCAAATGTATTTTTCTAAGTTATTCCTATACTCAAAATTCAAAAGGAATATCGATGTTATAATCCCACTTTACATTGATTCTTTTTGTCTACTAATGTCACCTTTTTTGAGTCTACACATACTATAATTCCTTGAGTTCTGTTGACCTTGATGAGTCCCTTCCTCTGCCTTGCCTTCCAGATCCAGACCTACTATCTATGCCCAATCCTCCAACATCTTCATCCATTTTGAATCCTTCTCATCGCTTTGTTCACCCCAATTTGCAAGTACACACACAGCAACTCAAGGGGGAAGTGCCTCCTCTAGCTTCGACAACTGTGCCTTTAGTTCCCTCATAGAATGATCTTATTTTCCATGATGTTGATCCTCCTATAGCTGTTCGAAAAGGTAAATGCACTTGTACCCAACATCTGATCTCTAATTTTGTTTTTTATGATTTTTTGTCACCCTATTATTACTGTTTTGTTAGTACTTTGTCTTCTATTGCTCTTCCAAAATCTATTTATGAAGCCCTATATCATTCTAGGTGGAGGACGAAATGGTTGAAGAGATGCATGCACTACATGATAATGATACTTGGGATTTGGTACCTTTTCCTCCTAATAAGTCTGTGGTTGGTTGTGAGTGTACAATGTGAAAGTCAATCCTGATGGTTTTGTGCCTCATTTGAAGGCCCACCTTGTTGCTAAGGGATATACTCAGACGTATGGTTTGGATTATTTAGACACATTCCCTCTAGTCACTAAAATTGCCTCAGTGCGTCTATTCATTTCTTTAGCCACCACTAGTCATTGGCATATATATCAGTTAGATGTGAAGAATGCTTTCCTACATGGTGATCTTCATGAGGAGGTATATATAGAGCAACCACTTGGGTTTGTTGCTCAATGGGAGTCAAGCTTAGTATGTCGGCTTAAGAAATCATTGTATGGATTAAAACAATCTCCAAGAGCATGGTTAGGTCGTTTTAGTGTTGTAGTACTTGAGTTTGGTCTCCATCGGTGTGCAATAGATCACTCTGTATTTTATCATCATACTCCATCTAGCAGGATTTTTCTTCTTGTGTATGTGGATGACATTGTGGTCGCTAGTGATGATGATTGAGGCATCCAGGACCTAAAGATTTTCCTATAGAGTAAGTTTCAAACCAAGGACTTGGGAACATTGAAGTACTTCTTGGGTATAGAAGTACCAAGATCTCATACGGGTACTGTCTTGTCACAGAGGAAGTATGTTCTAGATCTTTTATATGAACCGGAGCTGTTGGGATCCATACTATTGATATACCCATGGATCTCAATAATAAGTTAGTGCCAGATATAGATGATTTGTTGCCTAACCCAAGTCGATACAGGAGACTTGTTGGAAAGTTGAATTATCTCATAGTCACTCAACCAATATATCCTTCGCAACAAGAGTTGGTAGTCAGTTTTTCGATTCCCTAAGAACAAGCCACCGGGATGCAATAATTCGCATTTTGAGATATCTCAAAGGTGCACCAAGGAGAGGTCTTCTATATTAGGATCAAGGTCACACTCATATTCAAGGATATACAAATGCAAATTTGGCAGGGTCACCTTCTAGTCGAAGATCCACAACCAAGTATTGTATCTTTGTCGATGGTAATTTGGTGTCTTGAAAAAGTAAGAAACAAACTGTGGTGGCTACGTTGAGTGCTGGGTCAGAGTACAAGATATATGAACTTGTTTGATTAAAGAACATGTTAAAATAAACTTGATTTTCCACATTCTCAACCTATGGAATTGATGTATGATAATCGAGCTACTATTCATATTGCCTCCAACCCAATCTTCCATGAGCATACAAAGCACATCGAAGTTGATTGTCACTTTATTCGGGAGAAACTTGTAAGAAGCACACTACAACCACTCATGTGAAGTTTGAGTTTCAATTTGTTGATTTGTTCACTAAAACCTTGGGAGGTGCTCGTGTGAAATTCTTTTGTAACAAGCCAGGAGCATATGAAATATATGCTCCAACATAAGAGGGAGTGTTATTGTTATTTAGTCATTTAGCATTATTATTATGTGTTAGAGTTTTTCTAGTAAAAAGTGTGAGTTAGTAAGGGAATTATGGTCATTCCTATTGTACCTGACATATATTATAAATAGAGGGAGAGACCTACCATTGAGTTAAGGTCTTCCATTTAACCCAATTAAGGGGATAGGAACAGAAACAGCAAATCCTACTCCTTCCATCTCTCTTTCTTCTGCTTTATACATTCCTAAATCCCCTTTCAATCTCATGCCAGTTATTAAGCTTACAAAGTCACTAAAATGTTCTGTCACTTTCTTTCCTAATTCTGTGGTTATTCAGGATCTGAAGAGGAAGACAATTGGCGAAGGAAGTGAGGCTCGTGGACTTTACTACTTTAAGTCACTTTCTCCTCCAATTGCCTACACAGTCGCAACTACACCACTTCAAATCCATTGTCGCCTTGGCCATCCGTCCTTGGACCAGTTGAAACAGCTAGTTCTTACATTGAGTTATGTGTCTAATCTTGAGTGTGAGTCTTGTCAATTGGGAAAACATCATCATCCTTTGCTTCCTGAGTAGAAAAACGGGTTGTTAGTCCTTTCATGCCAGTCAATTCCGATATTTGGGGTCCAAATCGTGTCATGTTGAAGTTGGGGTTTCGATACTTTGTTACATTTGTCGATCACTACTCTAGAATGACTTGGTTATATTTAATGAAAGACCATTCCGAGTTGTTTAATATCTTTTGCACATTTTGTTCCCAAATAAAGTTTGATATGTCAGTCCGGATACTTCGTAGTGATAATGCTAAGGAGTACTTCAATACCCAATTCTGTTTCTATATGAATAATTCTAGTATGAACCATCAATCCTCCTATACCCATACTCCACAACAAAATGGAGTTTTAGAGAGGAAAAGCAGACATATTCTTGATGTTACTTGTACCCTATTGTATCAAATGAATGTCTCCAAAGTTTTTTGGAGTGATGTTGTGCTCACAGCTTGCTCCCTCATCAATAAAATGTCATCCTCTACCCTTGGTGGTAAAATCTCATATTCAATTATCTTCCCTAAGGCTCTTTTGTTCTCCCTTCCTCCTCGTATATTCGGCTATGTGTCCTTTGTCCATTAGTTAACTCTAGGAACGAATAAGTTGGATCCTCATCCTATCAAATGTATTTTTCTGGGCTATTCCTATACTCAAAAGGAATATCAATATTATTGTCCTACTTTACATCAATTATGTCTCTGCTAATGTTACCTTTTTTGAGTCTACACCATACTACTCTGATTCCTTGAGTTCTGTTAACCTTGATGAGTCCCTTCCTTTGCCTTGCCTTCCAAATCCAAACCTAATATCTACGCACAATCCTCCTACATCATCATCCATTTTAAGTCCTTCTCATCACTTGGATTATCCCAATTTGCAAGTATACAAACAGCAACTCAAGGGAGGAGAGCCTCCTCCAGCTTCTACTATTGTACCTCTAGTTCCCTCGCAAGATAATCTTATTTCCCATGATGTTGACCTTCCTATAGTTGTTCTGAAAGGTAAGCACACGTGTACCCAACGTCTAATTTCTAATTTTGTTTGTTATGATTTTTTCCCACCCTTGTATTACTGCTTTGTTAGTACTTTGTCTTCTGCCACTCTTCCAAAATCTATTTCTAAAGCCCTATCCCATTGTAGGTGGAGGACTGCAGTGGTTTAAGAGATGTGTGCACTACATGATAATGATACTTGGATTTGGAATTTTTTCCTCCTGATAAGTCCATGGTTGGTTGTTGCGGGGTGTACAATGTGAAAGTCAATCCTGATGATTTTGTGACTCGTTTGAAGACCCACCTTGTTGCTAAAGGATATACTCAAGTGTACGGTTTGGATTATTTAGACATATTCTCTCCTATCACTAAATTAGCCTCAGTACATTTGTTCATCTCTTTAACCACCACTTGTCATTAGCCTCTACATTAGTTAGATGTGAAGAATGCTTTCCTACATGATGATCTTCAAGAGGAGGTATATATGGAACAACCACCTAGGTTTGTTGCTCAAGGGGAGTCAAGTTCATTGTGTCGGCTTAAGAGATCATTACATGGATTAAAACAATATCCAAGATCATGGTTTGTCCGTTTTAGTGTTGTAGTACTTCAGTTTAGCCTTCGATAGTGTGCAATAGATCACTCTATATTTTATCTTCATACTCCATCTAGCAGGATTTTGCTTATTGTATGGATGGCATTGTGATCACTGGTGATGATGATCGAGGCATTCAGGACCTAAAGTTTTTCCTGCAAAGTTAGTTTCAGACCAAGTACTTGGGACCATTGAAGTATTTCTTGGGTATAGAAGTATCAAGATCTCGTATGGGAATTGTCTTGTCACAGAGGAATTATATTCTTGATCTTTTAGATGAGACAGGGCTATTGGGGTCCAGACCTATTGACACACCCATGGATCCTAATAGTAAGTTAGTATCAAATATAGGTGATTTGTTTCCTAGCCTAGGTTGGTACCGGAGACTTGTTGGAAAGTTGAATTATCTCATAGCCACTCAACCAGATATATCCTTCACAACAAGTGTTGTGAGTCAGTTTCTCAACTTCCCAAGAACAAGTCACTGGGATGCAGTAATTTGCATTTTGAGCTATTTGAAAGGTGCGCCAAGGAAAAGTCACTTATATCAGGATCAAGATCACACTCATATTTCAGGGATATACATGTAAAGATTACGCCAAGTCACCTTCTGACCGAAGATCCACAACTAGGTATCATATCTTTATTGGTAATGATTTGGTGTCTTGAAAAAGTAAGAAATAAACTGTGGTGGCCAAGTCAAGTGCTTAGTCAAAGTATAGAGCAATGGCACACACTACATGTGAACTTGTTTGGTTGAAGAACATGTTGAAAAAACTAGGTTTTCCACACTCTCAGTCTATGGAGTTGATGTGTGACAATCGAGCTGCTATTCGTATTGCCTCCAAACCAGTCTTCCATAAGCAAACACAGCATATTGAAGTTGATTATCACTTTATTTGGGATAAACTTGCACAAAAGCTCATTACAACCACTTATGTGAAGCCTGAGTTTTAGCTTGTTAATTTGTTCACTAAGCCTTGGGAGGTGCTCATGTGAAATTCATTCGTAACAAGCTAGGACCAAATAATATATATGCTCTAGCTTAAGGGGGAGTGTTAATGGTTATTTAGTCATTTAGCATTATTATTATGTGTTAAGAGTTTTGTTAGTAATAAGTGTGAGTTAGTACAGGTATTATGGTTATTGGTATTGTACTTGACATATATTATAAATAGAGGGAAATACCTATCATTGAAGTTAGGTCTTCCATTTTACCCAATTATTCAACACTAGCCACATCTTTTCCATGTCTCTTTCATTTGAGCTCAGGGCAAGAGAGTAGATTTATTTCTTTGTGGTTGATACTGGTAGCCCTTTGGCTTCTTGGAATTTTCATTTTAGAAGACCTTTTAACAAGAGAGAACTATTGGAACTTTCATCCTTGTCATTGTTATTAACAACTGTCATCCAACAACTATCGTTATTGGATCATTTAGGGGTTATTCTTGTAAATCTTTTTTTGAGTATTTGACCTGTTCTAATTTTTTTTTCCCCCTATATATACCTATTTGGAAGGCAAAAGCTCCCCCAAAATTTAAGGCTTTCGTATGGTTGATTGTGCTTAATGAAATCAACACTAATAACCTTAATTTAAACCATCCATCACTACCACCACAAATCATCAGGTATATCTGGCACCAGCATCGCCAGCACAGCCCAGCTGTTTGGGTATTCAAGATCAGAACATGGAGATGATTATAATTGTAGGTTTTAAAACATGTAAATTTTAGAAATTGTATGATTATACTTAGAATATCAGATTGTAGTTAACGGGTTTAATAGAGCTTGATTCAGATTTTCAAAAATAATCATGATATTGAAGAAACTCAGCAAACATTCATAGATTGGTAACTAAAGCCCCAGGCCAATGAAATTGGGAGAGATTTTTATTTTTATTTTTTTTTAAATGGAGATCCAATTTCAGATATTAAAACAAAGACACAGAAAAGAATAAATATCCAGGACAGTCTGCCACTCTGCCTACCCCATTTTTTGTTCATTTGGACGAAATTTCTGATTAATTATCTTAAAAATCAGTTGAAATTTTAAAATTCAGCTAAAATTTCAAAGAAACTTCAAAAATCATGTTATTTTCATATGGTTCAAAATTTGGCAATTCAAGCAAACTCAGACTCAACGTTAACCCCCAAAATTGTCAGTGAGTAACAACAAAGCATATCAAGTTTTGATACAAGAAAACAGGGTCCAAAAATAAGCAAGCACTACCTGAACTTACTTACAGGAAGCAAAATTTAGATTCAAACAATTATTCCTAGTCTTATCTAACAAGCTTTAAAGTAAATTTAAAATCTAAGATGGCATCAGCGACCAAAAAAAAGAAGTTCAAACCCTCACCTTTTTAATTAAAATTAAATTTAGATTTACTCTTCAAGTTAAATGGACTTTTGCATACCAAAGGCAGTCCTAAGATCTCAACTAATAAAATTTAAACGCCAACCAGTAGCTTTCTTATCATTGAAAGTTTGAGATAGAAAGCAACCACAAGCAGTATTCCGATCATACCCGGTTTCTCCTCCACTTTGGGCCACAAGAAATCAACCTTGGTTGAGAGGCACGCCCCTGAGGCAATGGCCACGGCAGTAACCGCGACTTGGGTTATCGCAGAGGTCACGGCGGCGTGCGCCGAGCCTGAGCCGACGGCCGCCGCCGCGGCAATCGCATTGCCGGAGGTAGAAACCACGGTGCTCAGAGAGGAAGAAACCGAGAGTTTGGGCGAAATTTGGTGGAATAGGCATCGGGAGGGTAGTGCAGGGGGATGAATTCGAGATGGATCGCCGAGAAATGGGAATCGCCGGCGGCAGCGTTGGCGGAAGAGATGGGGTTTGAAGGGGGATAGGGAGGCCTTGTGGGATAGTAGTGAGGAGGATTGGCATGCAGACATGGTAGGTGGTTATGTCTTGTTGGTACCGTTTGAAAGGATCACATGCTTTGTAGAGAGAGAGAGAGAGAGAGAGAGAGATATTCTGCGGGGTGATTAGTCGCCAGTGAGAGGCTGGGAAGGAGGGGCTACCATGGCTTTGTCCGGTAGATTACGAACAGAGGAAGGAAGAACCAGTCACACTGGAGAGATTATTTGTAGTGACGTGGAAAGTGCAAAAAATTAATAATGAAAAACAGTAAGACAGTGTATGTATAATGGATTTTGGTTGAGTTGAATTTGGGTTTGTATGTATTCGAAAGAAATATAATATAATTTTATAATTTATTTTTTCTAAGTTTATATAAATTTAAATTTAAATTTAAAATTTAAAATTCAGATGATGTAAGGGCAAGTTGGTTTAAAGATTCCAATGCAATTTTTTGTATCCAAAATCAGAGGAAATACACAAATTTTGTTTAAGTATTTTCAAAATACTAGTTTTAAAATATTTTTTAAGAATTATACTTTTTAAAAATAGCTCTACTTGTAATGCACTCAGATATATTAATCTTTTCACATACAGTTACTAATAATATAAAACTTGTCAAATCTCAATAATATGAATCATTTCCGATTATTCATTAAGGCATCCTCTATATTTATATTATGTTGGTGTATCAAAAAGTGAGTAAGGGTGGGCAAGGTCGTCACCTCGAGACAATGGGTTGTGTTGCACCCGAGCATAGTGCCAAATATATAAGGATTACCACATCATTATGGACATTGAAGGGTAAAGAAATTGGTTCAAGAGATTAGGATTATATTAGCAACTTAAATTATATGGGGCACTTACTATAAAAGTATGAAAATAGTAGATACAATGATTAAAAGAAAAATTAATGTAATATGTCTTCAATAAAACTAAGAGGATAGAGTAAAAAGCAAAACAAAAATTGAAAAAATATTATTCAAACTCTAATACACTAGAAATGACAAATATGATAGGATAAGAATCATTGCAGGCAAAGATTTAAAGGATGGTATTGCAGGTCAGAATAGGGGATAGAATTATAAAAAATTAGGTGGTCTGAGGCTAAGAGACAATTAATGTTATTTGTGCACATGTTCCTTAAATAGGCTTCGCAAAAAACCTTAAAGAAGATATGAATAAAATTATACCGAAGATATCAAGCACTGAGAAAATATTCGCAGGAGTTGCTTTAGATGTTTATTGACACATTGGAAAAAATGATAAAGATTATTGGAGAGATATATGGATAATATGGATATGGACATAAAAATAAGTTTGGGGAGAAGAACACTTAATGACGTTCAAGAGTACACAAAATAAAAATCAAATAGATTTTTTTTCTTCAATGAGAGAGTAGATTGTATATTATGTAAATAATATAAAATTATCCCAAGTAAAAGTTTAACTATACAACATAAAGTTTTAGTGTTAGATATATTTATTTAAAAATAGAAGTGAAATTGATAATATATATCAGTGCAAGAGAACTAGGTGGTGAAACCTAAAGGGAGAAAATATAATAAAACTTTAAAAAATGATAAAAAAAAAAATCGTGTTTGAACAATAGAGGATGGTGTAAACACAAACACTCATTGGGGTATGATAGTTAGCTGTGTTAAAAAGATAACAAAAGATGTTTTAGGTGAATCAAGAGAAAGATTTTCAAATAGTAAAAGAAAGTTTGGGTTGGGATCATGATGCAAAAAATGATGGCTAGTGAAGTCAAATAGATATATCATATAATAATTTATATATTAGATTAGATATAAATGAAGGGGAAAACTGTGACACATTTAAACTAGTTAAATCTAGAGAAAGAAAGAGTAAAAACTTAGATAATATAAAATGTATAAAAAGTGAGGATGATGTTGGTTAATGAAAAAGACATAAAAGAAATATGGTAAAATTAATTTAGTTAGCTATTTACAAAACATCAAGTAGAAAGCTCAAACTTAAAATTGGCAAATGAAGAAAATGCTAAAAGGATAAGATTTATTTGCAAAATTAAAGGCAATGAAATTAAGGTTGTATTAAAAAAAATAAAAAATGAAGAAAAAAATTATGGGATAGGATAACATCTGAATTGAAAATTGAAAATGCCTAGGTGATAATAGAGTCATATGGTTAACTAATTTATGAAACATAATTATAAAATATAATAAATGTTATATGAACAGAGGAAAAGTACTTTAATACATACATATATATATATATATATAAAGGAAATAATCAAAATTGTAAAAATTATCGTGGAATAAAACTTGTGAGTAATATAATGAAATTGTGAGAAAGGATATGTTAGTGCTAGAGGGGTCCATAGGTAGGTTTGATACACATGAGTGAGCACCAACTTAACCCAAAAGTTTAAACCTATTGAGTTTTGGGCCCAACCATATATATAAGCATCCATCATCTACTCAATTTTTTCAATATATGACAAACTCACAAGTGGAATTCTCAACAATCTCTCACTCATTTGTTAATTCCAAATGTTCCCCCTTGAATGAAAATCATTTCCCTCATGAGAGTAAGTCCAACTCTATAACAGTTGCTCAAGTAGGCCTTATTACCGTGTCTTATATGTCTCGAATTGCATTCCACAGGCCTCCGAACCAATCATACTTCCCACATCTTGACCCTTATTCAGATCTATCTTCCAGACCTAGATGATCATTATTGGTTTCGGTCACACATTTGGTCCTCAACTGTTAGCACGTCAAGAGAATTAGTTTCACGCTTCAAATTTTTTTTACGATGTCTCTCACCTAGAGTTATTAACTATCGACTCTGATACCACTTGTTAGCACCGAAAGAGTCTATAGGTAGGCGTGATACACATGAGTGTGCACTGACTTGACCCAAAAATTTAAATCTATTGAGTCTTGGTGTGACAATCTAAAAAAATAAAACAAATAATAATAATAATAATAATAATAATTAAATAAATACTAATAATAATATTAATAAATAAATAATATTATAATAATATAAATAATATAATAAAGAATGCCGGCAAGCACTTTTTGTTTGCTTTCATTAAAGCAACCATTCCCCAACGTACCTTTATAAAAAAATTCAATCTCATCCCCTTTTCTTTTTTTGTTTGCTTTGTCTTAAAGTAACCTCCATCCCCCAGCATGCATATCCTCAGCATGCAAGCTGCATATTCTGCAGGCTGATATTTCAATTTTACCCTTCTCCCAACTTTTTATAAATATGATCAAATCCTAAGTTCATTTTGATAAGAAATCTCAAAGAGGAAATGAAGGAAAACGGTTTAGCGCTGGATGGAAAATTTTTGTATACTTAAAATTCTCGCTCTTCCACTCTTTACAAACTTATTTTGAAAATTCATTTTAATTTGCATTAGAGAAATATATCAATGTAAGTAGGCTTTATTATGTCATATTTTTCATAAATATGTCTGAGTTAAATTAAGTACGTGAATTTAATTATATTATTTTTTATCTAAATATACCTGAGATAAATTAAAGTATGTGGATTTGATCATATCCACTTTTTATTTAAATATATCTTAGTTAAATTAAAATACGTGAATTTGATCATACCTGTTTTTTATTAAAATATACATAAGTATATTTTTGTTTCGAAATATTATAAATTTTCTCAGGTAATTTATAGCATTATAATAATTATTAATACGCAGATTGTGTGACATTAGCTTATTTTATTGTATAAATGAGCAAGTATGAGATTTTTATGATATTATATTTATTACATGTTTTATTATGAATAATGATGAGATTTTATTACAAGTTTTATATTAAGAAATGATGAGATTTTTATGATACTATTTTATTACATAAATTTATAATAGTATGTTTTAAGAACCCTGATGGCTCAATGCTCAGTGATTACGATGCTCGGTACTGTAACTTATAAATGATGTTACAAGTGATCATGAGTGCAACCACACTGTTTACAAAGTGGTGGTATATGGCAGTTGTAATGACCCGAAAAATTTTAATGATAAAATAATTAGGAAAAATAATAGATGAAAAAAATAAATAAGGAATAAAGGAAAAGAGGAGAAAAGAAAAGTTTAGAAGAAAAAGGGGAAAAAAATTGTAAAATGTAATGATCTGAAAAATAATGGTATTTAAATATTAAAAGAGATAAAAATGGAATTAGTTAAAAAGGGCGGCAGCAGACATTGTCGACGAACGCGAAACATTCGTCGACAACGTGGCAGTTTGGGCTCGTCGACGAGGGTGTGCTTCGTCGACGAGAAGATACCGAGAGTGGGTTTGGAAGATTCTGAATTTCATCGACAAGGAGTGAGTTCGTTGATGAATTGTCTTCGTGACCTCGTCGACGAGATGACATGGCTCGTCGACGAAGACCAATGTATAAATAGGCCAAACCTTCATTTTATGGCTCTATAAATCTACTCGAGTGAATCGTTGGTAGGGCTAGTTCGGAATCCATCCCAGATTCAGGGTAAGGCTTTTATTCAATATTTAGCCTTCCCTACAGATGCAGAAAACTTAGTACGCATAGAAATACTGAAGTTTAGTTTTGGGAAATATCATTTTCAGGGTGTTGAACGGGGAACCCTGTGGGTGCATGACTGTTTTCTTATGGGCTTTTCAGGAATCAGGTAAGGGGATAAAATAAGTTAGATGTTTTATGAAAAATAAATATGATTTTATAGCATTTGATTTCAAGTAAATATATATGTATATATATATATATATATAATTATATATTATGTTGGAAAATACTATTGAATATGATGATATGTACTAAGTATACATAATACCCATTTTGTGTGGTATGAGTAGAATTTATTATAAATTACTGTTTTCTGATAATATGATAATGCTATGGATATGATTTGTCGGCGTACGGGCCGAGCTATGGTAAAACTATGAAATGTTGGCGTACGGGCCGATGATTTTCATGATGTATATATATATATATACATGCAAAATGATGTGATGATATTAACTTGGCAAATATTAGTATGAAATATCCATGTATCACAGTTTGATTATATGTTATATGTTATCAGAACCTGGTTTGCTTGGTCTAGGCTAGCACTTGCACAATACCGCTGGTATGTGTTCATGATCATTAGGATATTGTGTTAGCGCTGCTGTACGGAGTAGCATGAGGATGGATAGTCAATGAGGTTTTAAGAAGTGTGGACGCCCCTAGTGTACGAACCAGGTGTAGCAGACCCATCGGACTTATAGACTGTACTTTTGACTTGGCAATGGTCGACCAACCATTATCAGGTCTCGCCAATTCAGGCCACACAACTCAGTCATGTGAGGGTAATACAGGACATCAGTCAGCTAACCTATTAGAGTTGTTTCTTATTATTATTATATGAGATGGATGATGCCTAAAGAAATCCTGTATGTTCTGCTATGCTATGATTATACATATTTTTCCCAGAAATGATACATACAGTTTTACTGGTTATGTTTATGTAACTGATTATATATATCATAGAAATGCTCATATTGCCACACACTAGTATTAGTTTATTTCCATTACTGAGAGGTGTCTCACCCTAAATTATATGAACTTTTCAAAAGCCCCTAATAGGAGAGTAGATACAGCTCTGCCGAGATAGTACAATTGGTCTGCCCTTTCTGAAGGGTAAGTTTTGGTAGGGTCGGATGGATTTTTGTGGGAAATGACCCTAGGATTTTCTTTTGGGATATATATACCTAAATACAATGGATGTAGTAACTCTAGTATTGAGATGGATGGTTTTGTGTTTATGATATTACGATTTTATGTTCCCTGCTGCTTAAGCTTTCATATTGTGTTTTTGTTATATCCTTAGTACCCATGGGTTCAGGTTGACTATGATCTGTTGGATTTATTATACTTATTTGTATTATTTAAGGAAAAAAAAAACAAAATGTATTGAAATTAAGCAGGTCATTACAGTTTGGTATCAGAGCCCAAGTTGCTAGGTTCTGTAGACTTTAGAGTGTAGCGAAAACGATACCAGAGTATAGGAAAATGATTTAAGGTTTTGTTCTATAGTCTAGAGGCATGACTTCTATGGTGGTTTCTATGTTTTTCCTAGGGTGACGATTTTAGGAAAACCATAGTAAACTATTGTCGAGTTATGTTCTTAGAATGTAGGACTGAGGTTAGAAATAAACTGAGAGTGTTGAGATAAGAGGCTAAGTTAAGTAGGTAAATTATAAGGATAGGATTACTGAGTTGCATTTTTTATTTTTTAGGATGGATCCAGGAGGAGGTAATGCCCATGCGAGGTGGGACTGACTCTGACGTAGTATTACATAGCGTGGCTAAGTAGGTAATGGTTGAGATTGCTAGGAGCTCCAAGGAGCAGGGTGGTCCATTTGCAGGCCATGGGTGCGCTATAGAAAAGTTTATGAAGATGAATCATCCGACATTCTCAGGAGGAGTCGATCTTGCAGCCGCTGAGAATTGGATGTAGGAGACCGAGAAAGTCTTGGTCGTGTTGCAGTGTACTAAAGAATAAAAGATCCTCTTCGCCACCTATAGACTAATAGGAGAGGTAGAGAGATGGTGGAATGTTGTGAGGCTTCTGGAGCAGCAGAGGACTATGCCGATAGCCATGACTTGAGATCGGTTTAAGGAATTATTTTTCGATAGATATTTTCTAGCTAATGTCAGAGAGGCTAAAGTGAAAGAGTTCCTGAGTCTGAAACAGAGATAGTTTTCAGTCCAACAATATACGGCGCGTTATATCAAACTCTCTCGTTTCACTCCATATATTGTCCCTAATGAGGTGAAGAAAGCGAGGCAGTTTGAAAGAGGTTTGAGGCGAAGCATATTCAAGCAGGTGGTAGTGCTATGGATCCAAGATTTTGCTGAGCTAGTCAATAGAGCATCCTTGGCAGAGGTTGGTGAGTGTTTGGATGCAGAAGAGCAAGGACAGAGAAAGAGACATGCATCTTCGGCTACCAGCAGGGTCCTATACAGAATCAGTGGAGGAGAGGAAGCCATGGTAGAGGATGGAGGTAGGAGACTGGAGGACGTGAGATTCAGGAAGTATAGGGTCCTCCTGTCTATCAGACTTGTGGGAGGAGACACTAGGGAGAGTGTTGAGCAGGTGGAGTTGTCTGCTATCACTGCGGTAAACCGGGACATATGGTAAGAGACTGCCCTAGGAATAGTTGTTTGATGCTTTGTGAAGCTGTTTATCAATGGTTATTGAGTTTCTTGCGTCTAAAACAGTGGGATTTGCTATGATTTTTATTCAATGTTCTAATTCCTTCCATATACCAAAACATCAAGTTGTTAGGCATGTGTTTTGCTCAAAGATCCAATCTTTGTTTTGCCCATATACTCATGGTAATTCTTTACTTGTTGTCCAGTGTTAGTAAAAGTCATTCGTGACTCTCTTGGAGCAGTGGTAGTGTTCATAAGCTGTTCTTGTGAGGCTGTGGCAGTGTTACATAGGTTTGTTGGGGATTTTTCCATGGTTGTTTTGGTGGTTCTCCTCTCCAATTGTTCCAGTGCTGTGTGCTGGTTTCTTGTGGGTGCATTTGAGTTTCTTGGTGCTGCGGCAGCCTTGTACTGATTTATTTGTGGCTTGTTCATGGTTGTTTCTATTGTTCAAGCAATTAATTTTGTGAGGTTCAGGCAGTATAGGGTCCTCCTATCTATCAGACTCGTGGGAGGAGACACTAAGGAGAGTGTTGAGCAGGTGGAGTTATCTGCTATCACTGCGGTAAACTGGGACATATGGTAAGAGACTACCCTACACCACTAGATGCAGCTCCTACTTCTAGACCGTATCAGGAAAGTTATCAGGTGCCACGTGGGGGCCAGCAGAGGAATATGGTTCCAGCCAGAGTGTTCACTCTGATGTCGGGTGATGCTGAGACAACCGGTGACGTGGTGACAGGTATGGTTTGTAACGGCTTGCTTAATTTACTCGGTTTTTTTATTTTTTATTTTTTATTTTTATACTATGACATTCAACATGCTCTGATACCATACTGAATTAAACCCATCGAACAACCTAAGCAGCAAGAAGCAGAAATCAAATAAACATAATCATATATAATTATATACAATACCAAAGTGCTAACAGGTTTCCCAAAATATCCTCAACTGGTGAGGACTATACAAAAATACTCCCAAAAATATACTCACTCTCTACTGACAGGGCAGTATTGTGGCCCCTCTATCTGTGAGCCTGGTCTGCTCACCTACCTGGATCACCTAAAAAATGATTCAACACTGGGATGAGTCAACGCTCAGTAAGACGAAATATGTTATTACTAGTGTGTGGCAATTGAGCTACAATATTATGAAAATATGTTTTCATATATCATGTATAACTGATTATGTAAATACAATACAAGTGATAAAATCCACCACCCTTTCCATGTTGCTTAACATAACAGTATTAAGGATTACTATTCAAAATACTTCTAGTATACATAAGTATGTTCCCTGTTTCTGTAAATCTGTATATACGTAATAGTAACTGAACTCTTTCCCTGTGGATAATTGTGTGTCACGATTTAACCCCTCATTATAGGGTTGTGCGGCCCGTAGGCGAGATCTACACTGGCTGGCCGACCAGGGTAAAGCACTATACTCCATCAATCTGATTTGCCCACCTCAACCCATATCTGATGGGGGGCCTGTCCATGTAAAGGGCCTAGGTGATCGACCTACTACCAAGTATTATCTAAATAGGTGGTTGCACTCATAACATAAATATCTATAGCAACGGTATTGTGCTCTGTAATTGCATAGTCCAACAGGGTCTGATACTATATAATATATATCTATATACAACTATCTGATTTACCATGAGTCTGAAATAATTGTAATAACCATGATACTGAATAAATTGTAACTATAATCCATACGTCATAGTACTGAGAACCGTATAATCATAACACTGAAAACTGCATAATCATAGTACTGAAATTCGTATAATCATGGTACTAAGATTCGTATAATCATGGTACTGAGATTCGTATAATCATGGTACTAAAATTCATATAATCATGGTACTGAAATTCGTAAAACATATCTCCGTACTATATTCATATTCTCAAGCCACACCATACTTAATACATAATATTCATAATTTAATAGACTGTATAATATTTTAAAATTACCTAGTATAGCATATTTCCCTTACCTGACTACTGGAAAGCTCCTATGGTTTACTGGCCTAACACCCGCAGGGCCTCCTACATAACACCCTGAAAACAACATTTGTCAGAACAAAATATCAGTATTTCTTCGCTTACATCATTTCCTATAGCTGTCATAAGGCCAAAAATAGACTAAAATGTCTTACCCTGAATTTAGGATGAAATCTAACTTCGTTTCACCAATGATCCGCTCCGGCAGACTTGTAGAGAACTTCACCAGGAGTGTCATGGTGGCTTCGGATTGTCGATCCGGTGACTGGTGGGGCCAAAATCGAAGAAAGAAGGGAGAGAGATCGTAGGAGAGAGAGAGAGAGAGAGAGAGAGAGAGAGAGAGAGAGAGAGAGAGAGAGAGAGAGAGAGAGAGAGAGAGAGAGAGCACTAAAAATGTGATAAAAATCCAAGTTTTCACTACTTATAGGGCCAGAATCGTCGACGAGACACGTCACCTCATCGACGAGTCCTTCAGTAAATTCGTTGACGAATCTTACCCTTCATCGATGAAATTCAGAGTAGCCCAAATCCTTTGCTCGGTATTTTCTCATCGACGAAATGGGACCTCGTCGACGAGATCTTGAAGACCTTCGTCGACGAATCCTTGTATTCGTCGACGAAGCCTAGTAATCCTTGGAAATTTTCTCCTTCTGTTTCTATTTCAATTTCTCTCCCTCTTATTATTTAAAATACTATTATTCTTCGGGTCACTACTGTGACAACTTGAATAATAATGGGATTTAAATAATAAAAAGGAAGGGAAATGGAGATGGTAACAGAAGGAGGAAGTCACATTGCACTTTGGAAGGAATAATCGAGGGAAATTATCAAGGCTTCATCGACGAATACAGGGGATTCGTCAACGAAGGTATAAGAGGATTCGTCGACGAAGATAGGATTCGTTGACGAGGAAATACCGAGAGAGGTTTTGAATCGACTGAATTTCATCAACGAGGACTGAATTTCGTCGATGAAAATATTAAAGGATTCGTCGACGAATGACATGGCTCATTGACGAATCCAGTCCCATAAATATAAAAATCTAGATTTTTGTTACTTCACAACTAAGCAAACTCATTCTCTCTCTCTTCCATTCGGTTCTCTCTCTCTCTCTCTCTCTCATCAATTTTGGACCGGATTTACGCCGGATCGACAATTGGAAGTCACCACAATGCTCTTGGGGAAGTTCTCTCCAAATCTGCCAGAGCGGATCGCTGGTGAAAGTAAGTTGGAAATCATCCCTAAGTTGAGGTAAGGCTTTTTAAGCCAAATTTGACCTTACGGTAGTTATAGGAAATGATGTACACGTAGAAATACTGAAGTTTAGTACTGTGAGTTTTCATTTTTAGGGTCTTGATCAGGAAATCCTACGGGTGTCAAGTTAGGATATTTTAAGGGCTTTCTCAGTAATCAAGTAAGGGAATAAATTAAAACAGTCATTTTCATACAAATTATTACTATTTATGAGGAAAGTTATTTTATGGAAAGCATGTATTATATCTATAGATTACGAAGGAAATGTATGTTTGAGAAAAATACTGCTAATATGTTGAAATGTATGTATATATGTATGAGATGCCGAAAAGTATGATTTTAAAATACAACGTATGGTTTTATATAGCAAATGTGTGGCATGAATATTATTTTACGTGAAAAAATATTATGATATTATGATGATATGAATGCAGTATGATTTGAGAAGTTATGAAAGTATATAGTACATTATAATTTTGACAAATATATGATTAAATGATTATTTTCAGAATGACGTATGCATGTATGATTTCGGCGCAAGGTCGTATGTATGTATGATTTCGGTGCAAGGCCATATTTATGTATGATTTCGGTGCAAGGCTGTATCTACGAAATGTTCGGCACAAGGCCGTAATTATGAAATGTTCGACGCAAGGCCGTAATTATGAAATGTTCGGCGTAAGGCCGTAATTATGAAATGTTCGGCACAAGGCCGTAATTATGAAATAATGCTATAATATCACGTATTATATGTTATCAGAACCCAGATATTAGTTTAGTTCAGTTTTAGAAGCTCGGTACTGTAGCTATATAGATAAGATATCTATGTTCAGATTAGTGCTAACCACCCCACAAGGGGGTGGGAGATGGATAGTCGATGTGGCTTTCAGTGTAGAGTTGTAGATGTCCACCTAGCAGTCTGGACCAGGGTGTGGTGGGTCCATCGTACTTGCAGACATATTTTTGACTCTGCAGTGGTCGGCCAGCCATTATCGGATCCCGCCTTCGGGCCGCACAACCCGTCATGGGGGGTAATACATGACATTAGCTAGCTATTCATCCTGTGTATGTTTTCAGTATTATCAGTTATAAAAAATAATTTATGTATGATATGACTTATTAGAAAATATGAAAGCCTGTGATTATTTAGTATGATATGATGAACGCTTACGAAAATATGAAATGTATTGTATATGTATAATTACATTAAATATTCATGTTATCACACAACTGTATTTAGTTTATTTTCCCTTACTGAGATGTGTCTCACCCCCAACATTAATTAATTTTTCAGGAGACCCTGAGTGACCGGTGGGTTGTGGCCATTGTTGAGTTAGTGATATTACCCCGTTAGGAGGGTAAGATTTTGTACTAGGATCAGAATTATTTTGTGTCTGATCCTAAAGTTATTTTGATGTTTATGAGGATGTATATAAATACAATTATAAGATGTTGTAGTAAACTCTGGTATTATGTTTTATGGATGGATGATTAAGATTTTATACTTACTACTGCTTAAGTTTCCGCTGTGATTGACAGGTATCCCGGTTACCCACGGGTTCGGGTTGACTTTTCCATTTAATATATTACATTTTATGTTAAGGAATTTGAGGTCGTTACAACTACATTCTCCCCTCCTTATAAAATTTCGTCCTCGAAATTTACTATCTGAATCTCTATCTTTACTCCCCATCATCCCATAAAAGAAAAGGGTCTACTTATTTTATTACCTGCCTTCACTTATGGCAGAGGAATACGGTGGTTACATGGGTAGTTCTAGGAGATTACAACCATAAAATAAAATTTCTCCCAAAACCAAAATACTACCTAACCTATACTTTATATTACAATTACACTGGACTCAACAAAATAAAATTACCATCTTAGCATATACATAAATTCTATAATTCATCAAATAAATAGGGATATTTCCGTCTGATTTCATTTTCAAGCTCCCATGAGGCTTCTTCAATCGCGTGGTTTCTCCATAGAATTTTCACTAGTGGTATCGTCTTGTTGCGCAATTCTTGTTCTTTCCTATCTAAAATCTATACTGGAGCTTCTTCATACGCTAAAGCCTCGCTGACTTCCAATTCTGCATGATTGATGAAATGGGAAGGATCTAGGATGTATTTCCTTAACATAGAAACATGAAATACATCATGAACTCAAAATAAAGATGGCGGTAAAGCTAGCCGATAGGCTACTGACCCAATCTTCTCAAGTATCTCAAAGGGGCCAATAAACCTATGGCTCAACTTACCCTTCTTCCCAAATCTCAAAATTCCCTTCAGTGGAGTTATTCTTAGAAATACATGATCACCCACTTCAAATTCCAGTTCTCGGCGGCGAGTATCCATGTAACTTTTATGCCGACTCTGCGCTGCACTGATCCTGTCTTGAATAAGTCAAACTTTATCGTATGCCTTCTGTACTATTTTCGGCCCCACAACTCACCTCTCACTCAGCTCAATCCAGTATATAGGGGAACGACACTTCCTACCATAAAGTGCCTCATAAGGAGCCATACCTATACTTGCTAGATAGCTATTGTTGTAAGCAAATTCCACCAATGGCATTTACTGAGTCCAGCTACCCCCAAAATCCAAAATACACGCTCGTAACATATCCTCGAGTACCTGAATGGTCCTCTCTGTTTGACCGTCAGTTTGAGGATGGAAAGCGGTGCTGAATGCTAGTTGAGTCCCCAGCGCCTCCTGTAAACTCCTCCAAAACCGCGATGTGAAATGTGGATCACGGTCCGAGACTATGGATACTGGCACTCCATGGGGTCGAACAATCTCCTGTATATAAATCTCTGCTAACCTGTTCATAGGGTAGCTAATCTTAATAGGCAAAAAGTGCGCTGTCTTCTTCAACCTATCAACTATTACCCAAATGACATTTTGACCATGCGATGCTGGCGGAAGCCCAGTAACAAAATCCATGGATACGTGGTCCTACTTCCATTCAGGAATGAAAAGTGGCTGCAATTGACCAGCCGGCCTCTGATGCTTAGCCTTAACCTGCTGGCACGTCAAACACTACTGTACAAACTCTACTATTTCCCTTTTAATGCCACTCCACCAGAAATAATCTCGCAGATCCCTATACATTTCGTACTACCAGGATGAACAGTGTATAGAGATCTATGTGCCTCCTCTAGAATTGTCTTCCTGATGCTGTCATTTGCAGGCACACACAATCTGGTGTGAAATCTCATAGCCCCATCGTCAGAAATGTTGAATTCTTCCCCCTGGCCATCCTATATTCTGACAATCACTTCTATAAATTCTGGATCATCCCTCTAAGCACCTTTAATTCTTTCATAAAGTGTAGGCTGTACAACCAAACTGGCAATAAGTGCCTGAGGATCATTTTTCACTAACTCCACACTGAGTCTTTCCAAGTCCATCTAAATCAGGTGCTGAATAATTGCGGCTAGTTGAGTTGTATCTCTTGATTTACGGCTCAGTGCATCAGCTACCACATTTGCTTTACTTGGGTGGCAACTGATGGTGCAGTCGTAGTCCTTAATGAGTTCTAACCATCTCCTCTATCGCATGTTCAATTCTTTTTGTGTAAAGAAGTACTTTAGGCTCTTATGATCAGAAACTATCTCACACCTCTCACCATATAAATAATGTCTCCAGATCTTTAGTGCATGTACAACCACAGCCAATTCTAGATCGTGAGAAGGGTAATTTTTTTCATATTCTTTCAATTGCCTGGTCCTATATGCTATCACCCTACCATGCTGCATCAGCACACAACCAAACCCTTTCAAAGATGCGTTACTGTAGATAACATAACCATTACCTCCTGATGGAATCGTCAGAATTGGTGTAGTGATAAGCCGCTGCTTTAATTCCTGGAAGCTCTGCTCGCATTCTTCATCCCACATGAATCTGGCATTTTTCCTAGTCAATCGCGTGAGAGGACCTAACAAAGCTGAAAATCCCTCAACAAAACGATAGTAATAACCTGCTAGTCCTAAGAAGCTCCTGACTTCCTGCACATTTCTCAGCCTAGCCAATTTACCACCGCGTCAATCTTGCTGGGATCCACCAAAATACCGTCTCCTAAGATCATATGGCCTAAAAATGCAACCTTTTCAAGCCATAACTCACACTTGCTAAACTTAGCATAAAACTTCTCCTCTCTGAGTGTCTGCAGCACCTGCCTCAAATGCACCTCATGATCCTCAAAACACTTCGAGTACACCAGTATATCATCAATGAAAACTACTACAAACTAATCTAAATACTAGTGAAAAACTCTGTTCATCAAGTCTATGAACACGGCTAGGGCATTTGTCAGACCAAACGGCATAATGAGAAATTCATAGTGTCCGTACCTAATCCTGAAGGCTGTCTTCACGACATCCTCCGCTTTTACTCTCACTTGATGATACCCGGATCTAAGATCAATCTTGGAATATACCCATGTACCCTGGAGCTGATCAAACAAATTGTCTATACGGGGTAGAGGATATTTATTCTTAATAGTAACTTTGTTTATCTCCCTGTAATCAATGCACATCCTCATGGACCCGTTTTTCTTCTTTATGAACAACACTGGAGCTCTCCATGGCGATACACTGGGTTATAAACCCCTTGCTTAGCAAGTCTTGCAACTGTTCCTTTAATTCTCCCAACTCAGCTGGAGTCATACGGTAAGGAACCTTAGAGATCGGCGCGGTCCCTAGAGGTAAATCTATAGGAAAATCTACCTTGCGTCCAGGAAGCAACCTTGGTAGCTCCTCCAGAAAAACATTTAGAAATTCTTGTACTACTGGAGTGCTGTCAATCTTCAATTCATTTTTAGATACTTCTTTTTCCAAATGCTATAAACCCCTGACCTCCATCCAGGAGTAATCTGCCTGCCTGCACAGTGGATACCAACTGCGTTGGAGCACATACCTGTGAACCAACGAATCTGAATTCCTGCTCTCCAGGAGGTCTGAAAATTACTTCTTTCTGATGACAATCAATGCTAGCGTGATTGATAGCCAACTAATCCATACCCAGTATTATATCGAACCCACACATATCAAACACAATTAGATCTGCTGGTAGTACTTTCCCCTGAATTTCTATCGGATAGCCCCTAAGTACCCTCTGACATCTTATCACTGACCCTGATAATGTAGCTACCGATAGTGCTGTATCTAATGACTGGATCTCACTCTCAGATAATTTAACATAAGATGTAGAAATGAAAGAATGAGCAGCACCCGAGTCAAAAAGAATAATAACCGAATATGATAAAACAGTAAATGTACTTGTCACCACATCCGTATTAGCCTTTGCATCACCCGCGTCAAGGCATATACATGCGCTGGGGCCACATTCCTTTGCTGGCCACCCCGAGGCGCCTGGTATCCTCCCTGAGATGCCTGATGTCCTCTCTGATAGGGTCTGGGAGCTGGGACCTAGTCCTGCTGACCTAGGCATTCACGTACCACATGACCGGATCTCCCACAACGATAACATACACTTCTGCCTACTCGGCACTCCCCCAAATGATGTCTCACGCACGTCTGACACACAGGGTAAGTCGGTGCACCCTGGTTCCCACGAGGTCCTGCCATCTGCCTCTGGTCTCCCTTATCGTGACCTCCTCTCCATGGACCCCTACTGGTGCCATCCTGAAAAACCCTGAGGCGCAGGCCTCTTCCTCTGACTCTGAGCTGCTACACCCCTCTGAATGCCACTCTTAATAATCACAACTCTGTCTACAACCTCTGTGAATGTGTGAGCCCTGAAACCAATCACCTGATCAAACAAGTTCTGCCTCAGTCCTTCTTCAAACTTCCTTGCCTTTTTCTCTTCATTAGGTGCTAGATGTGGAGCAAAACGCGACAACTTGACAAACCGAGCCACGTACTGGGATACAGTCATCTGCCCCTATACCAAATGCAGAAACTCTGCTGCCTTCGTACTCCGAATGATAACAGGGAAATACCACTCGAAGAACAGATCCTTGAATCGGTCCCACATCACTGGAATTGGAACTGGCCTCTACTCCTCTATCAAACGCACTACTCTCCACCAACGCTTCACCTCCCCTGTCAACTTAAATGCTGTAAATGCTACCTTCTGCTCATCCGTACATGGAAGCATTGCTAATGTCTCTTCGATATCCTGGACCCAATTTTCAGCTACAATCGGGTCATCTCCCCCTTACAAAGGATGGGGACTTCATCCGCATAAACTGCTTAATCGAACAACCACACTCCCCAGAGCTCCTAGCCATCTCAGCGATCACCTGCTGAGTGACGCTACGCAGTACAACATCTGTATCTCCTCCACCTATGCTGGAAGGTCCTGGCCTATCATCCCCAGCATTCGCCACTACTTCCTGGGTCCATCTTGAAAACAAGAAACATACTTAAGCACTTTATCTCCTATACAGACCTATCCTGTACCAACTCAAAATTAAACACCTTCCCTAACCTTAACTCAATATCTAGTTTTATCGCCTAGACACATGACCCGACAATAGTTTACTATGGTTTTCCTGAAATCGTCACCCCAAGAAAAACACAGAAACCACCACGGAAATCCTGTATCCAGACACAGAACAAACCTCAATTCCTTTTTCCTATACTTTAATATAGCTTTTGATGCACTCTAAAGTCTACAGAACCTAGCAATCTAGGCTTTGATACCAAACTATAGAGACCTACTTAATTTATTGGGTTATTTTTTTATACTATGACTTTCAACATGCTCTGATACCATACTGGATTAAACACATCCAACAACCTAAGCAGCAAGAAGTAGAAATCAAATAAACATAACCATATATAATATATACAAAACCAAAGTGCTAACAGGTTTCCTAAAATATCCTCAACTAGTGAGGGCTATACAAAAACACTCCCAAAAATATACTCACTCTCTACTGACAAGGTAGTACTGTGGCCCCTCTATTTGTGAGCTTGGTCTGCTCGCCTACCTGGATCACCTGAAAAATGATTCAACACTGGGATGAGCCAACTCTCAGTAAGACGAAATATGCTATTACTAGTGTGTGGCAATTGAGCTACAATATTATGAAAATCTATTTTCATATAATCATGTATAACTGATTATGTAAATACAGTACAAGTGATAAAATCCACCACCCTTTCCATGTTGCTTAACATAACAGTATTAAGGATTACTATTCAAAATACTTCTAGTGTACATAAGTATGTTCTCTGTTTCTATAAATCTGTATATACGTAATAGTAACTGAAATCTTTCCCTGTGGATAATTGTGTGTCATGATTTAACACCTCATGACAGGGTTGTGTGGCCCGTAGGCGGGATCTACATTGGCTGGCCGACCAGGGTAAATCACTATACTCCACGGTCTGATCTGCCCACCTCAACCCATATCTGATGGGGAGCCTGTCCACATCAAGGGCCTAGGTGATCGACCTACTACCACGTATTATCTAAATAGGTGATTGCACTCATAACATAAATATCTGTAGCAATGGTACCGTGCTCTGTAATTGCATAGTCCAACAGGGTCTGATACTATATAATATATATCTATATACAACTATTTGATTTACCATGAGTCTGAAATAACTGTAATAACCATGATATTGAATAAACTGTAACTATAATCCATACGTCATAGTACTGAGAACTGTATAATCATAACACTAAAAACTGCATAATCATAGTATTGAAATTCGTATAATCATGGTACTGAGATTCGTATAATCATGGTACTAAAATTTGTATAATCATGGTACTGAAATTCGTAAAACATATCTCCATACTATATTCATATTCTCAAGCCACACCATACTTAATACATAATATTCATAATTTAATAAACTGTATAATATTTTAAAATTACCTAGCATAACATATTTCCCTTACCTGACTACTGGAAAGCCCCTATGGTTTATTGGCCTAACACCCATAGGGCCTCCTACATAACACCCTGAAAATAACATTTTTTTGAACAAAATATCAGTATTTCTTTGCCTACATCATTTCCTATAACTGTCATAAGGCCAAAAATGGACTAAAAGGCCTTACCCTGAATTTGAGATGAAATCCAACTTCGTTTTACCAACGATCCGCTCCAATAGACTTGCAGAGAACTTCGCCAAGAGCGTCATGGTGGCTTTGGATTGTCAATCTGGCGACTGGCGGGGGCAAAATAAAAGAGAGAAAGGAGAGAGACCATAGAAGAGAGAGAGAGAGCACTGAAAATGTGATAAAAATCTGAGTTTTCACTACTTATAGGGCCAATATCGTCGACGAGACATGTCACCTCGTCGACGAATCTTACCCTTCATCGACAAAATTCAGAGTAGCCCAAATCCTTCGCTCGGTATTTTCTCATCGACAAAATGGGACCTCGTCGACGAGATCCTGAAGACCTTCGTTGACGAAGCCTGGTAATCCTTGAAATTTTTCTCCTTCTATTTCTATTTCCATTTCTCTCCCTTTTATTATTTAAAATACTATTATTCTTCGGGTCACTACATGGTTAGTATGTTTTCCTTTAAAGTTATTGCATTGTTTGATTCAGGAGTCATACACTCGTTTGTGTCTTCGGAGTGCACTAGACTTTGTGGGGCAGAAACACAGTTGTTAGGCACTGAGTTGTTGGTATCTACACCGACTGGGTCTACAGTGAAATGTAGTAGGGTACTCCAGGGTTTTTCAGTGGACATTCAGGAGGACAACATGTCTGCCGATTTGATAGTGCTGAATATGCATGGTTTTGATGTGATCTTCGGCATGGATTAGTTAGCAGTTAATTTTGCCAGCATAGATTTTCATACACGAGAAATGATATTCAGACCTCCAGGAAGAGTAGAACTCAGGTTTGTAGGGTCGTGAGTGCAATCCCTGCCTCAACTAGTTTCAGCTATTCAAGCGAGGAGACTACTGATGAGTGGTTGTCAGGGATTTGTGACATATGCGAAAGAAACGTCAGAGAATGGATTGAAACTTACTAGTATGCTAGTAGTAAAAGAATTTATAGATGTTTTTCCAGATGAGTTACCAGGCTTGCTACCTGATCATGAGGTAGATTTTCCTATTGATCTACTTCCAAGTTCAACGCCGAATTCTAAAGTATCTTACCAAATGGCGCCAGCGGAGTTTGCAGAATTGAAAAATTAGCTGCAAGATTTGTTGGATAAGGGCTTTATATGACCTAGTGTATCTCCATGGGGAGCTCCAGTTCTATTTGTGAACAAGAAAAACGGGTCTATGAGGATGTGTATAGATTATAGGGAGATTAATAAAGTGACAATTAAGAACAAATATCCTCTACCCCGTATAGATGATTTGTTTGACCAGCTTTAGGGTACACGGGTGTATTCAAAGATTGATCTTAGATCCGGCTATCATCAAGTGAAAGTGAAAGCAGAGGACGTCTCGAAGATGGCCTTCAGAACCAGGTACGGGCATTACAAGTTCTTTGTTATGCCATTTGGTCTAACAAATGCTCCTGCTATATTTATGGATTTGATGAATAGAGTTTTTCATCCATATTTAGATCAGTTTATTGTTGTTTTTATTGATGATGTGCTGGTCTTTCGAGGAGCTATGAGAAGCATGAGACACACTTGAGGCAGGTTCTGTAGACGCTATGGGAAAAGAAGTTGTACGCTAAATTCAGTAAATGTGATTTCTGACTTGAGAAGGTCGTGTTTTTGAGACATTTTATTTCTGGAGATTGTATATTCATGGATCCTAGTAAGATTGAGGCGGTAGTGAATTGGGCTAGACTAAGGAATGTCCAGGAGATCAGGAGTTTCTTGGGGTTAGCTGGGTATTACCATTGTTTCATTAAGGGATCCTCATTATTATCAAGACCTCTAACACGACTGAATAGGAAGAATGTCAGATTTGAGTGGGACGACAGCTGTGAGCAGAGTTTTCAGGAATTGAAATAGAGGTTAGTCACAACACTAGTGTTGATCATCCCGTTGAGGGATGAGGGTTATGTCATTTTCAGTGATGCATCCTTGAAAGGACTTGGTTGTGTATTGATGCAATATGGTAGGGTGGTGGCGTATGTTTCCAGACATTTAAAAGAATATGAAAAGAATTACCCTACTCATGATTTTGAATTGGTTGCAGTAATACAAGCATTGAAAATTTGAAGGCATTACCTGTATAGCGAGCAATGTGAGATTTTTTCTGACCATAAAAGTTTGAAGTATTTCTTCACTCAGAAGGAATTGAATATGAGGTAGAGAAGGTGGTTGGAGCTAATTAAGGATTTCGATTGTACCATCAGTTATCACTTAGGGAAAGCAAATGTGGTAGTTGATGCATTGAGCAAGAAAGCTAGGGAATCAGTGTTGACGACTATGGAGATCCAGTATCCGATCATGATGGATTTGGAGAGACTCGGCATTGAATTAGTTGAGAGTGGTTCTCAGGCTCACATTGCCAGTTTAGTAGTGCAACCTATTCTGTAGGAAAGAATTAAAGCTGCTCAAGAAGAAGAACCAGAATTAGTATAGGTGATGGACAGAGTGCAGAATGGTCTAAGGGAGGAATTCAGAATTGCAAATGACGGAGCTTTGAGGTTCCACTCCACATTATGCGTTCCTGGTGATACTGAGATTGGGAAGACTATTTTAGAGGAGGCCCATAAATCTTTGTATACGATTCATCATAGAAGTATAAAGATGTATAGGGATCTGCGATAGTCGTACTAGTGGAGTGGTATGAAGAAAAAGATTGCTGAGTATGTAGCCTAGTGTTTGACGTGCCAGCAGGTAAAAGCTGAGTACCAAAGGCCGGCAAGGCAGTTGCAGCCGTTATTTATCCTAGAGTGGAAGTGGGATCATATATCTATGGATTTTGTGTTAGGATTACCAATGGCGTTGCACGGCCAGAATGCCATATGGGTGATTGTTGATCGTTTGACTAAAACCGTCCATTTCTTACCTATAAAGATCAGCTACTCTCTCAACCGATTGGCGAAGATCTACATTCAGGAGATAGTTCGTTCTCACGGTGTGCCAGTATCTATTATGTTAGATCGAGACCCACTCTCGACATCACATTTTCGGAGGAGCTTGCAGGAAGCTCTAGGGTCCTAGTTATTGTTTAGAATGACATTCCATCCTTAGTCAGATAGGCAGACTAAGAGGACAATATAGATATTAGAAGATATGCTCCAAGTGTGCGTATTAGATTTTGGGGGTAGTTGGACTTAGTTCATGCTGCTGGTGGAATTTGCGTACAATAACAGTTATTAGGTCAGCATTAGCATGACACCATTTGAAGCATTGTATAGTAGGAGATGTCATTCTCCTTTATTTTGGGATGAGATTGGTGAGCGGCGTGTTATGGGGCTGGAGCTTGTTCAGCAAGCATGAGATAAAGTTCGACTTATCATAGATAGAATTAGTACAGTTTAGAGCCGATAGAAAAGTTACGCTGATAACCGTCATAAGGAATTGGAATTCGATGTTAGGGATCATGTATTTCTGAAGATAGTTCCATGGAAAGGGGTTATGAGATTCAGGAGGAAGGGTAAACTTAACCCTAGGTTTATTGGCCCATTTGAGATTCTAGATAAAGTGGGGTCGGTTGCCTACAAGCTAGCTTTGCCACCTATATTATCCAGAATGCACGATGTATTGCACTTTTCTATGTTGAGGAAATACGTCCCAGACCCTTCTCATATTATCAGCTATGGTGAATTAGAGCTCAGTGATTTACTAGTATATGAGGAGGTGTCAGTACAGATTCTGGATAGGAAAGTGCAGGAGTTACATAATAAGAAGATTCCCCTAGTAAAAGTTTTGTAGAGGAATCATACAGTGGAATAGGCCTCTTGGGAGTCTGAGGAACAAATGAGACAAAAGTATCCGCAACTATTTAAAGAAGTTTAATCAGGTCAAATGTAAGTGGTTAGGTAATATTTCTTTTGCAGGTACATGTAATAAGTTTAGTTGGTGTGTAGCATTTTAGTTTTGGGGGAATTTTATTTTGTATATGTAATCTCCCAAGACTCGAAATGTAACCACGGTATTCCTCCGCCATAAGTGAGGGTAAGTAATAAAATAAGTAGACCATTTTTCTTTTAAGGGATGATGAGTTACATAAACAGTAAATTTCGAGGACAAAATTTTATAAAGAGGAGAGAATGTAATGACCCGAAGAATAATGATATTTAAATATTAAGAAAGAGAAAAATGGAATTAGTAAAAAAGGGCGGCAGCAGACTTCGTCGACGACTAGCAGTTTGGGCTTGTCGATGAGGGTGTGCTTCGTCGACGAGAAGATACCGAGAGTGGGTTTGGATGATTCTGAATTTCATTAATGGGGAGTGAGTTCGTTGACGAATTGTCTTTGTGACCTCATTGATGATATGACATGACTCATCGATGAAGGCCAATTTATAAATAGGCCAAACCTTCATTTTATGGCTGAAACCCTGTGGGAATCTCTCTTTCACACTCCTCATTTCATCTCCCATTACTTCTCTCTAGGATTTTGGGCCGATATTCTGCCGGTTTGACGATCCGAGGCCACCACGACACTCCTGAGGAAGTTCTATGTAAATCTACTAAAGTGGATCGTTGGTGGGGCTAGTTCAAAATCCATCCCAGATTCAGGATAATACTTTTATTTAATATTTAGCCTTTCCTACAGTTGTAGAAAACTTAGTACGCGTAGAAATACTGAAGTTTAGTTCTGGAAAATATCATTTTTAGGGTGTTGAATGGGAAACCCTACAGGTGCAGGACTATTTTTTTAAGAGCTTTTCAGGAATCAGGTAGAGGGATAAACTAAGTTAGATGTTTTATAAAAAATAAGTATGATTTTATAGTATTTGATTTCAAGAAAATATATGTATATGTGTGTGTGTGTGTGTGTGTGTATATATATATATATATATATATATATATATATTATGTTGGAATATACTATTGAATATGATGATATGTACTGAGTATACATAATACCCATTTTGTATGGTATGAGTAGAATTTATGATAAATTATTGTTTTCTAGGAATATGAAAATGTTATGGATATGATTTGTCTGCATACGGGCCGAGCTATGGATATGATTTGTTGGTGTATGGGCCGAGCTATGGATATGATTTGCCAGCATATGGGCCAAGCTATGGAATGATTTTTCGGCGTACGGGCTGAGCTATGGATATGATTTGCTGACGTATGGGCCGAGCTTATGGTAAAAATATGAAATGCCAGAGTACAGGCCGATGATTTTCATGATGTATATATATATTTATATGCAAAACGATGTGATGATGTTAACTTGGCAATATTAGTATGAAATATTCATGTATCACAGTTTGATTATATGTTATATGTTACTAGAACCTGGTTGGCTTGGTCTAGGCTAGCACTTGCACGGTACCGCTGTTATGTGTTCATGATCATCATGATATTATGTTAACGCTACTGTACGGAGTAGCGTGACTATGGATAGTTGATGTGGTTTTAAGAAATGTGGACGCCCCTGGTGTATGGACCAGGTCTGGAAAACCCATCATACTTACAAACTGTACTTTTGACTTGACAACGGTCAGCCAACCATTGTCAAGTCTCACCTTCGAGCCACATAATCCAGTCTTGTGGGGGTAATACATGACAACAGCCAGCTAACCTACCAGGGTTGTTTTCTTATTATTATTATATGAGATGGATGATGCTTAAAAAAATCCTTTATGTTCTACAATACTATGATTATACATGTTTTTCCCAAAAATGATGCATACAGTTTTACTGGTTATGTTTATGTAACTGATTATATATATATATATATATATATATCATGGAAATACTCATGTTTCCACACACTAGTATTAGTTTATTTCCATTACTGAGAGGTGTCTCACCCCGTATTATATGAACTTTTCAAGAGCCCCTGATAGGAGAGCGGATAAAGCTCTACCGAGATAGTACAATTGGTCTGCCCTTTCTGAAGGGTAAGTTTTGGTAGGGTCGGTTGGATTTTTGTGGGAAATGCCCCCGTTGACTCTACGAGTCCAATCCTATTTTGATAATGACAAATCACTTGGTATTTGATATGTGCATCGAGTTTGTGAACAGGAACTATATTAAGCATGCACGGAAAGATAATGAGTCATGGAATCCTTCAAGTAAAGCTTACACATCTTGGCAAGTACCATGGAACTCAAAGAGTACAAGAATCAAGATACAAGCAGTAAAGTTCAAGAATCTGTTGGGAATGGGTATTTAGAGCTTATGTATTTACATTGTCATATGATTTATTTTGAAGCTCAAATATAACTTAGAGTGATTTTAGGTTTCATGCATTTCATGTATATCATTAGGGAACCTGTATGAACTTAGAAATGTTTTCAAATCATTGAAAAATATGTTTTACAAAAGACCCAAGAAGAGAATCAAAGTAGATTTTTAACTTAGAAAAGAAAATTTGAGAAAAAGGGGAGTTCGGTCGCCTGAACTTTACTTCAGTAGCCTGAAGAATAAGTTCGGTAGCCTGAAGATTAAGTGCAGTCGCCTGAAGAATTAAATGGGAAAGACAGATTTGGTAGAGATACTTCGGTCGCCTGACCCTAAAACCTCAGGTGCCTGAAGTTGTCACTTCAGGAGCCTGAACCCCAGTTCGGTTGCCTAAACTTGCGGGAAAGCCTAAAAAATCAATTTTTTTATTAAAAACACGCGAGCTATCTAATTGATCCAACGTCTGAGATCAATCCTAAGGGTCATACACTATATATATTAAATGTCTAAACCCTAGAACAAAGAGAGACACACAAGAAAGAAAAGAACACACCTTGTTGAGAGAACGTTGAAAATCTACTCTTAATGCTATACGATTGCTTACTTCTCAATCTCTAATCTTCAAGCTTAAGCAAATCAACTCAGAGTCTCAAAGGGAACTTGCTTACTCTACTGTACTTCAATCTAGTATTGAGGTTTGATCTTTCAAGTTTATATTCTTAAGAAATTCTTATCTCATTGCTTGTTCTTGACTAAGTATTGAAAAGTTTTGATCTTGAGTGTATCAATTCATATAAAATATATTTTTGAGAAGATCATTACTTGAGAAAACTTATTTAATTTGGTTGATTGATTTTTGATTCAAGTGGGTGTTCTTCAAAGGATTTATATTTTGATATATTAAAGCTTGATTAAATATCCTTGGTACTTATAACTATATTTCTAAATTGAGGGATATTTTCTAAAAATTAATATTCTCAGTTTGTGATAGAATACATGGAATAAAGATTTGTGATTTTGATTAAGTTTGTTTTCAAGACAAAGATTTTGTTAATGAGTTCACTTCAAACATACTTTTGCATCTTTACAAAAGTGAACCAAGAACCCTAGTTAACTCCGAGGCATTTCAAATATATTTTAACTTGGGAGTTTTGAATAAATTGGGATTTGTGTGTTGATGCATAATCATTCATAAAACGATTGTATCGTTTTCATACATTCATGAGCTTCAAGTTATATCATATGTTAATGTGTTAGGAATTTGAATTGTACTCATAAGCTTTTGTTAGAAGCATTGTTTTGAATGTTATTTTACAGATTCTATTGTATACACGGTTTGGTGTGTGAACCGGTGTGTGAGGAGAGAGCTGTATCTCTTGTAAGCAGCAGAGTAGGAGAAAGCTGTACCTCTTGTAAGCAGCGGATTGTACAGGAAACTCCGTCCCACTTTAAGGAGCTGGGTTTTTAGTGAATCCTTGAGTGGTTGCTCAAGGCGAGGACGTAGGCCGGGTTGGCCGAACCTCGTAAAATCGCGTTTGTCTTCTCTCTTCCTTTTACTCTTTATTTTTCGCATTATATTTAAAATCAAGTATATTGCATACATAGATAGGATTGCCACACTCACACGTAATTGAGGAACTAGAAGTAGTTGGTAAACTTATAAGAAGTGTGTGAAAGAAAATTAAGTGGCTTAAATTTTTTATATCCAATTCACCCCCCCTCTTGGGATTACACTTTAATCAACATTTGGTATCAGAGAGGGTTTACTTAGACGTGATAGTTAATTGGTAAAACGATCACATGACACACATTGGTGTAACTCCATTCGGTGAGGGACACTCATCCACTCATCCATTAGTGTCCCTCATGGTATCTAATCGATATTATCGAGTCCGGTTCAAGTAGACAGGACAACATCCAAGTAAGCATAAGGTTCAAACTTATATTGAAGAAGCAACGAGCAAAAGGTCATTACCAAAGTTCAACGCATGGAACACCTGAAGTACAACCATCTAGAGCATATATGAACATTTATATTGTTTGTATGATTGTTGGGTTGTGTGAGAGTAGGAACTACTTTGTAACTCTTGTGTGTGTGATATGATCAAGAATACATTGTAAGAGCTAAGTAATTGCATATGCATTTAGTTCATAGTAGCATAGAACATTAAAACCGAGTTAATGCATGCATACCAAGTCATAACACTGCATAAGATGTCAAAATGAGTTTCAAAATAAGTTTTATCTACAAGACATCTTACATTTGGTAAAAACTACACTTGGGCAAGGTTGGAACATAATTAGAACATACACATGTCATTTGAACTTGTCCTGGCACATTTAGATACTTATTTGTGTAGAAGATCAGGGGACTTGTCGACTAGTGCAGACACTCGTCGACGAGGAGATCCTGAGACCAGTTTGAAACTTGTAGAGAAGACTTGTCGATGATAGCAAGGCACTCGTTGACTAGTGCATGTGTGTGACTCGTCGACCAGTCCATGGACTCATCGACGAGTGGCCTTGAGTAGACTATAATAAATGCGCGATAATAGCTAGCTTTTTCATTGTATTATCTCCATTAATGCCTAACGGCTAGCCAACGAATTGTTCGTCTCTTTGGCCATAAATATACCCCATTAGCATTCATTTCTACATTGATAGAGCATTTGGTTGTTGAGATAATTAGTGAAGCATTCATTCTAGGTCTTCATATTACTCAAGCTCTCTTGTACTCTATTCTAGTTTGCATATCACTTGCTGAAAGAGAGTAGTGTGAGGCTTTATTTGTATCATCAGCTCAAGAAGGAGCATCATCTTGTAATATCCACATTTGTTGTTGTTTGTGAATCTTGAAGGTTCTTGGTGAGCTTTCGTTAAGGTGATTCTTGGTGAACACCTGGGTTGAGGCTCTTGGTGAGCGGTTCGGTTTTGAACCTATGTTGTAAAGGCTTCTCCGTCTTGAAGGGGATTGCTTATTGGATTTGGGAATCCTTGAGTTGGACTCAAGGCATGGACGTAGGCTTGGTTCCGAACCACGTTAACATTGTTGTGTCAAGCTCCTCTTCCCTTATCTCTCTTACTTTACTTGCTTGTATTTATTTGCTTTGAAATATATTGTGGTATATTACTCTTGCGTCTTGCCAAGGAATTTTTGTGTTTGTAAAAAAATTCATTATCCGTGAAGAACGTCTATTGACCCCCCTTTAGATGCACAGCCGGGCTGACAAATTTATTTATGGAAATTTGCACCTCATGCCCAACTGGGTTTGGGGGCGCGACACTTGGGCCCAACTATGTATATAAGCATCCATCATCCACTAATTTTTCTCGTGGGACAAACTCATAATGTAATAACCCAAAAAAAAAAATGGTTGTACGAGATTAGTGGGGTGATTTCAAATAATAAAAATAAAATAAATAAATATTAAAAAATATTTAAAATAATAAAATTTAATTAATTTATTAATTTTTAAAAATAATTAAAATTTAATTTTATTAATTAAATAAATTATTAATATTATTAATTAAATATTATATTATATTATTATAATTATATATATATATATATATATATATATATATATCTTAAAGAAGCTTCAGGATCAATATTTAGGGAGGAAAGCTGCGTAGAGACCCCCCCAGAGTCTCTCTCTCTCCCTGTTCTCTCTCCCTCTCTCCTCATTTTCTTGATGGATACTCGCCCAATCGAAAATCATAAAATACCGTTGGGCTCCATTTTCCGCTACCGTCATTTCTACTAGAGCGAATTAGTTATAGGAGCGGCGTAGGCGTATCTCCTTGGGTAAGCTAAATTTCCACTTTTACCTCAATTTCTTGTAAATTTTAAGCCCAATTGATGATCGGACACTACCACGAGAATTTAGGGATAATTTTCTACAAGTCTAGCAGAGCGGATTTCTCGTGGGGCCGTCGTATGGATAACCTCAAAATTGGGATAAGAG
Organism: Malania oleifera; assembly: GCF_029873635.1. Taxonomy (NCBI): domain Eukaryota; kingdom Viridiplantae; phylum Streptophyta; class Magnoliopsida; order Santalales; family Ximeniaceae; genus Malania; species Malania oleifera. The sequence goes on from NC_080423.1 coordinate 100,639,837, forward strand.
GGTTATTAAGGGGCTAGTTATTATTTAATTAATGTTGATTTAGAAATGTTAGAATATTGGGCATTCTGAGGTTGGAGTAGGGTTTTTAGAATTTAGGGCCCGTGTGAGCACCATAGGTGTAATTTCGGGACCCTACAAGCGTAATTTAGAAAACTAAATGAAGGTGTTAAATATTAGTTTAAATGTTAATTTGGAGTATATAAAGCCTAGGGAAGGTTATATGGGTATTATTTTGGGAAATGAGTTAATTAATCTGGGAAAAACGCGAATTGTAGAATTTGAGTTTCGGGTGCCAAGGGCGTAGGATCTGGGTTTTAACGAGACTCTCAGTAAGTCAGGTAAGGGGAATAAATTATAGCAGTATTTTTACATTATTGATTGAGTGAATTTTGGAAAATAAAGTTATGGTATTTTCCCTTGTGAAATTAATACATTAGGAATATTAGATGAAAACTGTGTGGCATATGATGCAAAATGAAAAATGTGAAATATAATGATGAGTAATTTATGAGAAAATAATGAAATGAGAATTATTGATATGTTAGTGGATAATAATGAAATATGGTAATTATGTGTGAATAGAAATGATTTTTATGAAAATGAGATTGTGTAAATTACTGATATGGGTTTGAGAAAATGTTCAAATACGTGAAACATGATACGTATTATTATGAGATGAATTGAGATATACCGATATGAGATTAATGGTGTATATTGATATGAAAATATTGAAACGAGAATTCTAAAACGTATATACTGAAATGTGAAAATAGGAAATATGAATACTGCAATATGGAATTAAAATGTGATTATTGAATTGGGTATACTAACTGTGAATACTGGGAAAATGTGAACATTGTAAAGTGCGACCACTACAATGGGATCATTGAAATATGATTGATGAAATGCCAATACAACATAATGATTGTAGGTATGTGGTAATGATAACCCTGATGAATGGTTATGGAAACCCTAATGATGGGTTGTGATATTGAGCATGGTACCGTTGTTAGTGGTATAGTGCAACCACACGGACTCTTGGAGCGTGTGGCGTGATAGTCGACTGAGCTGTTTAGTAGAATTGTTGTGCCCCCTGAGTCCGAATCAGGGTTATAGGTTGGCCAGTCGTACTACAGATGCGAGATATGTGATATGATATTTTGATCTAACCGATTCGGTCAACCGCGGTTAGATCCATCCTTCGGGCCGCACAACCTTGACCATGGGGGGAAGCATGGTGTGGAAAGAAAGATCCTCAAGGTAGCCATGAGTTACAGACACGATGTTGGTACTAGGTACCAAGGATACTCATGAGCTGGATAGTGAAATGGAAATGGAAAGTGGAAGAATGTTAGAAATGGGATAAAATGAGAAATGAAAGAAATAATGGAAAATGAGAAATGGAGAATGATAAAATTGAGAAATGGATCCATTTGAGTTAATAATATAAAAAAAGTTGAGGCGAAGTGAAACTCTTCGCCTGAGGGCTTACTGAGTAAGGTGAGTGCCCTGATAGGTATCAGATGTGGCCATACCAGGCTGCATAACGTGTTAGGACAGAGGGAAGCTACTCGTATAGGCAGGTAATCTTCCCTATTCTCAGGAGTTTCACAGGTAAATATGTGTTGGAAATTAATGAAATTGAGAAATGGTTTTAAAGCTTATAAAAACTTGTGTTGTTTATTTATATGATTATGAAAATGTGTATATCAGTGTATTTTTCTCAGATGAAATGATGATTTGAAGTAAAGTGTGTTATAACTGAACTCATATTACCACACACTGTAAATAATTTATTCCTTCTTAATGAGATATGTATCACCCAAATTATCTAAATTTTTCAGGGAACAGAGATAGGCCAAGTGATACAGCTCCGAGACCGTAGGGAGCTGAGACCCTGATACACAGGGTAAGTTATTGGACTAGGGAGATGTAATTTCCATAGGGTTGTGTTGTTTTTGGGTATGTGATGATATATATATATATATATATATATATATATGATACTCTGGGTATTGTATTTTGATTGTTATGTATATACCGTCTTCTGCTGTTAGGGTGTATAAATGAAATGACTATTTAATCGATACCCAATGTGGCTCAGGTCATATGGGTAGTAATAGGGTTGTTAACGTGGCTGATTTATGAATATTGTTGATGACGAGTGAATAATTATTATTGTTTATAAAAAAAATTTGTACGAAATTCCGGGCGTCCCATATAAGTGGAATTTTCAACTGGATAGTTGAACAAAGGTTAAGGTTAGAAATGGAGGTTTCAAAAAATTAATTTATTTTTATATCTGCGAGATGTATTAAAGAAGCTACAGAAGTTCTATGGTGAATTTAAGAAAAAAAATAAACTAAGAGGTGCATATGTGGTAAGTATACTAATGTCATTAAAAATATGCATAATAGAGCAACGACTAGTTTTAAGATTATAAGAGGAGAGGCTAAGGAATTTTCAACCATAATAGGTATATATTAAGGAGCTACTTTGAGCATTTATATTTCTTACTCTAAAGATAAATGAACTTATTAGCAGTATTCAAAATGAGGTTCCATGTAATATGTTGTTTGCAGGTGATATTGTTTGATTGATAAAACTAGGGCTGGAACACCGCCTAATTAGAATTATGAAGATAAATTTTAGAATCACAATAAATCTTCATAATTCTAAATATAATTTCATAGTAGGAGGGATAGTAGAGACAAGGTTAAACTTGATGCTTTAGAAATCAAAATTCTAGTAGATTTTGATACCTTGGATATATTATGTAGTTTAAAGGAGAAATTGAAAAAGATATAATATTGTGAGCTAAGGCAGGTTGGGTAAAATGGAAAGATGCTTCAAGTGTGTTGTAAAACTAACTATGTTATACAGATCAACATATTTGACAATTAAGAAACAACATACTAAAAAAAAAAAAGGTTTTTGAAATGAGAATGTTATGGTGAATGAGTAATATAACATTAAAAGATAAATTAAAGAATGACATATTTGCATTAAGTATAACTCCTATTAAAGATAAGGTAAGAGAAGGATGACTTAAATAACTTTGACAATTGCAATATAGGCTAAATAGTGTGCCAGTAAGGAAGCATGACTTAATAGAAGGGGTAAGAATAACCCTAAAATGACTTGAAATGAGATAGTGAATAAGGACTTAATAGCCCTAAATTTATTGGAAAAAATTGTCTATGATTGTGTAAATTGACAAAAAAACATTCATGTTATCCCACTTAGAGGGAGTAAAGGTTTGATTTGTCATTATTGTTGTTGTATAAATTTTTTAAAAATGATTTAAAAGTATTTCTCTATTCTCTAATATAATTTTTAAAATAATGACACCCCAGTTCTGATATATAACTTACATTTAATAATCTCTATTATTAGAAAAAGAATTCCCTTTTTTGGTATGACTTTTTAAACCATCTAAGATACCCTCATAACTATTTATATAATCTCAAAACATTCATAGAACCACCCATAACTAGCCAAAGTGTCCTTACATTAGAACATCTAATTTGTTTGTGTTAGGACCCTGTGAACAATAAGCAAGTACTAGAAATTGAGAGACACCAAAAATTTACGTGGTTCGATCAAGATCAACCTACGTCCACAAAGCACACCACAATTCACTAAAACCACAGGGAAAGAAAATACAATCTCTCAGGCCTCTTTTCTCTCTTCCTCCTCTCTATTCTGTCTATCTCTCAACAACTCCTCTATTTATAGATAGCTGGTAATAAATCTCAATAAATCACAATAAATCAAATTTGAGGAATTACATTCATCTAAAATAAATGGTCGCAGATTACAACTTACGAACGCGTCTCCAGCTTGCAGATCACATCTCACGCCTCTCTTGGCTCTAGCACAACAATCTCCCACTTAGAGACGGAGACGCCCGCTCAACCAGTATTAGTATATGAATAAATGATGTGCTCAACATATGTCTTCAGACATGAATACCAACTGAAGTTGAACACAACTTCAACTTCTCTATAGTCACCACCTTAGTTAACATATCTACCGGATTTCTGTTACCTTGGATTTTTTCAAGTGTCAACACGCCGTCCTCTATCAGAGATCTAACGAAGTGATAACGCAATCCAATATGTTTAGTTCTAGAATGAAATGCAGAGTTCTTTGCCAGATGTATCGCACTCTGACTGACACTATACAAAACATTCCTCTCCTACTTTAATCCAAGCTCCATTAACAAACTCTAAAGCCAAATCATCTCTTGACTGACTTCTATCACTGCTACATACTCAGCTTCTGTAGTGGATAGAATAACAATATTCTGTATCTGTGACATCCAACTAACAGCTGTTGTGCCAACAGTGAATATATACCTGGTGGTGCTTTTGCGATGATCAATTTCACCTGCAAAATCAGTATCTACAAACCCTTGGATTTTCGAATCCCTTTTGCCGAAACATAGGCACTTATCAATAGTGCCACGTAGATATCTCAAAATCCACTTCACTGCGTCCCAGTGTGTCTTCCCTAGATTTGACATATACTTGCTGACAACTCCCACTGCTTGGCCAATATCTGGTTTGGTACCAACCATAGCATACATGAGACTTCCAATGGCTGAGGCGTATGGTACCTTAGCCATGAAGTCTTTTTCTTCATCTGTTTGGGGAGACTGATCCTTAGAGAGACGGAAGTGACCTGCTAATGGTGTATTTACAACTTTGGCGTTGCTCATGTTAAACCTTTTGTAAAACACGACTGATGTACTCTGGCTGAGATAACCACAACGTTCCTTGTTGCTTATCTCTAGAGATCCGTATCCTAAGAATTTGCTTTGCAGGACCCAAGTCTTTCATATCAAATTCCTCTAACAATTGCTACTTCAATTTTCTGATCTCTTCTATATCTGATCCTGCAACTAACATATCATCAACATATAATAATAAGATAATATAGCTAGTACGATACCTCTTGAAGTAGCAACAGTGGTCGGCATTGCACTTCTAAAAATTGTTCCTCTACATACAGCTGTCAACTTTCTTGTACCACTGCCTAGGAGCTTATTTGAGACCATACAAACTCTTCTTCAATTTGCATACAAGATTCTCTTTACCTTTAGCTGAGAAACCTTCTGGCTGTTGCATATAAATTTCCTCATCAAGATCACCGTAAAGAAATGTTGTCTTCACATCCAACTGCTCAAGATGTAGACCCTCTAAGGCAATAATACTCAAGACAGATCTGATGGCTGTCAGCTTCACAGCTGGTGCAAAAATATTAGTGTAGTCAATTCCTTCCTTCTGTTCAAAACCTTGGACTACTAATTGGGTTTTATACCTCTTGGATCTATCATGCTCTTCTTTGATCCTGTACACCCATTTTTTGTAAAGAGCCTTCGTACCATTGGGAAACTTAACTAGTTCCCATGTTTTGTTGGAGTTAAGAGACTTCATCTTATCTTTCATTGCAAGCTCCTACTTGCTCGAATCTCCTGCCTGACATGATTCAACATAGCATTCAGAAACTCCTCCATCTGTAAGAAGTAAATGATTCCCATACCTCCTATTTGGTACATGCTGCCGAGAAGATCTCCTAAGCTCTGGTGCTAGAGTAGGAGGTGATGGTGCAACAATCTGCTCCACAGGTTCTTCTGCCTGAGGATTCTTGGTATTCTGCTGAGGATTCTCGATGTTCTGTTGACAAATCCTTACACCTTCTAGAACATCATTTACATCTACAAAGGTTGTTTCAAACTCTGTAGATTCTGTTGTGTGTCTATTTTTGTACATTACCTTTTCATCAAAAATCATATCTCTGCTTCTGATTACCTTTTTGTTTTCATCATCCCAAATGCGATACCTATATTCATCTCCACCATAATCGGCGAAGGTGCATTTCTGAGATTTCAGATCCAGCTTATTCTTGACATGATCATTGATATGTATATATGCAACACAACCAAAAACTCTCAAATGTGAAAATCTTATCTCTTTATTACTCCATACTTCTTCTGGTAGATTATAGTCCAATGGTATTGATGGACACCTGTTAATCAAATAAGCTGTTGCATTGACAACTTTTGCCCAAAACATCTTTGGCAAGCCTAACTACATAAGCATGCTTTTGGCTTTTTCTATCAATGTTCTATTCATCCGCTTGGATACGTCATTATGTTGAGGCGTATCGGACACAGTTCTTTCCATTTTGATACGATGCTCATAGCAGAATTTCTTGAACTCGGTGTCAATATACTCACCACCGTTATCTATTCTCATCTTCTTGATTTTCAAACCAGTTTCATTTTCTACCATTGCTTTCCAAATTTTAAAAGCATAAAAAATATCATATTTATATTTCAGGAAGTAAACCCATACCTTTCGTGAATGATCGTCAATAAATGTTACGAAGTAATGCTTCCCACTTGGGGATGAAATGGTCGTTGGTTTCCATACATCTAAATGGACTAGCTCAAGTCTCTCCTTCTTTGGGGTACTGATGTTCGTGTGGAAACTGACCCTCTTCTATTTCCTAAATATGCAATCCTCACATGTGTCAATCTTCACCAACAGTAAATCACTCAACTTACCCTTTGAGTGCATCACCCTGAGTCCCTTCTCACTTAGGTGTCCGAGTCATTGATGTCATATGTTGCTATCATCATTTCCTGTAACAACTGTAATAGACATGCATGCATTATGAGTTACATAAAGAGTACCACTTTTCTTACCTTGTACAATCGTCAATGCACCCTTCAAAATCTTCCATTCATCACCAATGATATCCTTCATCTGCCAGTTAACCAACTGAGATCAAATTCTTCTTCAGGTCTGGAATATATCTGACATCTCTTAGCTTCCATACTAGCCCATTCATCTTGATTTTCACTATCCCCTTGCTTGCAATGTCCCAAGGTTGATCATTGTCAAGATATACTTTACCGAAATTACCTTATGTATACTCCTCTAGGCAATCTCTGCTACAAGTGGCATGTAATGAAGCTCTAGAGTCTAACACCCAAGACTCATTTTTGCTCTCTAAAGAGCTGATCAACATATCATCATTTTCTAAAGCAACATTTGCTTCTGTCTTTGACTTTGTCTCATATTCTTTCTTTAGAATTTTGCACTGGTTCTTGTAATGACCAGTTTTTCCATAGTTCCAATACTCAATAATTTTTGTGCCCTAGGAACCTGTGTCTTGAGAACCTCTGGGATTCTTGGATTTAGACCGCCTGTGCCTAGATCTGCCGTGGTTGTTTGATCGTCCATGCCTGTTTCCTCTGCCTCGACTTTCCATGTTCAAGGCTGAACTCGAAGTGGAACCATGGTTTGATTGTATTCTGATTTCTTTCGTCAAAATCATGTTGACTACCTCATCGTATACAAGCTTTGATTTCCCCGTGGAGCAACTGATTGCAGTAACAACACCATTCCAACTTTCAGGTAACTGACTGAGAATTAATAGGGCACAAATCTCACTATCAAATGTAATCCTGATTGAGGCGAGTTGATCCGACAACTCATTAAAATTATTCAAATGTCTGCTAAAACTTTCACCTGTAGACATGGTCATAGTAAATAATCTTTTCATAAGATGTACCTTAATAGCGGCTGATGGCTGCTCGTACATATTAGAAAGTGCATCCATCAGAGACTTGGTGGTTGATATGTGCTTGATATTAAATGCCACAGACTTTGACAACGTCATTATGATAGCTCTGAGAGCTTTCCGATCAAGCAACTCCCACTCATCCTCGTTCATAGATGTTGGCTTACCCTTCAATGGTAAGTGCAACTCCTTCCCAAACAAGTAATCTTCAATCAACATTTTCTAGAAACTGAAATTGTTGCTGTTGAACATCTCGATCTTTGAGCTCTTTTTGTTTGACATCTTGATTCACTGATCTAAAAATAGAATTAGCTCAAATGGACAGCACAGTTGGATCCAGAATGGTTGAAAACGTTAAAAATGGTTCAAGTCGTTCGAGAAATGGACCCAAAATGACTATGAAAAACCTGATCAAAGATCAGGTCAAACCTAGTCAAATTTGGTCAATTGTTGCTGGCGTGGTAGGTGTGGGGTCCACTACTGACATGGCGCTAATGTGGCACTGTGAGACCCACCTACTGGCATATTATGTGGGTCCCACTAGTGATGTGGCGGTGACACGGCAGATGACGAGGCGCTGACTCAATGCTGATAGGACGCATGACTCACTGGCTCACTGATGTGGACAGACTGGGTATGGATCCGGGTTTGGGTCTGGAGCTAGTTTTTGGGTCGGGTCGAGGGTTGCCAGTTTGGGTTGAGGCATTCGGGTGAGGAAGACGCATGGCACGCATGTGGGCGAGTGGCTGGTCACCAGAGCGTGACGGCATGTGACGACACGGACAACTTTGGCGAGGCGCGTGGTGGCGCGTGTGATGCCGTCTGAACTCCTTTCGAGCTCCGATTTGCACTGTCGGCTTTGTCTCGACAAGATGAACGTGATGGTGGCCTCAAAATTCAATTTCGAGCTACTGCACAAAGCTCTGTTTTCAGTGAAAATCTCCAATCTGGTCTTTTTACTCCAAACCAGGCTCTGATACCACTTGTTAGGACCCTATGAGTAATAAGCAAGCACTAGAAAATTGAAAGATACCAGAAATTTACGTGATTCGGTCAAGATTGACTTACATCCTCGGAGCACACCACAATTCACTGAAACCACTAAGAAAGAAAATATAATCTCTCAGGCCTCTCTTCTCTCTTCCTCACACTCTCTTCCTCCTCTCTGTTCTGTCTATCTCTCAACAGCTCCTCTATTTATAGATAGCTTGTAATAAATCTCAATAAATCACAATAAATCAAATTTGAAGAATTACATTCATTTAAAATAAATGGCTGCAGATTACAACTTGCGAACACGTCTCCAGCTTGCAGATCACAGCTCATGCGTCTCCGGGTTTAAATTAAATTTAAATACCTTTAACTCTTATTCATTTATACTACAAATATTTCCTCAAAATAAATATATAATTTTAGAAAAACTCGTGGAGCATGCACAAAATGCATGCCCACTAGAAATAGTGATGGTTTAGATAACCGAATTGAAGTTCTAAACACTAAATCAAACCAAAAATTTTAATCTAGTATTTTTGTATACTGAAACTAATTCGAACTCATTGGCTTATTGATAGTGTGTGTAACCACTGGTAACCAAATAGTACGATTTGATTATCTGATCCAAACCAATTCTTACAACATCATTTTTTTAAGAAAAAAATTAAGTAGATTTTTTATTTTGATTTATTTATATAAATCAATCATTCAAAAATATTTGTACATACTATTTCTCAGTTTAGGATATATTATGTATATTGTTATATAATAATATATAATATAGATATTGTATTTTTTTGAATAAATGTATATATCGATTCAACTCGGGCAACCATCAGTTTATTAAACATTAAAAATCAAAAATCGAATGTAATTGACCAAAACAAATTTTTTAATCGAACATTCAATTCGCTTTGATCAAATTAGATTTTCAGTTCCATTCAATTTACAAATATTCTTCAATAGCCCTAATGCCCACAATTAGTAGTAGAAGAAGAACAACAATAACAACAACAAAAACAATATTATTATTATTATTATTATTATTATTATTATTATTATTATTATTGTTGTTGTTGTTGTTGTTGTTGTTGTTAACTTGCCTCGGGTCAATCTTGAACAAATGAAGTTCCATTGTTTTCATTAACAATTTTGAAAAATAAACTAAAGGCACTTTTTAGTATAAAAAAAAGATAATAATATACTTGTTTTTATTTTCAAAACCAACTATATAAGAACTTTTTTGGATCCATAACCAAAGGGCTAAACATTTATATTTTCTGTTTTATATTTTTTTGTTTGTTTATGTTTTGGTTGTTGTTGATTTTTAACTATTTCAAAAATAAAAGATTAGATTATATGATTTTTAAGTTATTTTAGCAATATATTATCACGACACTTTAATATCAAAATTTACTTTTGTGAATCAAGTCATTTGTTTTATACATAAAATTTAATGAAAATTAAAAAATGACCATGTGAATCAATAATATAATTAAAGAAAATATTATAATTCTTATAATATTTTTAAAAAATATCTAAACTCTCACAACTTGTTTTGTTTTTTTTTCAAGCGCAATTTTATTTTAGTATTAAAAAACAATTTTTGTGATGTGACTGTGAAACTTAGATTTTTCAAATTTCAAAAAATTATAATCCTCACTTGTAATGACCCAAAAATAATATGCATGCAAGTGTAATAATCATAATAATAATAATTATTATTATTATTATTATTATTATTATTAATTAATATAATATTATAATATTATTATATATATATATATATATATATATATATATATATATATAGGTTATAAGTTCTTGAAGCTTCGGAAGCTTCAGGAAACAAATTGAAAATCAAACCCACCCTCAGGGCGTACTCTCTCTCTCTCTCTCTCTCTCTCTCTCTCTGTTGACCTTATAGGTCACACTCGGTTTTGATAATGACAAATACTTGTTGTATTTGATGGATGTTTGAGGATATGTGCAGGTATACAGTTGGTTGATCAAAATGATGGCACAAGAAGTAAAAGTTGGAGGCCTTGAAGATCCTATTTATGTTGTACTTAAATTCATTATTCATTATGCGTTTGTAATAGTAAATAGGATCTGGGTTGTAATAATTATATGCATCACCTGCATGGTATGATAGGTAAGTTCAAACAAAAAATACATAGAATGACCCTAGGACACTCATACATGCACATATATATATATATGGTTAAATGAAAAAGGTGATTATGTAATTAAATAGAACCGAAATGCACTTAAGTTGCATGTTCGGTTGATCGTATCGCACAAGTACAATATCTCTCGGTTGACCAAACCGGAGCCCAAGTCAACAGTTTGACCATTGCCCGGTCGATTGAGCCATGCCAGTTCATTTCCTCTCGATCGACCGAACTCCCACCAAAGTCAACATTTGACCATACGGTCGACCGAGCCTAATTTTTAATCAGACTACCTGGTCGACCGTACCCACACATGGGAGAATCCAACGCTACGATCGACCGAACTGCCTAGTTCAAAACCTCACGATCGACCGAACCACGTGGAAAAGAAAAATAGCCTTTAGGACACTATGTCCGGTCGACTGAATTTTTAGTTCAAATATTACCCAGTCGACCGAACTTTTCACAACTTGGTCAACTGAACTTGCCTTTGGTCGACCGGTGCTCTCGGGTTGCCCCAATATTTTTACCGTGGTTAAAATAATAAAACGGGGTTATTTTGATTAAAATGTATTAAAACATTTATATTAATTCCCTATGTGTCCTGCATGACTATAATCAAGGGGAAGTCTATGTATACCCCCTCATTTGGAATAATTAGCACAAGATTAGCAAACTTGATTAGTGAATTTTCTCTCAATTCCAAAATATCCATTCCTCACTTCTAAGCTTCCTACGCTCATACTTACCTTGTTATATTACCAAAAATTCGTTTGTAAGTGTGAATTGAGTGTTCTTGTCTTATAGGTTTCCTCTCTCAAATTTGTGATTGATTGATATTATCTTATTTGAGAGCAAGACCTCAAGTTTTCTTAGGAGACTTTATTAATAGGTCTTTCCTAAGAAGACTTCACTTGAACTTTTGAGTATTGCACTATCATTGCAATATCTTGAGAAGTTCTCTTTCGATTTTGGTTGCTAAAATATTTTCAAATCATTTTCAAATATCTCGTGTGTTTTATTTTGAGAAAAATTCTTGAAGAGATATTTGTTTATGTTCTAAAGATCTTTGTTGCAATATTCATTGAGTAATATTATTTTTGAACACAGAGATCAAATCCTTTTGCAAACAAAATCTATACATCTCATAAGACTTATATATTGAGAAAAATCATTTGTTGAGATATCTGAAGTGCAGCAAGTATCTTTGTTTAAGCATTGTGATTGAATATATTGTGTGATACAAAGATTATATTATTTGCACTCTCACACACTAATTGCAACGCTTGCATAAATATTTGAGAGTAGACATCTTAGACCACATTAAGCTTACTTCATTATATCATTTGTTGGCGTATGTGATTGTTTATATTGAGTATATATCTGCTTTACATGAAAACATAATCACTGTACCATTTTATTGAGAGAATACTGTTGTATTTTCAGGCGTAGCCTGAGGGGGCGGTAATCCAGTCTGGTAAGAATTGGTTGTAAAGGTTGAGGTCAGCCCTGTACTAATTGACCTGGTATGTTTAGGTACCGCTCCACCCATTTAAGTGAGTATTATAGTGGTAATCCTTGTGCATGTTAGCCAAGGCGGGGATGTAGGCAATTTGTCGAACCTTGATAACACTTCTACATGTCACTCCTCTTTACTGCTTTCTAGTGCATGTGTAGTTAATTAAATAGCATTATTTAATTTCTAGTACATATTATAATTGATTTTCTTTAATTGCACTAGATTGACCTTAGGGTTGTGAATATACTGCTATTAGGATACTGACCTAGAGCATTAAATTTTAAAAAAACCAATTCACCTCCCTCTTGGGATCATGGTAAAATTAACAATTGGTATCAGAACCACGTAGCATAGACTAATAGTTTTTTTGCAAAAAATCTCATATGGCTCCTAACTCCGTGACCCCTTTCCCTGAGGGACCATCTTCTACACAACCTCCAGTTTTCAGTGGTGTTAATTACACCTTCTGGAAACAGAGGATGCGTATCTACCTTCAAAATACCGATTGGAAGGTGTGGAGGATTGTATCTAAGGGAAATTATGTTTCTATGAAAACAAAGGGTACAACTAGAGTTACTAAAATTGAGGAAGGATATGATAATGATGATATGAAAGTTGTTAGTTTGAATGCCATTGCTATGAACATTCTGTATTGTAGTGTTGATGTGAGTGAGTTTAATAGAATAATGACATATTCTACTGCAAAAGAAATCTGGGATAAGTTAGAGGTCACATATGAGGGTACTACAAATGTGAAAGATAGTAGGATAGATATGTTGACTAGTGAATATGAGGCCTTTAGGATGAATGTAAGTGAGTCCATTCAGAGCATGTATACTAGATTCACACACATTATAAACTCACTGCATGCATTAGGTAAGACCTATATCCCACTTATGAGATGATTAGGAAAATTTTTAGAGGCTTACCTCCTATTTGAGAAGCTAAGGCTATGGCCATTTTTGAGGGTAGAGACCTTAAGGCCATGACTCTAGATGAATTGATTGGTTCCCCGATCACCTATGAATTAGCTATAAATGAGAGAGTCAATGAACAGAATAGGGCAAAGAAAGTGACTGCATTCCACTAACACATCTAGTGAATGCAGCGAACCTGACACTGATAATGATATGACTATTGTAACGCCTCGAACCCTTAAACCCGGGTCCGGCGCGTTAAACCTGATAAAATCTCTTATAAATCATATTCCATAATTAACATAACATACGCAGCGGAAAACATGATCATAATCTTCATATAACATAATACCAGAGTTTACTAATTCTAACTATAATCTATAATAAATCATCCAACACTTGCATTTCCATAATTACATATATCTCCAAAATAATTCAGTATTTTCATAATCATTCCTTACTCAATAGTCTTAAAACATAAAGGCATAAAACATAAATTTTGTACATCCCAAAATTAATATAGAAATATACCCTTTACTTTTTATATTCCCCAAGAATGCTATAAAAACCTCGAGCTCTCAAAGCTCGATCTCGAGGAAATCCTGAAAAAAAAAAAATACATTCATATTCGGGTGAGACACATCTCAGTAAGGGAATAAACCATATATTAAAACAGTGTCTGACCAACATGAGTTTATTTATAATATAAGATTTAACATTTGAAAATCCTTAACATAATTTCTGAAATCATTTCCTGATCCTAATCAAACACATGCAAATGTTTAACCCACGAGATTACCCGAGGATAGGGGTGATTACCCACCCATACAAGTAGCACCCCTTTGCTCTGATACATTTAGCAACCCGAAGGTCACAATTTAAGCATACCAGGGCACTCACCTTACTCAGTAAGCCCTCAAGTGATAAATTGATCTCATACTCACACAGTTCATACAAAAGTTTATCGGCAAAGGCCCTAAGGATAGGGAAATCTACCCGCCCATACAAATAGGTTCCCTCTGCCCTAGTACGTTATGCGGCTACTACCACATCTGTAGCTACTAGTGCACTCGCCTTACTCAACAAGCCCTCAGGCGAAAGGTACGCCTCGCCCAATCATAACATGTTTTACGTACATACATACTTCTAATATCATAATACATCATTCTTTTCTGTCATTATACATTCATGTACATTCATTCCTGTTCATAACTTAACTTTGCATTTTGTTTCACTTTAAGTGACTCTTTCCCATTTACATCATTTACCTTTGTCATTTCATTTCATTGTCATTTCATCGTCATTTCATTGCATAACATTTCATTTCATTTCATTACTTCATACTACAGGTGGTCTTTAGCCATCATCAGTTAGTCTACGTAGAAACGTGCTAGATCTGCTAACACAGCTTCTTTTAGCTGTCATCAGTTAGTCTACACAGAAGTGTGCTAGATCTGCTAACATGGCTGTCTTTCAACTATCTTACATTTACATGGTTGCATTTAACATACACATGCAACATTGTCCATATCATATTTTATTTTCATTACTTTACTTACTTAGCCTGCATCTCATACATTTAACATATATTCGCACATAATCTCATGCCACACAATTTAGCAATAAAATTCATACCCTGCCTGTAAAATAAGCCAACCAACATTTATATTTATATACTGAAAATACCTTTCATTTCTTACTTAATTATCCTTAAAATATTTCTCACTTTCATCAGTTCATTTTCGTATATACATGTCTAATAAACAACCCTAAACTCGAAGGAAATATAATTTAAACAGTTGACATTTTACCCATACCGAAACATATACCGATATCTATAAACAACAGGACTATTTATTTTCCATTAAATTTCAATAAAATTCTGATTAATAATATATGTTTTTTCCCTTACTTGGTTTCTTGAACTACGCAACAGGAATTCCGAAAATACCTACTGCACTCCCCCGGACCCGTGCATAAATTCCTAATTCTAATACAAGTATTCATGATAATGGCGCCTAGTTGGCGATAAACTGTAGAAGTTATAAACCAAAAGAGGGCAGTGGTATACAAAAGGGGGTGGGGAAAGGGCTTTAATTTTCAAATGGCATGTTGCCGAAAATTTTAATTAATAATAATTATTAATTAATATAATATAATATAATAATATTATATTATATATATATATATATATATATATAGAGGTTATAAGTTCTTGAAGCTTCAGAAGCTTCAGGAAACAAATTGAAAATCAAACCCACCCTCAAGTCGTACATTCTCTCTCTCTCTCTCTCTCTCTCTCTCTCTCCTTCATCTCTAGACTAACTTCCCTCTCTATACTTCGCTACTCCCTTCTCGTCACTTGTTAGACCTAAAGACTGGTCACACCCGATTTTGATAATGACAAATACTTGTTGTATTTAATGGATATTTGAGGATATGTGCAGGTATACAGTTGGCAGATCAAAATGATGGAACAAGAAGTAAAAGTTGGAGGCCCTAAAAATCCTATTTATGTTGTACTTAAATTCATTATTCATTATGAGTTTGTAATAGTAAATAGGATCTAGGTTATAATAATTATATGCATCACCTGCATGGTATGATAGGTCAACTCAAACGAAAAATACCTAGAATAACCTTAGAACTCTCATACATGCACACAACTACACACACATATATATGGTTAAATGGAAAGGGTGATTACGTAATTAAATAGAACCGAAATGCACTTAAGTTGCATGTCCGGTCGACCGTACTGCACAAGTACAATATCTCTCAGTCGACCGAACCGGTGCCCTGGTCAACAATTTGACCACTGTCCGGTCAACCGAGCCATGCCAGTTCATTCCCTCCCGGTCGAGCGAACTCCCCAAAATCAACATTTGACCATACGGTCGACCGAGCCCAATTCTTAAGCCAACTACCTGGTCGACCATACCCACACGTGGGAGAATCCAACGCTACAGTCGATCGAACTACCTAGTTCAAAACCTCATGGTCGATCGAACCACGTGGAAAAGAAAGATTGCCTTTGAGACACTATGTTTGGTTGACTAAACTTTTAGTTCAAATCTTACTTGGTCGACCGAACTTTTCACAACTCGGTCAACCGAACCCGCCTTTGGTCAACCGGTGCTCTCGAGTTGCCCCAATATATTTACCATGGTTAAAATAATAAAACGGGACTATTTTGGTTAAAATGTATTAAAACATTTATATTAATTCCCTATGTGTCTTGGACGACTATAATTAAGGGGAAGTCTATATATACCCCCTCATTTGGAATAATTAGCACAAGATTGAAAAAATTGATTAGTGAATTTTCTCTCAAATCCAAAATCTCTATTACTCACTTCTAAGCTTCCTACACACATACTTACCTTGCCATATTGCCAAAAATTTTGTTTGTAAGTGTAAATTGAGTGTTCTTATCTTATAGGTTTGCTCTCTCAAATTTGTGATTGATTGATATTATCTTGTTTGAGAGCAAGACCTCAGGTTTTCTTAGGAGACTTTATTAATAGGTCTTTCTTAAGAAGATTTCACTTGAGCTTCTGAGTATTGCACTATCATTGCAATATCTTGAGAAGTTCTCTTTTGATTTTGGTTGCTAAAATATTTTCAAATCATTTCAAATATCTCATGTGTTTTATTTTGAGAAAAATTCTTGAAGAGATATTTGTTTATGTTCTAAAGATCTTTGTTGCAATATTCATTGAGTAATTTTATTTTTGAACACAGAGATCAAATCCTTTTGCAAACAAAATCTATACATCTCATGAGGCTTATATATTGAGAAAAATCATTTGTTGAGATATCTGAAGTGTAGCAAGTATCTTTGTTTGAGCATTGTGATTGAATATATTGTGTGATACAAAGATCATATTATTTGCACTCTCACGCACTAATTGCAACGCTTGCATAAATATTTGAGAGTAGATATCTTAGACCACATTAAGCTTACTTATTTTTATCATTTGGTGGTGTATGTGATTGTTTATATTGGATATATATCTGCTTTACATGAAAACATAATCAC
This sequence comes from Malania oleifera, assembly GCF_029873635.1. Classification (NCBI taxonomy): domain Eukaryota; kingdom Viridiplantae; phylum Streptophyta; class Magnoliopsida; order Santalales; family Ximeniaceae; genus Malania; species Malania oleifera. The sequence continues at coordinate 100,657,078 of NC_080423.1, forward strand.
TGTACCATTTTACTGAGAGAATGCTATTGTATTTCCAAGCGTGGCCTGAGGGGGCGGTAATCTAGACCGATAAGGATTGGTTGTAAAGGTTGAGGTCAGCCCTATGCTAATTGACTTGGTATGTTTAGGTTCCGCTCCAACCTTCTAAGTGAGCATTATAGTGGTAATCCTTGTACTTGTTAGCTAAGGTGGGGACGTAGACAATTTTTCGAACCTCAATAACACTTCTGCGTGTCACTCCTCTTTACTGCTTTCTGGTGCATGCGTAGTTAATTAAACTGCGTTATTTAATTTCTGGTACATATTATAATTGATTTACTTTACTTGCACTAAATTGACCTTAGGGTTGTGAATATACTGCTGTTAGGATACTGACCTAGAGTATTTAAATTTTAAAAATACCAATTCACCCCCCCTCTTGGGATCATGATAAAACTAATTCTCTCTCTCTCTCTCTCTCTCTCTCTCTCTCTCTCTCTCTCTCTCTCTCTCTCTCTCTCTTTTAATTTCTCATCCATTTCTCGGCGAAATTGAAGAACAGACATCATTCTTGGGTCCCAACTCCACTTTTCAAAGATTTAACCGGAGAAATTTCGTCTTTTACATACTGTAAGAACCACTCTAGAGTTAGGGTAAGTGGACTAGATTATGTCAGAATTTATTTTAAAATATGTCAAATTTAAATTGAGTACGAAAATTTAATTATTTCCATTTTTATATTTTATTTTTAAAATATTTTTATTTTAAATTAATTATGTGAATTTAATTATGTTTATATGCCTAACAACAATAACAACAAAACCAAGCTTTAGTCCTACCAAGTGGGGTCGGCTATATGAATCATTTTCCGCCAATTTACGCGATCATTGATCATTTCTTTTCATAGATTCAAGGACATTAAATCCTTACTCACTATCTCCTCCCAAGTTATTTTAGGTCTACCCCTACGCCTTCTACTGCCCCCCACAGTAACTAAGTCACTCTTCCTTACAAGTGTACTAAAAGGCCTACGTTGCAAGTGTCCATACCATTTGAGTCGTCCCTCCCTTAACTTATCTTCTATAGGAGTTACACCTAACTTATCACGAATATGTTCATTCCTTAATTTATCTTTCAATGCTATACCACTCATCCATCTAAGCATCCTCATCTCGACAATTTTTACTTTTTGGATATTATGCTTCTTTGTTGCCCAACATTCCGATTCATATAACATAGCTGGTTTTATAGTTGTCATATTAAACTTTCCTTTCAATTTTAAGGGTATTCTACGATCAAATAGCACACTTGAAACACTTCTCCATTTAAATTAAGTTTGTTACATTAATTGTATTGGTTTTATTCCAATACATAACTGAGTCAAATTAAATTACACGAATTTGGTTTTATTTAAATACATACCTAGGTTCAATTACATTGTGGGAATTTGATCATATTTTGGTTTTTAAATGAGTTGGGGATTAAATTTCAATATGAGGAGTTGTTCATACCCGCGTTTTTATTTAAATTTACTAAGTATATATTTATGAGAAATTTTCAGGTAATTTATGAAATTATAATTATTATATAAATCGTGTGGCATGAGTTTAATTTATTTTAATGCATAATTAAGCATATTTGGAATTTTGCGGTGTTATATTTGTTACGTGTTTGATTAGGAATAATGATGAGATTTATCACAAATTTTACGTTGGGAAAATGATGATAGTATATACTGTGTTATTGTATAAATTGCAATTATATGTTTTAAGAACCTTGATGGGCCGGATGTGGTCTGAGTAGGGGAGTACACACCTGTTTCTGAACTAGGATGCGAGGCAAATCACACTTATAGACATAATGTTTTGAGTTAACCTTGGTCAACCAACCAAGTCCACTCTTCGGATCGCACAACCTGATTATGAGAATTAAACATGACATGTATCGGCCAAAAATGAGTCTTTTATACATATTTGAGTATTCATGTAATTATGACCTTTAATAGGCATAAATGATTATTTTGGGAGAAAGTACGGATGTTTATGTATATATGTGATTAACAGATTACAAATGGAGTTTTATTAAAATAAAATTGTGATTAAATTATTTTTACACTGAAACTCATTCTAGTCACACACTGATGATAATCTAGTCCTTACTTATTGAGAGGCGTCTCACTCTGTTATTATCTTACATTTAAGATACCTTAAGGAGCATAATCGAAATCAGAGTAGCGTAATGGAAGCGTGAGTGAGATTAACAGATTACAAATGGAGTTTTATTAAAATAAAATTGTGATTAAATTATTTTTACACTGAAACTCATTCTAGTCACACACTGATGATAATCTAGTCCTTACTTATTGAGAGGCGTCTCACTCTGTTATTATCTTACATTTAAGATACCTTAAGGAGCATAATCGAAATCAGAGTAGCGTAATGGAAGCGTGAGTGAGATTAAAAAGAGCGGTTTAGATTAAATATTAAAATTTTATTTTTGTATATTTTAGAATTTTTAAGGATGAATTAAATTTGATATTGGAGTAATAAATATTTTTAGTACTCTGCTATAAATGAATTTGAGATCTTTCGCTATTTAAAATTCGGGCACTACATCACTTGTGTGGGTTCATCAAATGTTATCTCACCATCTTGCAATTGGAAAATTACAAATCATTGGAAAAGTAATTTTGGCTTTTAACTAGCAGCAAAAAAGAAAAAAAGAAAAGATTTTGGCTTTTCACAAAGGCTACAGGTAATGGTCAATAGATTTTTTCTTTTTTATTTTTTTATAAAAAAAGTGCATCTCATTTGGAAAAATAAATTTAAATTTCACTGTTAAAAATTTAAGATTTTATGTTTTCTATTTTTTTAGTTTCCGAAACAATTATAAAAATTTTAACTTATTTCTTAGTTTTTCAAAAGTCGTCTAATAAAGGTAGAAAATAAAGAGTTTGTTTAATTATGTAGATATTTTTTTATTTTGTATTTCTAAATTTCAAAATAATTACAAAAATGGGAACTTATTTTTTGATTTTTCAAAAATTATATAAAGTAATATTTTGAATCAAGAAAAATTTGAATTTTAAATTTAGATTTATGAGAATTTTGAAAAATTTCTATATATATTCCTCCCAAATTAGAGTCTGAGATCTAAATTCCATACTTGCGTACCCAAAATAAAAATTCAACATTTTAAAAATAAATAGTAAAATAATTTTAAATTTTTTATATAAAATTTAAAAATTTAAAAATAAGGTGACATTTTTGTAATTATTAAAAAAAAAATTAGAAATGTAAAATAAAACTATTTCTATAAGAAAATAGTGTCAAAACTATTTAGTATTTCATCTATTTCATATAAATGTTGTAAAATGAAAAGTAAGTTAATTTTTTTTATAATTTATAAAAAAATTTAATAAAAATTAAAATTTATTTTTCATGATTAAACGGGTGCTTATTAAATTTTATGAATATTACAAAATAAGAATTTTCTGTAGGAGAACCAATGCTTTTTGAAAAGGTCGACAATAAAGTTTAATTTTTTTTTTTTTAAAAAGTAAAAAGTAATGTATCTCTTAGTGGAAATATATATATATACGTAAAGCAAAAACTATGCATTCTACAAAATATATATAACGTGAAAGTATCTGATTTTAATGATTACGAGAGCTAAGAACTAACCAATCAATCGTCATTTTAATAATTATGATATGTTTTAAGAAAGATTCAAATTAATTACGCCTCTAACATGAAAGTATTTGATTCTAATAATTATAATGTCTCTCAATACAGTAAGTTTGAATGCAACACAAAAAAAATGTTTCTTTAAGGACTGATTTAATCATCACTCACCAAGAACCATTTTGTCTTTTCCATTCCTCAATAGAACAACAATTTTCCCAGTTCAAATCAATAGAAATATTTGTAATCTGGCTTTGAATTCTCACAAGAACTTATTTATCTTTTGGAAATTTGTGGAGGGATGGAATTCAACCAACACCCATGGAAACACAACCAATCTGATCTTATATATCAAATCACGCCATGAATCATCTTATTTACAAAAACTTATTTCAAGAATACAATTTGAGTTTGATTGATCTGATTCACCATTTCTGCTGCAACCAGAGCTGTTTGAACTGAGATTCTGCACTCTCAAGGAAGCGATCTACTCTGACCAAGCAGAAATGGGTGCAGAACCCGAACACAGACCTCACTCTGCAGGTTTTGAGGATGTAGCAGGCAGAGCATTCGAGCCCTCTTGCTTGGATCAGTATTCCCCACAGCTTTGTTGTCGGTGAAATGCCGCCATTGATGTCGGCGTGGTTGGTCTTCCCCTTGTGATGATCTTTGCTTTTCAGTTCTTCCACCAAAAGGATGCCGTTAGGGGCCCGGCAGCTTCCGCCTTCCCATCTTTCTCTAATGACGGGCCAGTTCTCTGCTGCCGCCTTCTCCCTCACCAATCTCACTCCGTTATGCGAATCGGATCCTTTTTCTGTACCGTCGGAGTAAATGTGAACCAGAAAAGGTGCATCCCCGATGTTCTTCACAATCTACAGCGCACAAAATCGCCCCGAATAAGGAACAATTAAAATTTTTTTTTTTTAAATATGTGTATATTTTTATGCCAATCTTGTTCTTTGGGAAAGGGGTCGGAAATCGAGATATACCTCCGTAACGGAATTTCTCAACCATTGGTCAAGATCTGCGCAAGCGGCGTCTCCTCCATCAATGGTACTCGTTTTGATTGGATTAAAATTGTACATCTTTTCTATTTGATCAAGTGATCCGGCAAGATTTGTACGGCTCGAAATCGAACGGTGAGCGCGCGCAATCTTCTGTTTCCGCGGCTTGAAATTGCCGAAGAACTTCTTGGATTGCTCGGGAAAAGAGGACCGCAATCGACGCATCGATAGAATGCTTTGCCGCGGCTCTTCGGCAGCCGGGAAAGAGGCAAGTGCCTTTCCGCCGTAACCGGAGACCAGCGACGACGCCATCGAAGAGAGGAGAAGAGGATGGAGGAGATCGAGGCGTTCCTGTTTATTCTCGCGCCGGAAAATCTGATCGCCGGGAGGATGATCAGATTTTGTGGCGGAGATTTCTGCGCAATGTTTTCGTCCAGTCTGGAGGAGAAAGGAGCGGCGGAAGCCGCCGTGGTGAGCGGCGTTATATGGGGGAATCCAACGTGGCGCGGCATGTTCTCCGGTGCTGCATGCACGTTTCGGCCCGCGAGTTCCTCGCGCTCTGAGGTGTTTGATTGGAGGAAATTTCTCCACGTGGTCAGGTATTTTCCACGTATTATAGAATGGGAAGTGACGTAAGATTTTCTCACCACGCGAAACATTGGGCTATTAATTTAATCGAGGAGTCAAATATTTGGTCTAAAATAAATAATTATTATCTAAACTATTTATAATTAAAATGGCAGATTTTTATTTTACACATTATTAACATTTAATTTTAAAATTTTTTTTAATTATATAATAAAATTTAATTTTTAATAAGATTTGATATGGAAAGAAAGTCTGATAAAAAATGAATTTCATTATTATTTTCCTTCCTTTTTCTTTTTACAAGCAAAATTCTTACTGCCGTTTGGAACTTTGAAAATATTAAGGAAAGGAAAGAAAAATTAGAAGAATTTTACTTTTTCATATTTGATTATCAAAGAATGTGAGAAAAGAAATAAAAAAATATACCAAATCAATGAATAATATTTTAATTTTATATATCATTAACATTTGATTTCTCTTAATTTTTAATCATATTAAAAAAATTTCTTATTTTAAATGGCATTTGATATAGAGAGAAATTATAGTGAAAAATGAATTTCTTTCTTATTTTCTTTTTCTTTCATTTTTCCAAACAAAATTTTTTATCCAAACTGGCCATTAAAGATATTTAATCATGTATTGAAAAGAAGGACTTGTTCCCACTTGAAAACAAACTCGAGGAGAAAATATTAGCTAGGCGAATGCCAGCACACGATAGACAAGTATGAATAATTTTTTGCATAATTTTAATTTTATAATATGACATTTTTAAGGGAAAAAAAAAAAGAAAATATCAATATTAGTGATCACTCCCTTTTTTGCAAAAAAAAAAAAAGCTCTAAGAATTAATAACGACAGTCATTATAATATAAGTTTTTCAAAAATCTTATCATATTTTTTATTTTCCAAATAAGGAATCTTTTCAAGATCTTTTCCGTCGTCATATTTATTTTCTCTTAAACTTATATATTTTTTAAATAAAATTTTAAGTTGGCCCCCAAAAATATAAGGTATTTTATTTTAGTGCTGTTCACAAAATTGTAGTTTAATGCATATATAATCCGCTAGCAGTAACTTTGTAGTCATTTTTTACTACTAAATAATTAAAATGTTCATACATAATAATGTCAATATGATCATAAAGTGTGATTTTAAAGTGTCTTAATATTAAAGTGATAAACAAGAAATCAATTGTACAAATTTGGTATGCTCTTAAAGCCTTGGGGTTCCATGTCTTAAACAATATTTAAATATATTTTTGTTTATTTTGGACCCTTTTTATATTGTAAATTGCACTTAAACAATTCGAAATTAGGTCCATTAAATTGGTATCCACTTAGTAATATTAAAGTCTGCATTTAACAAACATGAGTTAGGTCATTAAAATTGCAACAACTTGTAACAAATGGTATGAAAATTTACATTTAATAGAAAATGATATGGTGTGATTCAAAGTGAAAAATGACATTAGCACGATAAAGCGTCAATTTTTCTCATGAAATGAAATAATGAATTTACCTCTATAAGCTACAAACATGTTTAACGAACTTATTAATACGGCATGCTTATAAGAGCAAAATAAAAATAAAATAAAATAAAGAAAAATCAAATAAATGAATTAAAGTGGTGCAATTAAAATATTTGGCTGTAGCTTATATGAACTGAGAAATATTAATGAAGGGGCACAGAAAATTCTTCTAGAATATGCTAAGTAAGAAAAACGTAGTTAGCCAAAAGAATCATCTTCATATTTATTATGCTACACTACTAAAAGCACAGCTCATTTTGTTTGGTAGTCCATTGTGATAATTTCTCTAATACTTATTTTGTCCTAACTATTTAAGAGGTTTTCAGTTTTAATTAAAACTGCACCCCTCCTCTATAACCTTTTTCTCTTCTCCAAATAATTTCTTTTTCCAACCATTTCATTTTTTACTGTTTCTTATTCTCCAAATTATTTATCTTCTAACCCTTTTCCCTTCGTTTGGAATTCAGAAAATATTAAAAAAAAAGAAAGGAAAATATTAAGGAATCCACATTTTCATGTTTGGTTATTGAAAAAAGTAAGGAAAAAATAAATAAATAAAACTAAATCCATAAACAAAATTTTTGATTCTACACATCATTAATCTCTTTTTTTTAAAAAAAAAAAAAAATTAATCATATTAAAACAAATTTTCATTTTTGATATTATTTAATAAAGAAACAAAATATAAATAAAAATGAGTTTCCTACCTATTTTTCTATTTTCAAGTAAATTTTTTACTTCAAATAGACCCTTCATCTTCTCATACCTCATTTTTTGCTTTCTCACTCCACTTATATATGTCTTTAGTGAAGAAGAAAGAATGAATTATAGCTCAAGAAAAAGGTCAAAAGAGTATAGTGAGAAACAAAACTCAATTTTTTAGAAAGACACAAAATTGGGCACAAGTATGTAAGAAAATTTTCATAAATATATTGCAACCAAGGATTTTCAATTATCATGATCTTTACATCAATAACTTTTATGCAGAAAAATCAATAATTCATAAACTATAAACTTTACATATCGGAATCAGTTATATCGAACCTATCGAGAAGAACACCCGGAGAATCCGTAGAAATCGTTTCTCTCACTTTTCCTCTTTCTCTTTCCTTCCTTCACCAGATTTATGAGATCTCCTGATGATTAGAGAAGTAGAGGCAGAGAGAGGACAATCCCTTTCTTCCTATCTTTTCTTTGCAGCTAACACCACCATGTAAATATCCCCTTAGAGCTTATGAGCTTAACTCTTATTTTCTCTTCTTTTGCTCTCTTTTCCTACCCTTAGAACTTAGGTTGATGTATAGCATGCCTTTATAGCTACTCCCTATAATAGTAGCTAATATATATATATATCCTTATAGCTACTCCCCATAATAGTAGCTAATATATATATATTTATTTATGTATTAGAATCTCTTCAAACTTCCACCATTAATTACTCATATTAAATAAGCTAACCCTTGAGTTAACCCATACAACCATTAATTCATATCCTTATCATATGGGACACATATCCTATATGTGGGACCCATATCATTCATGTGGGACATATCCTTTGGGATATAAATTCTACATTCTCCCACTTGGCCCATATGAATGATATTAATATGGATTAACAAATAATCATAATGTGCACAAAACATTAGTTTATTTATAATTTTCAATGAGATTACCATAATATCAAAATTAAGCATCCCATTCGTACGAGTCATGATGGTAAATATCATTAGAGCGACATCTTCCCTTCCATGTACCACAATACTAATAAACCACTTAACTATGATCTATAATAGGAAGTTACCATACTGTCTCTGTAATGTCTTTGTCAAAGACCATTTCTGTTTAACAGTGAACCATCTTCATAATCACGTGATTTATGGTAAACATAAATAATGTTCAGAAACACTTTTATTGATATAATCATACATGTTATAGAACAAAACATAAAGATCCACTATCATACATTAAGGATTATAACAAAGACCCATGTGATCAGCATATTCTTTAAATGCCTTTGGTGTCAATCCTTTCGTTAAAGGATCTGCTATCATGAGCTCAGTCCTTATATATTCTATAAGTACTGTCTGTTTCCGAACTTCCTCCTTAACGGCCAAATACTTGAGCTCCATATGCTTAGTGCCATTAGAGTATTTGTCGTTTTTGGAGAAAAAGACTACTGCGGAATTATCACAATAAATTCTCAGCAGCCTGGCTATACTATTGACAATCTCAAGTCTTGAGATGAAGTTTTGCAACCACAAAGCTTGAATCGTGGCCTCAAAGCACGCCACAAATTCAGCTTCCATAGTAGATGCTGCTATGATAGTCTGTTTGACGCTTTTCCATGATATTGCTCCTCCAACTAATAGGAACAAATAGCCATACGTTGACTTACGACTATCAACGCATCTAGCAAAATCTGAGTCGGAGTAGCCAACCACCTTCAACTGATATGTTCTCCTATATGTGAGCATATAGTGTTTGGTTCCTTTTAAGTACCTCAATACTTTCTTTGCAGCTTTCCAATGCTCCATTCTGGGATTACTTTGATACCTCCCTAGCATCCCAACTACAAAACTAATATCTGGTTTCGTACAAGTCTACACATACATCAAACTCCCAACAACATATGCAAAAGGAATATTTTTCATACTCTTCTTTTCGAACTCATTCTGTGGACAATCTTTTACACTAAACTTGTCCCCTTTACAAATAGGAGCAGGAGTTGGTTTATAATCAGTCATATGAAATCTTTCTAGAATTTATTAATATATCCTTTCTGAGACAACCCTAACAGTCCAAGTGATCTGTCCCGGAATATTTCATTTTCAATCACATAAGTTGCCTCACCCATATCTTTCATTTCAAAGTTCATAGAAATAAATCTCTTGGTATCATTCAATAAGCCAGAATCATTACTGGCAAGTAAAATATCATCAACATGTAGAATCGGAAAGATAAACTTGCCCCCACTGACCTTTAGATACATACACTGATCAACAGTGTTTTCTTTAAAACCAAAGGTCGTGATGGTATCATGAAACTTAAAAAACCATTGCCTCGAAGCTTGTTTAAGTCCATATATTGATTTCTTTAATTTGCAAACCATGTGCTCCTTTCCTTTAATCATTAAACCTTGAGGAATATCCATATATACCTCTTCATCTAAATTCCCATTTAGAAAGGCAGTTTTCACATCCATTTGGTGCAACTCTAAATCAAAATGAGCCACCAAAGTCATTATGATTCTAAGAGAGTCCTTTTTAGATATAGGAGAAAACGTCTCTTTATAATCAACACCTTCCCTCTGAGTGAAACCCTTTGCTACAAGTCTAGCTTTATATCATTTAATGTTGCCATTACAGTCATGTTTGGTCTTAAAGACCCATTTACACCCAACTGTTTAAATCCTTTAGGCAAATCAACGATGTCTCAAACTTTATTTTGTTCCATAGATTTCAACTCATCATTTATGACATTGATCCACTTTTCAGAATCATCACTTTCAATGGCTTGTGAAAGCGTAACCGAATCCTTACTAGTTCCTAAATCATAATCAGCCTCTTGTAGATAATCATCAGAAATAGCTGGTTTCCTTGCTCTTTGAGATCTCCTTAATGTTATTTCTTGTGATTGTTCTGCAATTGGCTCGATGGTGACATTTTCATTACGAAGTGATACATTATTAGATTGTTGTTCAGTGTTATCATGCCTTACAACAACTAAAGGAACAACAATGTTTGTTAAAGGTCTAGATATCAGTATAGAACCTGAATTTGTTTAATGACCACATTTCATGATATATCACTCCCACTGATTTCACCATTTTCAAGGAACTTTGCATTACCAGATTCAACTATTCTCATATTATGATTAGGATAGTAAAACCTATACCCTTTAGACTTTTCTGGGTATCCAATAAAATACCCACTCACAGTCCTTGAATCCAATTTAATTTCATTTGGATTATAAACTCTAATCTTTGCTAGACAACCCCAAACATGAAAGTGCCTTAAACTCGGTTTCCTTCCTGTCTACAATTCAAAAGGAGTTTTCTGAACTGCCTTACTAGGAACCCGATTTAACACATACACTGTTGTTTTAAGGGCTTCCATCTATACCCTTTAGACTTTTCTGGGTATCCAATAAAATACCCACCCACAGTCCTTGAATCCAATTTAATTTCATTTGGATTATAAACTCTAATCTTTGCTAGACAACCCCAAACATGAAAGTGCCTTAAACTCGGTTTCCTTCCTGTCTACAATTCAAAAGGAGTTTTCTGAACTGCCTTACTAGGAACCCGATTTAACACATACACTGTTGTTTTAAGGGCTTCCATCTATAATGAAATAGGTACTAAGGAATTACTCAACATACTCCTAACCATTTCTATAAAAGTACGATTCCGCCTTTCAGCCACACCATTTTGCTGAGGCGTACCAGGCATTGTGTATTGAGCACAAATACCATGATGTTCTAGGAATTTAGCAAATGGTCCTGGATATTGTGTTATGCCATCATACCTACCATAATGCTCAACACCTCTATCAGATCTAATGATTTTTACTTTCCTATCTAATTGTCGCTCCACTTCAGCAACACATGCCTTTAAAGCATCTATTGCCTGAGACTTTTCATGCAACAAATAGATATAGTCATACTGTGAAAAATCATCATTAAAGGTGATAAAATACTTTTCTCCACCTAAAGAGGGTGAGTCAAAAGGCCCACATACATCAGTATGAACAATTTCCAGTAGATTCTTACTTCTTGTTGCTCCTTTCTTTGTATGTTTAGTTTACTTTCCTTTAATGCAATTAATACATACATCGAAATCAGTAAATAAAGGTTCGTGAGAACCCCATCCTTTACCAATCTCTCCATTCTTTCCCTGGATATATGACCAAGTTTTTTATGCCACAAGAAAGAGGAATTCTCGTTTATTCTACTACGCTTAGTTCCAATATTATGATGCAGAGTGAGGAGTGTTTCAGCAAACTTTTTATTAAGATTAAATTTATACAACCCCTCATACAAAATACCAGAGTCAACACATAAGTCACCTTTCATAAGACGAAAACCTTTATGTTCAAAATACAAACCATCACCGTTATTATCTAATTTGGACATGGAAATTAAGTTCCTAGAAATATTTGGAACATACAAAGTATCAAACAGGTCTAAACAATGACCCGATTCAAAATACAACCGAACAGTTCCAACACCCATAACATGCACTTGATTTCCATTCCCCAAGACTACCATGTGTTCATTTTCCTTTACGCTCTGGATCGTAAGGTATCCCTGCATCGAATTGGAAACATGAATAGTAGAACCAGAGTCAATCCACCAAGTGTTAGAAGGAACTTGTGTCATGTTTGATTCGAAACATACATAAGCTAAAGGCTTACCTTTATTTTCGAACCATGTTTTACGTTTTAGGCAACTTTCCTTTAAATGCCCATAGTCACGACAAAAGTAACATTTGGGACCATAATGTTCCTTTCTGCGAGCCTCACCACCATACGAAGTACTCGCCACCTTCAATGGATCTTTCTTTATTTTATTTCCTTTACTTCCAGCTATGTGACTCATGACATTTACTGAATGTTGTCCCTATTGTTTCAGTCTTTCCTCTTCTTGAACTAACATACTTGTCAATTCATTCACATTCCATTTTTCTTTAATTGTGTTAAAGTGAATTTGAAAAGGCTCGTATTGAGGAGGCAAAGAGTTCAAAATAAACTGAACAAGGAAGCTTTCATTAATATTCGTTCCCAAAGTATTAAGTCTAGAAGTCAAATTAGTCATTTCTAGGACATGTTCATTCATTCCTTTGCTGCCATCAAATTTCATTGTGGTTAGTTCAGCCATCAACCTTCCTGCAAGGGACTTATCAGTTGAACGAAATATATCTTCCACTGTCTTAAGATATTCATTTGCGTTATTTAGTTGAGGGAGTGTTGATTTAATATTATTTTCTATACACATTCGCATAAACATCATACTTAATATGTTCGACCTTTCCCATGACTTATACAAAGCTTGTTGTTCTGAACTGCTGGTTTCAGTAATAGCAGCCAGTTTATCCATTCGCAGAGCTAAGCCCAGATCCAAAATACCAAGGTGAAACTGAATCTGTTCATTCTAGTCAGAGAAATTTGTCTCATAAAAGATCGAAACAGAAGAAGCCAACAAATGCAATGAAATAGGAACAAACACTGCAATAACACAAAATGTTCACTACATTAATGCTTTGAATTTAGAACATTTCATTAGTAAATTGCGTTTAATCTTTGGATCAACTTATGCAATATACTAATCCTTACACTTACTGGTAATTTTCATTCATTTAGGCATAATTGATAACCTTTATAAAGTTTGATTGGTCTGTCACCTTTGGGCAGACATCCCAATCTCACTATTATTCTTCAATTATCCTAATTAAATCAATGATTATTTGAAAGTAGGTGCACCTTTGGGCCAGCCATAATATTCAAATAATCATTCTGTAATAATTTTTGTAAGATTATATCTTAATACAATGTTTATAATTTTTCTTAACAAAATCACTTTGATGACAACAAGTTAACCATAATATAAACATTGATTGACTTCATACTTAGCAAAATGAATCCAAGTTTAAAGCAGATAATCAATTTCTTACAATCATAATTTTACTTGGATTAACATTTTATTTTATTTTATGTAAAATCTGGCAACCCATGTATTAAAAATTGGCAGCCTGTATATTAAAAAAAAACTGACAGCCCATACATTAAAAAAAAAAAAAACTGGCAACCTCACTAATCAACCGAAATTCACAAAAGCAAAACTTCAATAGTTTTTTTTTTTTTTTTTTTTTTTCAAAAACAAAATAGCTTATCCATGCTATATTTCACATTCATCTCAGATTTCATTTCAAATTACCAATCCATCCCTTTTCTCAAATTTAAACATGAAGGAAGAACACAATAATTTTAACCTTGCTCTAATACCACATGTAAGAAAATTTTCATAAATATATTGCAACCAAGGATTTTCAATTATCATGATCTTCACATCAATAACTTTTATGCAGAAAAATAAATAATTCATAAACTATAAACTTTACATATCGGAATCGGCCATATCGAACCTATCGAGAAGAACACCTGGAGAATCTGAAGAAATCGTTTCTCCCACTTTTCCTCTTTCTCTTTCCTTCCTTCACCAGATTTATGGGATCTCCTGATGATTAGAGAAGTAGAAGCAGAGAGAAGACAGTCCCTTTCTTCCTATCTTTTCTTTGCAGTTAACACCACCATGTAGCTATCCCCTTAGAGCTTATGAGCTTAACTCTTCTTTTCTCTTCTTTGGCTCTCTTTTCCTACCCTTAGAGCTTAGTTTGATGTATAGCATGTCCTTATAGCTACTCCCCATAATAGTAGCTAATATATATATATATATTTATGTATATGAATCTCTTCAAACTTTCATCATTAATTACTCATATTAAAATGGGACACATACCCTACATATGGGACCCATATCATTCATGTGGGACATATCCTTTGGGATATAGATCCTATAAGGTATGGATGAAATATTGAAGAAAGGAGGTCATGCATGACAATAATTCCACCTAATTCAGCAATTATTCCATGTCAAGGAAGGTGTAAGTTAAGGTGTAGGCCCAAGAGGGGGGATGAATTGGGTGATTAAAAATTTAAGCTAACACTTAAACAAATTTTTCCACAATTTAAACAAGCATTCTAAGTATGCAAAAACTATCAATGATCACAATAAATATGTATTAATGCAAATGAGCTAATATTAAAGAGTTAAGGGTAGAGAAAATAAAACCGAGTTTTAACAAGGTTCAGCAATACTTGCCTATGTCCTTACCTCAAGAAAATCACTTGAGATTCCACTAACCACTCCTTCAATAGGCGGAGATGCCTCACTCCTTCACTAGGTAGAGATGCCTTTACAATCCCTCCTTCACTAGGAAGAGATGTCTTTGCAATCCCTCAAGCGAAATACTCCTTTCGCTTGACACGATTCACTCCCGAACCGTTAATATAATGTACAATGTAGAGTCAAGATAAATTGGCGTACAATGAATGCTCCTAAATTGAGCTGATAAGTACAGTGAAAAATGGCACACTAATACACTCTCAAATGAATAAGAGTGAAGCTCAAATGAGTTACTAAAGTTTCTCTAAGATTTAGAGAGTAAGAGAGAAAATGAGCACTTGAATGATCAACTAAAAATGCAAAGTACTTGAAAATGATTTTCACTAAAGATCAAATGCTTAAATTCCTTACTAAATGATACCAATAATAATACCAAATGCATAAAACAAGTTTAGAAGCCTTGTATTTATAGGCAAAATTGAGTTCTAACCGTTTTATGGTCATTGGACGAGTTTAACAATTTAATATTTTGAAAAACTATCCATTTATAACTGTTGGGTTAATAATTCATGCAGATTCAGTCGACCGACCTGGAGTTCGGTCACCCAAAATGCCTGGAGTAGAACCAGTGCACGACCACTAGCAACGTGGTCGACTGAGGCTCCTGCTTCAGGTGCCCGAACTGCCTGGAGCAACAAAACCCTTAATTTTTCATTCCAAAATTGATTTTAACACTTTGAAATAATTTTTGCATTTTTATAAAATGATTTCATGAAATTTAGAGTGTCTAAAGTCCAACTAAGGTCACTTATGAGCTTCATCACATTATCAATGGTAGTGTACTCACATAGGTCCTATTTGCAATATACATTAAAAAAATTCTCCAAGTCTTTAAGTTTGGTCTTTATAAGCTTTATGATCATAACCAAATAAAATCATCTTGTATGCTTCATGGCTTCCAATTTGCCTCTGTTATTGTGCTTAAAACCTTAATTCTTGTTAACACACTTTTTTTTTTTGGGTAAAAGAGGGCGGTCCTGTTAACACATTTAATAACACAATTAGAAACCTTAGTTTGTCATTATCAAGACGGGATGAAACCTTGATAGACCAATAGAAGGGTTCAAGAGAAGAGCTCTCGACATGTACAATCCTAATTTGAAGACCTATAAGAACCTAACAGTAGTCTTGATGCTTAAATCTTAAGTAGATGGTCATGATACTACAAAAATATAAATGTTTATTATTAGATGATAATGTTGATTTTTAAGATAAAGTTTTTTTTTTTTTTTTATCTCTCTCTCCCTTTTTCTCAATGTATGTATATATACATATTCTAAGCGTTTAAAAGGACTTTCAACTAATCTATGGAGATAACAAATTGTCACCCTATCCTTCTTTCCTTTAACACGACAGTCTCTTATCATATTTATTTTTGAAATTTACGAGCATTCTCAACTTATTTGTCAAGATAACAAGCCGCTTCCCTATTCTTCTCCCCTTTAACACAAAAGTCTCATTAAATTTATTTTTTAAATCAATTAGATTATATGTATAAAAGAAAATTTTACTATATTTCAGCAAACATTCGATATGGATAAAAAAAATTAATATTTTAAATAAAATTTCATTTAAAATAAATTTATTCACGTGTAATGCATGTGCACTGACTAAGTAATGAAAAAAAGTGTGCAAGTTAGACATGACAATCTAATTATCCAATTTAAAGATAAAACAATAACAAACCAAACCTTAAATCTCATTAGGTGAGATCAGTTACATGAATTCAATTCAAAGATGTTCATTTTAAAATTTTGAAGTTAAAAGTTCAAACTTTGAAAAGTGTGAATAGCTCAATCGAGTGAACCTAGAAGCGAACTTAAAATGAGAAAAAAAAAAAAAAAATCCCACTCATGTGAATTTTTTTAAAATACAAAAAAAAAAATGAAAATATAAAAAATGTACTTTCTTAAATTTTAGTTATTAAGGACATTGAATATACGAGTGCATATATGCATGCATTTATACACACAATAAATTAATAAGAAAAATTTTAATTTTAGACAATATTAGCATTTGATTTTTAAAATTTTTAATCACATTGATCAAATTTTCATTTTGAATAATGTTTGATGTATGGAGCAAATAGCCAAATAATTAAAAAATGATTTCTTTCTTGTTTTTACTTTATTTTTTTCCTTCCTCAGTTGCTATATAGATCTTGAGGAACGTTGGGAAAAGGTAGAGAGAATATGAACAAATCTAATTTTTTAATCAAGAAGAGTTAGAAGAGAATCAAATATATAGAATGCACAGGTAGATGCACCTTTGGACTAACCAATCAAAGTTTTTATTCGCTATGGAGACTATGCTGTGAGTACAAAGAAATTTTCAAACCTATAAATAATTAAAGTTATGAGAATCACATCACTTAAATTTAAACTAAAAATATATCTTTTACTCGTGTGAATTCTATAAATAAAAACACATTTTGTGATTGATAAATTCTAAATTCATGTATCTTTTAAGTAGCATATGCCCACATCAGAGCCTTGAAATGACAAACCAATCAACAGTTTTTCAAAATCTCCACATAATGCTTGCTCGACTTACTGTACATTTTGATACCTAAAAAATGGAACAGAATTAAATTTATTACTTAATTTCATCATGCATCATGTTCAAATTTTCATTCCATTCTTCCTATACCATTCCATTTTGTAAACTAAGTTCTAGTCAATTTTTATTTTCATATATTTTTGGAGAATCTAACTAGGCCTAGTTGTATTAAACAAAACATGGTTAAACATGATATCCTAAGAATTGCTTCCCAAAGCCTACCTCTCAAGCTGGAGCGTATGGTGTTGCAGATGACGAGCATATCCTACAGAACAAACAGCTCTAATAGGCATATAGAAGGAATGGTTTTGACCTCAACCGAAGCAAATTGCCATTTGCTTCAGTTCAAAAACCCTCATCTAGTACACAATGCACCTTCTGCTACAACATCTTCTCAACTCAAATAAGAGCAAAACAAAGCAGGTAAAGACAAAAACTAGAGCCAAAAATTTCTAGCAACCTGCAAATAATTGCACAGAAATCTTCTGGGGACAAGTGGGGTTGACATGTGCCAGGGCACGTCATGCAGCCACGGCACAGGCTTAAAGGAAATAAGTTGCTAATTAGCCACTCGGTGAAATATGACAATACCCAATCCTGAATTGAGAATTCAAGTGTATATACATCCTAGGAAGCAAGTTAACCATTTGCGTATAGCATCAATCATAAAAACCCAAGTCTATATATAGATGTGAGAGAGGGGAAATGCGGAGCCAAAAATTACAACTAAATCACCTTTATATTGCACATTCAAATAGCTTTAGGGGGGCATCCAAAGCAGATACAGACCCCCATTGCCAAATCAGACCTACATTTTTTTTTATGGGTAAGAGAAAACCTTCATTAATACGAACAATGATACATCTAAGAATTGACACCACAGAAACATCCTGCAGCCAAAATCTCCATTGACAATATGGCTGGCAGCATCCCAATATACACATTTCAGGGTGACCAGGAGTATGCACCCTAGGAAAACTTTACATTAGCTTTAAACGCAGACTGAAAAATCAATTAGTTCTGGACTCTGGAAATTGTGTGATTGGTTGACTTGAGTCTCCATAGATCCATTGGCAACCCTCAGTGCCTTAAACCTGCCAAATGAAATGGATAAAAAATGAGCTGAAGGAAACAGATGGATGATCAGTATCTTCATTGATATGTTCAAGATGGTGTTCTTAACCTGATCAGTTAGAAGGATGAGGGACCCACAGAGGAGTAACCAGAGGCTCTTAATTCCTTGAGAGTTCCAGCCAACCAGTCCAAGCCCTCATACAGGCCATCTCCCCTAAGAGCACAGGTCCCTTGTATATGCCATTTTCTGTTCTTCAGATCAAAGAGACCAAGTCCTTCACATACTTCCCTCGGGGTCATTGCTCCTTTCTGAAACAGCACACACATTTACCAGGGAAAAAAAAATAGAAAGATGACAATTCAAGAATAAATAACTTGTAACTTTTATGGACATTCGGGTTGATGTGTCATGAATGTTAAAATTTACAAATCAAACAAAAATTATATGAGCAAACAATAACCCCGTATGACAGTGGGACAAGTATTAGAATTCAGAAATAGAGAAAGAATTGAGAAAATTAGGGGAGAGAATTAAGAAGAAGAAGAAGAAGAAGAAGCAACAGGAGGACAGAACAGAGGACTCAGAAATAGAAGAGGGGAAAGAGACAGAATTAGGGGCAGAAAAGAACAGAGATGGTGGAGGAGGGCGAAGAAGGAAGAAGAGAATCTGTGGGGGCAGAGAGAGAGAGAGAGAGAGAGAGAGAGAGCGAGAGGGGAAATGCACAGCAAATCTGGTTTCAAAATGATGACTGTATAATAACTTACATGTCCAGCACTTATACCCACTTCT
Source organism: Malania oleifera (assembly GCF_029873635.1). Taxonomy (NCBI): domain Eukaryota; kingdom Viridiplantae; phylum Streptophyta; class Magnoliopsida; order Santalales; family Ximeniaceae; genus Malania; species Malania oleifera. Next base: position 100,676,245 of record NC_080423.1, read on the forward strand.
ACTAACAGATAATCATAAAATAATCCAAACTAAACATGTAAATTACAAAATAACCCAAAGTACTTAAAATACACAAATAAACTCTAACTAAACTTCTAACATATCTAAATTTTCTAATTTAAAACAAAATTATAGATTTCTAAATCTTCAAACAAATAATGATCACCTAGAATAATTCACAAGCGATCCTCCATGGCCTGATGAATGTACTAATTTTATTAAGAGAACTCCTGCAATAAAAAACAAAAACCTAAACAAAAAAATTAATGAAGATAGGACATAGCTGCCTTTTTTTTGGGGGGTGGGGGGGGGGGGGGAAGAGGTGTTTTATTGGTCCACTCAGGATCAACACCCGTTATTGTCTTCTTATAGGTCGAACTAATGAACATTAGTATCAATAGCCATGGGCACACACTATGTGCAAGCTTCGTGACTCTTTATTTTTTTAAAATTAATAAGAAAATAATAATAAAAATTAAATAGTATAAGGGCATTTTGGAATAATTGTAGATGGCTAAAGGAGTACTTTGGGATAATTAGAAGCAATAAGGATAAATTTGACATAATTATAAAGGTATTTTGGAATAGTTGTAAGTAGTTAAAGGAGTATTTTGGAATAATTGTTGGTAGTTATAGGGATAAATTTGACATTTTTGAAAGATGACACCAAAGGGGGAAACCCCTTTATAGCATTAGAGATAAATTTGACATAATTATAAGGGTATTTTGGAATAGTTGTAAGTAGTGAAAGGAGTATTTTGGAATAATCTTTGGTAATTATAGGGATAAATTTGATATTTTAGAAAGATGACACCAAGAGGGGAATCCCCTTTATAGTATTAGAAATTCAACCTGCCTAAAATCTCTAAAATCTCTGCTACTAAAAATCTACAATCTAGTGCTAGCAACATGCATTTTTACCACATTCTTTATTTATAACATGACCAACCTTACATGTACTGGTGATGCGTACCAGCATTTCCTATCTCCATTTTTTTTTTTTTTGTTATTGTTTTTTATTGCATTAGTTATATTTAAATTTAATATTAGTACACTCACAAAAGAATATTAATAAAATGCATATATTTTCTAAGCTTTTTGCATGCCATTCTGATCTTACAAATTTAAGCTTGAACAAGAAACCATACCAAGAGATAGTCCTTCCATAAACTGTCAAAGAACATAACTGAAATAATAAAAAATAAAAAACAAAAATATGAAGAGTGCACAATATAAGTTGAGCCTGCAATGCATAATAATGAAATAAAAGTGTAAGATCCTACTAACTATAAAATGAAGAGTAACGTTATGACTTAAATGCAGTTTAGAATCTGAAGCGTATAAGATCATTGCTAAGTTGCTTGCTACTAAGTCAAGTTCTGTCCTTAGTGATACTATTTCGCTTGCGCAAGTGCTTTTGTAGGAGGGAGGCAAATTGTTTGTGCTAGCTATCTTAATTGCAAAAGGTTGGTGGAGGATGTTTGCCATAGAAAGAAGGCAATTGTGTTTAAACTGGACTTTGAGGAGGCTTGTGAGAATTAGTAAGGAGTTCTTGGGTAGGGTTCTTGGGAGAAAAGATTTTGGTGATAGGTGGAGGAATTGATTTAGGGGCTGTCTTTCTAATGCTTATTTTTCAGTGTGATTATTAACAGGCATCCTAAAGAATGGTTTGATTATTCTAGATAGAGAGAGAAGGGGGGGATTTAGACAAGAAGATCCCTTTATCACCTTTTTTATTTGTCCTATGGTGGATGTGTTGGGATTGATTGATAGAGCAGCAAATAAGGGGATTGTGAGGGGTCCTAAGGTGGGTAAGGACTAAGGAGGAGGTGGTGGTATCGCATTTGCATTTTTTTGGTGAAACCATCATATTCTTAGATGACCACATTGATTCCTATGTAAATATTCTCACTATACTGCAGATTTTTTAGTGTTTTTTCTTAGAATTAACTTGGGTAAGAGTGGTGTTAGGCCTGTTAATCTTACTTGCTCACATTCTAGGACTGTTATTTCAAAATCTTGAGAAGGTAACGAGGAATTTTCTTTAGTCAGGTGTAGGGGAGGAGAGAGATCCTTTGGTTACATGGGAAGTGGTGTGTCGGTCGAAGGAAGGAGGAGGGTTGAGTCTTGGTAGTTCGGAACCTTAAAAAAACACTGCCCTTTTGGCAAGATGATTATGACAGTTTCCCTTGGACGTGAATTCCCTTTGGCAACAACAACAACAACAACAAAACCAAGCCTTAAGTCCCACTAGGTGGGGTCGGCTATATGAATCCTTTTCTGCCAATTTATGCGATCATGGATCATTTCTTTTGACAGATTCAGGGATACTAAATCCTTACTCACTATCTCCTCCCAAACTATTTTAGGTCTACCCCTACCCCAATAAAAAAGTTTTAACTTTGCAGAGGTAACCATATTAGGTTTTAGGAGGGTGCATAGGTGGCAGTGGCAGTGATGGGGGATGCTTCGTCCTGTTCCTTTGCTCACTTATATCAAATTTTTTCTCATCATAATGATGTGATTTCCTCATTTCTTATTCTTGAGAGGGATTCCTTTTCAGACTTCCATTTTGGAAGGGATTTGATGGATGGAGAGACCGGGGAGTTGTCTAATTTGCTCATTGTACTGAAGGGTTGCTATATCTCCATTACGAGTAATGGTAGAGTTTGGTCTTTGGATCCTTCTAAAGTTATTTGTGCAAGTTTTTCTTTTCTCACTGTATTAAGGTGGACGTGCATTTCCCTCTCTGTTGGGTATTTGCACAACAAAAGTTCCTTCTAAAATAAATGCGTTCGTTTGGCTCGTGGCATTTAATAGATTTAACTCCAACAATCAGCTGCAGAGTAGGAGGCCTTCTAAAGCCTTGTCTCCTGCTATGTGTCATGTGTGGGAATAGTTTTGAGGACGCATCTCATTTGTTTTTACATTGCTCTTTTGCTTGGGATTTGGGAAATATTCTTTTCTGGGATTTTTTTTTTTTTTTGTGTAGTGCGGGACTGCAGGATTATCCAAAGTCAATGCCTATATCTTTTACTGGTTTTGGGAAAGGTAAGGATCAGAAGAGATTGTGGAGGTGTGCTTTTTTTGCTATGTTATGGGGAATTTGGATGGAAAACAATGCTAGAACATTCTAAAAAGAAATTATCAGTTGGGCTTCTTTCGAATAGGATAAGGAATTTGGCTTCTCTTTGGGCTTGAAGCTCAAGATACTTTGAGGGACACTGCTGCCAAGATGCCCACTGAGATGGGCTGTTTGTTTTCATTAAAGCAAGATCAGAGAAAATTACAAAGGAGGATTGCATCCTCCCAAAAATAAAGACAAATAAAAATAAAGAGTTAAATCAAGGCAGCCTTCCAATACCTATGGATATTGGACAGAAAAAGACCCTCAAAACCCACAAAAGAATGACCTAAAAAGAAGCAAGGAAAGTAACTCTCTCCCAAAGCAACTTCAGAAGAGTCTTCTGGTCTTCAAAAAAATTTAACATTCCTTGGGGTGGTGAGGTTTTTGTGGGACAACTTGTTCTCCTGCTTTGGGAAGGTTTGCTTGGCTCCACTGAGTCACAGATTCATGCCTTCATGATTTTATAGCAGTGAATTTTTAGTGTTATGGAAAGGATAGAAGAAGGATAACTTTTTGGAATTGTGCAGTTTTTGATACATTGTGAGCAGCTTCATTAAATTGATATACAACATAAAGTTTTTGGGTTAGATGTATGTATTATAGAAAGGATTATATAAATCAATGCAAGAGAACATGGTGGTGGAACCTAATGGAAGAAAATATCACAGAATTAAAGATAAAATTATCAGAATGGCAATTGGACAATACAGGATGGTGTAGACACAAACATTCTTCGAAGTAGGATAGTTAGCTTTATTAAAATGAGATTTTAATAAAGTTAGCAAAGAAAGTTGGTAATGGGATCAAAATGTCTAAAAAGTTGTAGAGACAAAAAGAATTTGGTATAAAACATGACAAAAACATAGAAAACATAGAAAAATTTGAAAGTGTAAAGAGGCGAGAAAAGATGCAAAAAAGGCCATTAGTTAAGCTAAACATAGATCATTTGAAATTTATATGCTAAATTAAAACAAAAGAAGGGGAAAGAGACATATTTAAACTTGCTGGAGCTAGAGAAAGAAAGAGCAGGGATTTAGGTAATGTAAATTGTAAAATGTAAAAGTGAGAACGATATGTCTTGGTTAAGGAAGAAGACATAAAAGAAAGCTGACGAAGTTATTTTGGTAAGCTATTTACTGAAAACCAAGTAGAAGGCTTCAACTTAGAATTGACAAATGAGGTCAAGGCTAAAAATATGAGATTTATTTGCAAACTATAATTACTGAAGTTAATTTTGCAATAAAAAAGATTGAAAAATCTATAAAACCAGATAACATCCCAATTAAAGTTTAAAAATGCCTAGGTAATAATGGAATTATATGGTTAACTAATTTATTTAACAAAATTATAAAAACTAAGAAAATGTTAGACGAATGGAGGAAAAGAACTTTAATACCTATACACAAAAATAAAGGAGATATTCAAAAAATAACTATCAAGAAATTAAACTTATGAGTCATACAATAAAACTGTAGGAAAGGGTAGTTGAACAAAGATTAAACTTAGAAACAAAGGTCTTAGAAAAATTAATTTGGTTTTCTGCTTGAGAGATATACTACAAAAGCTATATATCTTATAAAAGGATTAATGAAAAGTTTAGGAAAAATAAGATGACGTGCATATGTTATTTATTCATTTAGAGAAAGAGTATAATAGGATACATAGGGAAGTTCTAAGGTGGTTTTAGAAAGAAAAAAAAATTATACTAATGTCATTAAGGATATGAACGATAGAGTAATGACTAACATTACAACTACTCGTTGGAGAGGCTAGAGAATTCCCAATCACAATAGGTGTACATCGAGGATCAACTTCAAAACCTTATCTTTTTGCTCAAGTGATGAATGAACTTATTAGGAGTATCCAAAATGAGGTTCCATAGTGTATGTTGTTTGAAGATGATACTATCTTGATTGATAAAATTAGGGGTGGAGTAGAATCTAAGCTAGAATTATGAAAAGAAGCTTTAGAATCTAGCAGTTTTAGGATAGAAATAAGACAGAATATACAAAATGTAATCTCAACCATAGTAGGAGAACTATTGGAGAAAAGGTTACACTTTATGATCAAGAAATCAATAACACTAGTAGATTTTGGTAACTTAGATCTACTATTCAAGCTGAAGGAGAGACTAAAGAAGGTGTAATGCATGGATTTAAATTAGGTTGGATAAAATAGAGAAGTGCTTTGAGCATGCTATGTGATTGTAGAATGCCTTTAAAATTAAAAGGGAAGTTTTATAGAATGGCTATAAGACCAGCTATGCTATATGGGTTAGAATGTTGGGCGACTAAGAAACAATAAATCCAAAAAGTAAAAGTTGTCGAGATTAGCATGCTAAGATGGATGATTGGTATTAAAAGATAAATTAAAAAATGAACATATTCGTGGTAGTTAGGCATAGGTCTTGTAGAAGATAAGATAAGGGAATGACAACTCAAATGGTTTTGGCACCTGCAACATAGGTCAAATAGGATGCCAATGAGGAAGAGCGAGCAAGTTACTCCGAGGGATAGTAGGAGTAAAAGTAAACTTAAAATAACTTGGAATGAGATAGTAAATAAGGATTTAATAATCCTGAATTTTTTTAAAGGAAATTTCCCATGATTGCGTGAATTGGCGAAAAAAGATTCATGTAACCAACACCATCTAGTGAGACTAAAGGCTTCATTTGTTGTTTTTTTTTTAAAATAATAAAATAAATCTCCTTTATTGCATCTATTTCTCCTTTTTAGTTCAATAAAGCTTCTTTTTCTATTTAAAGAAAAAAACTAAAATGATTTTTTACCTATTAATGAGTTGTTCATCTTGCTAAAACTACATATAATGTTGGTAGGAAGAAGGGAGAAAGTTTGGGCTGGGCGTTTTCTGTTTATATTAAGGTCTTAAATTTCGAGTTTGTCTGCAATTTTGAGGATACAAAAGTACAGAAAATTCAATAAAAAATTTCAAGTCTGGCGTCAATTTTCAATTGAAAAAAATGATGGAAATTAGTAGCAAAGCATGGAATTCTTTTATGAAACTTTAGAACTTGCTAATAAACATAATTACAAGATTTAGAACTAAAATATTATAAATGAAAAACTTCAATGTATGTGGTATATAAGGTGCAATAACTGTAATATAATAATCATACTAAACATAATCAATTAATATAGATGAAATCATAAATAAATTGAATATTATTTACCATATAAATACATATAATTTAGACATAAATGTACATATAAAATGTTGTGTCTAATATCTAAATTTATATTTTCATGCAATTTCAAATGTTTGAAAGCCATCATTCATGTTCTTCACATAATAGTCTTGAGTTTCAATAAATGAAGAAAAGATTCATTGAAAGGGAAATTTCAAATTGGGCTTTCAATCTCAAGGACGTCTTATTTTACAGTTAAAATTTCAATAAATTTTTCTAAAATTTTGAAATTTCAATAAATTCCAGATTATTTGTGGGAATTTCTATGGAAATTTGGTAAGGTGGAAATTGCCTGACATTTCTAATTCAAGGGTGGTGGAAAGCAGAAATTTCAATGGTTTTTTTCATGGAAATTTAAGACCATGTCTATATTGGACCTGGGCTAGGTTTTTGAAAAAGGGGAAAGGTCTTTGTTGTTGGGCCAGTCAGTTCAACAGGCCCAACTCAGGATGAAAATGAGTTTGATATGAAGTGCACTTTCTTCCTAGTTGAGCCAAGAACATGTTCAGTATATATAAAGTACTGTCCGAGCCCAGGAGGAAGGTGAGATAGCGCAGGGAGTTGATAAATTTTCTAATGAGGGTCAAAGGTTTCTTCTTGGGGTTTCAAGTAGCACAGAAGCCTAAAATTCTACATATTGCTGCAAGGAGGATTGTTCATCAGAGGGGGGTGGGGAGTAATGAGAGGAAAGTCTCTGGAGGAACAGGAGCTGCAACCAGTTAGAGATCAGAATCTCCAGCAGTCAGCTGGAAGCCAGAATCTCTTGCAGTCAGTTGGGAGGCCAGATTGGGGAACGTTTTGGTGATGGTTCATGTACACAGGAGATGAGAATCTGGTAAAAGAAAGGATGAAAAAGAGTGTAAAATGGGTGAAAATATTGTGTATAAGCATCGATCAACAGGGAAGGAAAGGAAAAGTAGGAAAAGTTTACTACTTATTTGTCTCATTGTATGAATTTATTCATGGAGGTAAATTTTAAAAAAAATAGATGATGCAGGAAAGTTTTATGTTGCGGAATCCTCAGAATTGTTCCAAAGTATGATTTGATAAAGGAGAAAATCATTTCAGACAAGGCGGGGATATCTTAGATGAGGACAATGAGTATGATAGTGATTTCACATGTGATATTGATCTTTTGTTGGATGAGATTCACAGAAAAATGGGCTATGTTTCAGACTCTTCTGATGCACCTAGGGATCTTTCCTTAGTACCTCCTCCGTTTAAGGTTTGGAGGATATAACTGTATTTGAGGAGGGAGGCTTGGGTGTAGATTTGGCTGTGATTAATCAATGTAGGGATGAGTTATTACCGACCCCTGTGAAGGAGGTCAGTGTGCAGGATGTAGGTACTCAAAAACTTCTGGCTGATATGGGTTTGCAACAGGATCATGGAGAGAAAGAAGTTCGATTGGATGAGGCTAAAAGAAAAGAGACCAACGGTCAGTGGGGGCTGGCAAGAATAAGAGCTCTATTAATTACGAAGGAGGCGCTTAGAGAGGTTCTTTCTTAATTAGGGTTGGATTTTCTACTTTTAGGATCTCATCCTCTCCTAGGTTGTAATTCTCTTGTTTCTCCATCTTAATATATTTCTTTTGCGATCAAATAAAAGGAAGGAGAAGAGCAGAAACTATCACCAAAAATAACAGTGGCTAATGGATGCACAGTGCAAAGAAAGCATGGGGAGATCTTCAAAAAGTTGTTCTGGTTGTTATCCATGGATGGATCGCCAAAGTTTGGAAAAAGGGAGATGGGTGCAATAAAAAAAAAAGGTGGAAGTAGAGATCCTAAGTGACAACAATGGATTCAGAATGAGTGATATTAGGGGTTTGTGAATGGACAACCTGAAAAGGAAAACACGTTGGGGACTTCAATAGGTTTTCCCCTAAAACTGGTGCGGTATTTTGATGGAAAAAAAACATAAAGAACAGGAAAGAGAAGAACATGAACCTCTTGTTGTAGCTGGTTTTTAAATGGAAATAACAGTGACTAAGGGATGATTTTTCTCCCTCAAGTGATTGCTTCTCTCTTTCTTGAATCAAACAATAATAATAATAAAAGAAAAAAGTAAAAAGAAAATGATGACGATGAGAGAGACAATGATAGTCAAAGAAGGAAAAACAAGAAGGTAAAGATGATGAAAACATTATGTCGATTGGAAGAGGGAATTGGGCCTCTGCTGCTCAGGCGAGGATGCTCACCAAGAGCCCCAATCCAAAAACATAAATGACAGCCAAAAACACAACTTCTTATATGAAATCCATATTCCTGTTTTAATGTTTCAAATGAGTGGTGTTTGCACTTCAAACCATTCCAATTTTGGGATAAATTGGTTCTCTTGTACACGTTGATGAGCTAGTTGATTCAATTAAAACTTTGGCAGACAATGGTACATAAGCATCTTCACAGGCTAAATATAGTATGGGTTACAGTTAACAAAGTTTTTGCTGGTACTTGAAGTTCAAGACGGTATGGTACCACTTGGGAGCAGAGAATTTGGAACTAACCAAAAGTTGAGCTTACAAGTTAACATAGGGATCACCTAGTTTGCTCCTGCTTCTCTCATCATCAGCTTCAGTTTTCATTCTGCCATATTTTTGTACTTTTACATCATGTGTGTGTGTGTGTGTGTGCATATATTATAGGAAAATAAGAGATTTCATTAACAGGAGAAGAATTTACAAAAAGTAAAATAAGACATCTCCCAAGAAAATTCTGGAACAAACCCAAAGAAAAACTAAAAAACAACAGATAAAGAAGAGGAAAAATCAAGTCAAAAGATTCCTCCAATCTCGCTGAACTTCCACAAAGCTAATCCCCTTAAAAAACCAAACCCAATGCACCACAAAGAGACCAAGTAGTGAAAATTTTCTAAAACCAGCTGCCAATTCAATTTTCTCCCCAAAAGATCCATGCATTACGCTCCAACTATAACCCATACAACGCCGCCAAAATACCACATTCCATAACACAGCCTTATCCTTCTTCCAAAACCCTCAAAAGAAATAGCCAACAGTTCCTCCAACAATACAGGACAAACCCAATGTTCTCCCAAAACACTAAATAACTAATTCCAGATCCTCCAAGCAAAATCACAGATTCACAGTGCAAAAAAAATGATATGCTGTCCTAGAATTCTTATAGCACAGCACGTGTTTTTGCAACATATATAATCCTATTCTCTTCAAAACCATGTCACCGCCATTTTTGTAAATAGCATTCAGCATCTGAGCCCATCATGCATTTGATTATATAAGATCATGCTAACCACAAAAAATTTGCAACCATAATTACAAACAAAGAACATTTTTCTAGATTTGAATGATTTCTTTTCAAGACTTTGGAAACATCCAAAATTGTGTGACCTTATTAAAGACCAAAACAGATGCTCTTGTGCAAAACTTATTAAAGGCCACAACAGATACTCCTACAGTTAGGCAAGAACCCACTGAAAATGCACTTCAAAAACTTTGCGCCCCCACCCCCCTAACTTTCAGAAGATTGATGAAGGAGAGTACAGAAGGTACAGACAGCGGAATTGAAGTAAAGGAAGTCAAAAGCAAGGATAAAAAGTTTGTGGCTATTCAAATTTCACGGTCCAAGTGTTAAAACTACTTCAAGCTACGTAGTTTTTAAATTACAGTTTTATTTCTGGGTTTCCTGAGGTGCTCCTCGTCATAAAGTAAGAGTAATACTAAAAGAGTACACGGCAGGCACACACCCTGCAGTTAGCAGATAATCACAACTCTTCATCCATCCCATGAACAGAACACTCACTACTACATGATGGCGCTAACTGGGCATTAGGCTGGCAGTTCCTTGTGCATGCCATGGAAGCTATTTCTACTTCAAGAAGGGTCACAGCTATGAGACACATGCTAATATGTTAGAAATATTCACTTTTTTCAGGGTTATTGTGAAAAAAATTCACATCCATGTCACAAATTAGCAGCCACGATTACATCTTCATTAGAGATTTTAAACAGAGATGCATAAAAGTGCATTTTGAAAGTGGTGTGCAAGATAATGAAACGTACCATGTCCTGCTTATTTGCAAACACCAAAATGACACTATTCAGCATAAACGGATCTCTAATAATGGCCTGAATGAAGATAAACCAAGTCAACTTGGCAACCATAATCCAGTGACAGTGTTAAAACTTTTATACCAGTCAGAGTCACAACCTGAAACTCTGCCTTCGCTTTTCCAATTCTTTCTCGATCTAAGGAATCAACAACGTATATCTGCAGCCACAAAAAACACTTCAACACATAGGATTTGGTTTTTATTAATAAACGCAGGACTGCATGAAGGAAAAAACATACAAAAACAATCAATCAAAGTATCCAGTATACAAAGTGTACACTATGCCACTTTTACTATAACGCAGGGCCATTGAGGCATAAGTTGTCAAATGGCAAACAACAACACAAATATACATAATAACTATAACATGACATAGGAAAGTCACTAAAAAAACCAAATAGGAATTATTATAAAGCAATACAGGATCATTATCACTAATTAGTACCAGTCCATCTGTATTGTTGAAGTAATGCCTCCACAGTGGCCTTAGTTTCTCTTGTCCGCCTACATCCCACACAGTGAACATGACATTCTTATATTGAACTTTCTCCACATTGAAACCTACACAATATCAGTAAAAATCAACATGAAGTAAATTCAACTGGAACTCCACCAAGATGGCATAAATCCACTTTACTGTGAGTTCACCATAAAAAATGACTAAGAAACACAAAATAGCATAAGGACAAATACTAGCTATGTAATGGATATCAACGTTTAATCCAAGAGGAATAACTAGAACCGAGCACAATCAGGCTCTTGCTAAGCAAAACAGTGTTCTGGAAAAATTTACTTTAAATCTGGAATGGTAGGTGCGGGGGCCTGCCAAACAAAATAGGGGTAGCCCGGGCTAACCCATTTAGGCTCAGACAATATATGATTTTTTTAGGGGGTTAGGATATTTATATGGAGAGGGGAGGCCACCCCCTCCTTCCCTCTTCATAGTTGTTACTGGATCTGGGCACATGCATGGGGGCCCAACCCGCCAAGTAGGCCCAGACCTGATACTGGTTGGGTCTCATTGGGTTGGGCTTGAACTGTAATTGTGCTTAATATATCTCTCCAGACCTCCAAATATCAAGCCAGACCTGAGCTCAGATCCATGCTCAAGTCTAGAAACAACTATGAATCCCCAAGACCCACTATACTAGCATTTCACTGTCAAAACAATTCTTTATCAGAAATCCTGTGGGAGTGGCGATCACCAAAACAAATGTGGTTTCCCAAAATTATCACGCACTGAAACAGATGTTGGCAAGAGAAAATACAGAGTAGGTCATGGATACATCAATAAAATTGTCGATGACCAAAATTTAATTAAAAAATAAAAATCCTAAAGATGATAACAAAGAGTGATCAAGCTATTGTAAACACTTAAAGTGAAACTTCTTCATCCATAAATTCGGAAAAAATAACGGCATTCCACAGATAAGTGTCAAAACTCAAGCTTCTATCACTTACAATTTCTTTAGTTACTTTTTTAACTGCTCTCCTTGTTTCTCGGAACTTTTGTCCTTAAGGTCCACAAGGAAGAAGAAGAAGATGACAAGTCCTTTTAGAGTGAGACGCTAGGGTTAGTAGAGTTCTCACAGTTGCAGAAAACCTTTTGCTCCAACGATACATGAAGATGTCAACCCAAAATAGTTTCTTCCTTTTTTTTTTTGGAAATTTCAAAACTTCCTATGTAATCCTGCACAAACAATATTAACCTAGGTTTGTTTCGACATCCTAAGAAATTCATATTCAGTCTTAACAAAATGAATCCAAATGAGAGTTTGGATTACAAAGTGAAGTCTCAATCCAAACACTTGGTTATAAATACTTGTAAAATTTGACTCCAACCATACCTATTGACAGCATATCATGAATCAAACAAATATACAAGTTAAATTCAAAGATGCACAGAGGAGGCATACTTTCAAGACATTAATCAGGTTTTTGATGAAGATTAAATCTCTCTGCCAAAGTGATTCAATCATTCAAGTCGTGAAATTGGTAGATGACATGAGATATCACTGAATGGCAGAAAGAAAATAAATGCCCTAAGACCCCCAGGCCCTAACCAAAACACACAAACAAATTTATAGACATGTCAGAGCATGTCAAAACACACCAAGTGTTGCATAAAAAAATTTCCTGAAACTCATATTTTTTTACACTGATTAACCAAAAAGAAAAGTTGAAAAGCATGACAGATTTATAAGTAACACAAAATCACATAGGACACACAGACTCACAGTAGCACAACAGTTGAAAATAGTTTACTCCAAAATTGAGTAAAAATCATAATGGCAGGAGATTAACTTATGGGGTGAGGGTAATCTACCAATTGTAGGAACAGTTGACAACACTTCTCCAATGTGCAATTTGTACAGTATGGTTGTTTTACCGGCTGCATCCAAGCCAAGCATGACAACCTATTCCAACCCAATAAAAAACTTCAATAAGAAAGAATCCCAAAAGTCAATGATTTTAAGAGCAAATATTAAGAGAATCAGGGAGAAAAAATCTACAGTTTTTAATAAGTAAAGATGCAAAGACATTCATATGATGAAAAATGGATAAAACATGCATAATAGAAACCATAACTGAAAATAAAAGTTTATGTTAGAAAATATATATATATATATATATATATATATAGAGAGAGAGAGAGAGAGAGAGAGAGAGAGAGAGAGTTATTTCAGTGCTGGTTTAAGAAACTAAGTTTGAGTGTTTGACAAAATAACAAAACAAGTAATGGCTTTCTCAAACACATAAAATTGCAAGTGGTGGATAAACGAAAGATTTACGGAAGTTTCAAAGAGAACCCACCCACACTCAGGCAATGTGTAATCAAGTGGCAGTCAGGAACTGCTTTTTTTCCTCACAAATGACACCAAATTAGTTAGTTATTGTTCAATTGTGGGCACTTTACGGCAAGTTATCATTTACATGGAAAAAACCATCATAAACAAAACGTACCCAGTACAATGCACAAGAAACATTTACCCTGCAGCCAACCAAAAAACTTAATGCAGACTGGTAAAAGTGAGATTGTTAAAGATCCCCATCTTAAAATGTTACCACATCCAAACTTGTCTTAAATATCATACATTGCTAGGTTCAGAACTTCAGGCATAGAATGGCATCCAGAAACAGCTATGTATGACTGCAATACTAAGGTTGCATTTTGATTGCACTAAATACAGAACTCTTCAGATTCCTATGTCAATACTGCTAATTCTTGTGAGGCAAGATATTGATGGTACACCTCCACATAGTCCCCAATTTCCTCACTTAAGAACAAGTTTGCAGGGTCTCCTAAAAAGATTAATAAGATTGCGAGTATCAGGGTTCAAAACTCAGTTTCAAAAACTCTTTTTCATGAACTTTATGCCAACTGCCATTATGGTATATGAATTTAGTTTTGACAGCAGCTGCTAAAAATGGAATCATTTAGTTTCGTTCTCTTAGAATGAGGACCAGTTAGAGATTTGATTTAAGATTGATTGAGTAGGAGATTGACTGGGAAGTGGTCTAAATATCAAATTCGCTTAATTTAATGACACCCAAAAACTGAGTCACAAATTTGTAAAATAATAGAGTTTTTAGCAATAGTCGCTACAAAAGTACTGGTCCCAGATTCACGAACACTGAGAATCAAAACATATGCTACAGATGATTTGCCTCTGCAATCCAAAATAAAATTACAACAACAGCAGAATAATTTCCCTTTTACCTGAACTCCTGGGGAGGACAGAGAACCATAATTAAATTTGCATAAGTGAAACTAAGCTTAAGAAAAGCCAAAGAGAAAAACAACCCTCAAAAAATTAATCAAGAACAAAAACGAAATTCGTACTAAAATTAATCATCAAATACTGTAGAACCGATAGCGGAGACTCTACGCAGAGAGAGAGCGCGACCATACCCTCATCTCACTGTTGCCGAAGAAGGCGTCAAACAGCTTGCGAATGGCTTGACCCATTAGGGTTCGCTCGATCGATTGTTAGATTAATCTCTCTCTTTCCCTCCGGAGCTGTAATGGATTATATATGAGGAGTTCAACAGCGAATAGAAAAGCTTCAATGAGCGAGATTTTCTTGGCGACGGCCCGAGTGAGAGAGAAGCTTCTTTTGTTGTTATTGATCTTCTTCTTCTTCTTCTTCTACCAGGATTGATCACGGCTTCATCTGATTAGAGATATATGTAAATGATCACTCGATTGATCAACAATCAACAGAGATAAGTTTGGAGACAGAGAAGGAAAAGGGATTCCAGGGAAGATCGTGGCTAAGGGGTAGATTATGGTTATCCTTTCGGCCTCCTTTCCTGAATTTTCCTTTGCCTTCTCTCTCTCTCTCCTCTTTTAATTATTTAATCTTAGGGAAGAAAAGATCACTTCTCCGAATTTTCCTAGCAGCTTGTTACTACTAAAAAAGGCACGTGCTTTGCACGTGATATTCTAATTTTGTATTTTTTTTCTTAAGGGAATATAAATAACTAAAATACACATGAATCAATTTAATACTTTATTATTATAAATTTTGTGATAGTACTATTAAATTTTATTTTTAAAGTTTCTTTTTACGAATTTTTAACTCAACCTGTGATGCAATGTCTTAATTTTTTTCACACATAATCAAAGTAGGAAATAGAATTATAAAAATTAAGATGGTATTGGGCCAAAAGATAATAAATATCATTATTACTTGTGCATCTCAAGTAAACTTAACAGAAAATATTAAGAGAGAATTTCAGGAATATGTGGATAGTACCAATTATACAAAACATATCAAGGACTGAGAAAATATTCATAAGAAGACATCGGAATGAACACATTGGTAGGGATAATAAAAGTCATGAAATGATATAGAGGATATGGATATGAAGACAAAAATGAGTCTAGATAGATGATCTTAGGCTTCATCATGTCATATGATTGTATTACAATAAAAACTTGCTTTAAGAAAAGAGAAAACACTTAATAATCTTTAAAAGTAGAAAAAATAGAAGTCAAATAGATTTTTTTTTTTTTTTAATTAAGAGGGTAGATCATTTATCATGAAAGATTGTAAAGTTATTTCAGGTGAAAGCTTACCACACAACATAGAGTCATAGTATTAGATATATGTACTAAAAATAGAAGAAAATGATAAAATAAATTAGTATAAAAGAACTAGGTGATGGAACCTAAACGAAGAAAATATAATAAAGTTTAAAAATAAAATGATCAAATATAGGGTTGGACTATAGAGGATGGGATAGAAACAAATATTTTTTAGAATAGATTAGCTAGCTCTATTATAAAGATAGCAAGAGAGATTTTAGGTGAATTAAGGGGGAGATTCTCGAATAGTAAAGAAAGCTGGTAGTGAGGTAAAGATGTCCAAAAAGTCATAAGACAAAGAATTTGATATAAAACATAGTAAAAATGTAGAAGCATAAATAACTTTGAAAAGTATAAAGAAACGAGAAATGATACAAAAAAGGCTATTAGTCAAGTTAAATACAGATCATTTAATAGTTTGTATGACAGATTAAATACAAAAAAGGGAAAGGGATATATTTAAACTTGCTAAAATTAGAGAAATGAAAAGTAAGGACTTAGGAAATGTAAAATATATAAAAAGTGAGGATGTTTATTGTCTTGGTTAAGGACGAAGACATAAAAGATAGATGGCGAAGTTACTTTAGTAAGTTGTTTAATGAAAATCAAATAGAAGACTTAAATTTAGAATTGAAAAATGAGGAAAAGACTAAAAATATGATATTTTGTGATGACCCGAAAATTCTATTACATTTTTTTTGTTCATGCATGAAACTATGATACCATATATAAACCGCCCAACCCCTAAGTGGGTTACCGGGTATGACTGTCCATAAGCTATATTACAATACAGCGCAAACATAATATACATATATCTCATATACAATACATACTAGAGTACTAATACCATCATAATATAAAAATATCTCTCTCCCAAAACCACTTATATAACTCAAGGTACATAAACATATCTATACACAGATAAAACAACAGTGTCTCACTGGCTCTAATTTCAATCCCCAAAACCACTAATCCTGTCCGAAGCTTTCTAAACTCGTCTCTCTGGATTTTTTGAAATGTTAAAATATTAAGGAGTGAGACACATCCTAGTAAGATGAAATAAATTATTGCCAGTGTGTGGCAATATGAGCTTAAAAGAATCAAAACACGTTTATTTAATAAATATTTTAACTGAGTAATCATGAAATTTGTACTCATATCCATATACATATATATATATATATATATATATATATATATATATATATATATATATATATATACATTTGCAACCATGTATTTTGGTTAGCTTTCCCGTGATCCCAAGAGGGGGGTGAATTGGTATTTTTAAAATTTATCTCCTAGGTATTCCTCCTAACAGCAGTATGTTTACAAGCCTATGGTCAATCTAATGCAAATGTAAATATACCAGAAATTAAATAAAGCAGTTTAAACAATCACACAAGCACCAGAAAGCAGTAAAGAAAGGAGGACACGCAGATATGTTATTGAGGTTCGACCAACTGCCTACGTCCCCGCCTTGGCTAACCAGCACAAGGATTATCACAATAACTTGCTCACTTAAACGGGTGGAGCGGCACCTATACAAACCAGGTCAAATTACCACAAGGCTGACCTCAACCTTCACCAATCCTTACCGGGCTGGATTACCGCCCCCTCAGGCCACGCCTGGAATCTCTCAGATATACAATCAAACGGTACAATATATTGGTGCTTTCACGTAAAGCAGATTTGTACCACAAATGCGCACAAATACAAACACCACAGATGATTTAAAATGTAAGCTCTGTGTGATCTAAATATTTCAACTCTCAACTATGTTTTCTATCAGTGTAGTAAGTACGTGAGAGTGTCTAACAAGCAATCTGTGTATCTCAGGGTATTTCAATAAAATGTGTTCACACAGAATATCAGATAAGCCTCAAGAATATCAATCAATAGAATATCTCAATTGTAGTAACCGAGAAAAAAATAAAATTAAAAAAAATATAATAATAAAATAATAAAATAAAATTAATTAATTAAATTAACAAGTAAAATGAATAGTATGATAAGGAAAATATATATATATATATATATATATATATATATATATATTGAAGCATGTATATATATATGTGTGTGTGTGTGTGTGTGTATATATATATATAGAAAGTGGAAAGCTTCTTCAAGAAGCTTACTTGGATTTTTTTTTTGGAAGTGCTCTCTCTCTCTCTCTCTCTCTCTCTCTCTCTCTCTCTCTCTCTCTCTCTCTCTCCTACGACTCTCTCTCTCTCTTCGATTTTGGGCTAATTTTACGCCGGATCAACAAACTGAAGCCACCACGGCGCTCCTGGCGAAGTTCTCTACAAGTCTACCGGAGTGGATCGTCAGGGAAACGAAGTTGGATTTCATCCCAAATCCAAGGTAAGGCTTTATATTCAATATTTGGATTTTTGACAGTTGAAGAAAGTGATATACGCGTAAAAATACTGAACTTTAATACTGAAAATTTTCAGTTCCAAGGTGTTGATTGGGAACGTTGGGAATCATCCCTAAGTTGAGGTAAGACTTTTTAAGTCAAATTTGACTTAATGGTAGTTATAGAAAATGTTGTACGTACGAAAATACTAAACTTTAATTCTGCGAGTTTTTACTTTCAGGGTGTTGAGTTGAGAACCAAGTGGCTACAAGGGAAGATTTTCTTAGGGGCTTTTCAGGAATCAGGTAAGGGAATAAACTAAGCTAGTTTCGTTTTGAGAAAATGTATGTATATATATGTAGCATTTGGTTTCAAGAAAAATAAATATATTTATATATATGATTTATATTTGGAAAATACTATTTTAATGATGATATGTTGAATACGTAGAAAATTTGTTTAGTGTGGCATGAGTATAAAAATGTTGTGAAATACTATTTTTTTTTGGAATGGGGACGATATGGATTTCTATGATGGAAAATCGGCGTACGGGCCAAGATATTTTTATATGTATATGTGATTTGCCGGCGTATGGGCCTTGCTATGTGGATGAGATTTGCCGGTGTACTGGCCGTGCTATGTGATTTGCCAGCGTACGGGCTGTGCTATGTGATTTGCCGGCATACGGGCCGTGCTATGTTAAAATGTGTAATACCGGCGTACGGGTCGATGATTTTCATGATACACGTATATATGTGAAATGATATGATTGATGTGAAAATAAATGATATGAGATATTTATGTATCACGGTTTTAGTATATGTATATAATATCAGAACCTGGTTAGCTTGGTCTAGGCTAGCACTTGCACGGTACCGTTGCTATGTGTCCATGGTCCTCGTGATCATGATATCTGTGTTAAAGCCGCTGTACGGAGTGGTGTGAGATTGGATGGTCGATGTGGTTATTTTCAAGAAGTGTGTTGTTATCGCCCCTGGTGTACGGACCAGTCTGGGTAGACCCATCGGACCTACAGACTACTGTTTGACTTGGCAGTGGTCGGCCAACCATTGTCAGGTCCCGCCTTCGGGCCACACAACCCAGTCATGTGGGGGTAATACATGACAACAGCCAGCTAACCTACCAGGATTGTTTTTATGTTATTATTATTATGATATGAGATGAGAAATGTTTATGAAAACGCAGTATGTTCTGCCATGTTTTGATATGCATATGTTTTCCCAAATTTGATAAACAGTATTGAATATGTTATGTATGGTATATGTAGAACACAGAATACTCATGTTGCCACACACTGGTATTAGTTTTTTTCCCTTACTGAGAGGTGTCTCACCCCTAACTCTTATACATTTTTCAGGAACCCCTAATAGGAGAGCAGGAAAAGCCCCGCTGATCTAAATCAGTTGTTGCCCTTTTTGGAAGGGTAAGTTTTTGGTAGGGACAGTTAGGTTTTGTGGGGATTGTCCCTAGATTTCATTTTTGAGATGTATATACTGTGAGATAGTAATTGTAGTGACTCTGGTATGTGTTATGCACATTATGATGAGATGTATATGATTTTATACTTTCTACTGCGTAGGCTTCTGCTATATGTTTTGTTATATCCCTGATGCCCACGGGCTCAGGTGGATTGTGACTTGCTGAGTTGGAATGTATGATGTGATGATAATTTATTTATATAAAAAAAAATATGTGAAAAAGGAGCAGGTCGTTACTGTTGGTATCAGAGCATAGGTTGCTAGGTTCTGTAGACTTTAGAGTGCAGCAGGAACAATACCAGAGTTTAGGAATGATTTGAGGTTTTGTTCTACAGTCTAGAGGCAGGACTTCCGTGGTAGTTTTTGTGTTTTTCCTGGGGTGACGATTTCAGGAAAACCATAGTAAGCTATTGTCGGGTTGTGTTCCTAGAATGTAGGACTGGGGATTAACAATGAGTTAGAAATGTTGAGATGAGTGGTGAGGATAGGTGGGTAAATTATGATGATAGGATTACTGAATTGCAACTACTATTTTCCAGGATGGATCCAGAAGGAAATAGTGCCCATGCGAGTAGCAGTGATGGAGCAGAACCATCAGGTACAGCTAGGACCGACTCTGATGCGGTATTACGTAGCGTGGCTCAGCAGGTTATGGCTAAGATTGCTAGAAGCTTGAGGGAGCAGAGTGGTCCATCTACAGGCCATTGGTGCACTATAGAGAAATTTACAAAGATGAATCCTCCGGCGTTCTCAGGTGGAGTTGATCCTATAGCCGCTGAGAACTGGATGCAGGAGATTGAGAAAATCTTGGCTGTGCTGCAATGTACTGAGGAACAGAGGGTCCTCTTTGCCACCTATAAATTGACAGGAGAGGCTGAGAGGTGGTGGACTGCGGTGAGACTATTAGAGCAGCAGAGGGTGACTCCAATAGCTATGACATGGGACCGGTTTAAAGATCTGTTCTTTGACAGATATTTTCCAGCTACTGTGAGGGAGGCTAAGGTAGAAGAGTTCCTGAGTCTGAAGCAGGGATAGCTATCCATTCAGCAGTATGCAGCACGTTTTATCGAGCTTTCTCGATTCGCGCCATACATTGTTCCTGATGAGGTGAAGAAGGCGAGGCAGTTTGAGAGAGGCTTGAGGCGGAGTATATTTAGGCAAGTGGTGGTGCTGCGGATCCAGGACTTCGCTGAGTTAGTCGATAGGGCGGCCTTGGCAGAGATTGGTGAGCGTCTTGATGCGGATGAGCCGGGACAAAGGAAGAGATCTGCATCTACAAGCTACTAGCAGGGTTACAGGTCGGGTCAGTGGAAGAGAGGTAATCATGGTAGAGGGCGGAGACAGGAGACGGGAGGACGCCAGGTGCAGACAAGGCAAGGTCCTCCAGTTTGTCAGACTTGTGGTAGGAGACACTAGGGAGAGTGTCGAGCTGGTGGTGTAGTGTGCTACCGCTGCGGTAGATCGGGACATATAGTGCGAGATTATCCTACCCTGCCAGATGCAGCTCCGGTGTGCTATCACTGCGGTAGATCGGGGCACATGGTACGAGACTGTCCTACTCCACCAGATGCAGTTCCAGCTCCTAGACCATATCGGGGAGGTTATCAGGCACCACGAGGGGGCCAGCAGAGGAATACGGCTCCAGCTAGGGTGTTTACTCTGACGCCGGGTGAGGCTGAGGTGTCAGGTGACGTGGTGACAGGTATGGTCATTATGCTTTCTTTTAAAGTTATTGCATTATTTGATTCAGGAGCTACACACTCGTTTGTGTCCTTGGGGTGTATTAAATTATGTGAGGCTGAAACACAATCATTAGATGTTGAACTGTTGGTATCTACACCGACTGGGTCGGTAGTGAGGTGTGGTAGGGTATTCCGCGACTGCCCAGTAGAGATTCAGGGGAAAACATTGTCTGCTGATTTGATAGTGTTAGACATGCATGGGTTTGACGTTATATTTGGCATGGATTAGCTAGCAGCTAATTTTGCCAGCATAGATTGTCGTGCACGAAAGGTGATATTTAGACCCCTGGGGGAAGCAGAATTCAAGTTTGTAGGGTCGCATGTACAATCCCCGCCTCAGCTAGTTTCAACTATTCAGGCCAGGAGACTACTGCTGAGTGGTTGTCAGGGGTTTGTGACGGTTGTGAAAGAGATGTTAGAGAATGAGTTGAAACTTGCTAGCACGCTTGTAGTGAAGGAGTTTGTGGATGTTTTTCCAGATGAGTTACCAGGCTTGCCACCCGACCGTGAGGTGGATTTCTCTATTGATCTACCTCCCGGTACAGCGCCAATTTCTAAAGTACCTTATCGAATGGCACCAGTGGAGTTAGCAGAATTGAAGAATCAGTTACAAGATCTGCTAGATAAGGGCTTCATACGGCCCAGTGTATCTCCATGGAGAGCTCCAGTTTTGTTTGTGAAAAAGAAAGACGGGACTATGAGGATGTGTATAGACTATAGGGAGATAAATAAAGTGTCAAGAATAGGTATCCTCTATCCCGTATCGATGATTTGTTTGACCAGCTCCAGGGTACACGGGTGTATTCGAAGTTTGACCTCAGATCTGGCTACCATCAAGTGAAGGTGAAAGTAGAAGACGTCTCAAAGACGGCCTTCAGGACTAAGTATGGGCATTACGAGTTTCTAGTGATGCCGTTTGGTTTAACGAATGCTCCTGCGGTATTTATGGACTTGATGAATAGAGTCTTCCATCAATACCTAGACCAGTTTGTTGTTGTTTTTATTGATGATGTACTGGTCTATTCTAGGAACTATGAGGAGCATGAGACGCACTTGAGGCAGGTTTTGCAGACACTTCGGGAAAAGAAGTTGTACGCCAAGTTTAGTAAATGTGAATTTTGGCTGGAGAAGGTCGTGTTCTTGGGGCATGTTGTATCTGGAGACGGTATTTTTGTGGATCCTAGCAAGATTGAGGCTGTAATGAATTGGGCTAGACCGAGAAACGTCCACGAGATCAGGAGTTTCTTGGGGCTAGCAAGCTATTACCGTCGTTTTGTTGAGAGATTCTCAGCTTTGTCAGGGCCCTTGACACGACTGACAAGGAAGAATGTTAGATTTGAGTGGGACGATAGTTGTGAGCAGAGTTTTCAGGAGCTGAAGCAGAGACTAGTCACAACACCAGTGTTGATCATCCCATGTGGGGGTGAAGGGTATACCATTTACAGTGATGCGTCCTTGAAGGGACTTGGCTGTGTATTAATGCAGCATGGCAGGGTAGTGGCGTATGCATCCAGGCAATTGAAAGAATATGAGAAGAACTACCCTACCCATGATCTTGAGTTGGCTGTAGTGGTACACGCACTAAAGATTTGGAGGCATTACCTGTACGGTGAGCAGTGTGAGATCTTCTCCGACCATAAAAGTTTGAAGTATTTCTTTACGCAGATGAACTAGATGTTTATTAAATACAGTAGTATTTGTCATTATCAAAACCGGGCGTGACCTATAAGGTCAACAATTTTCTCAAAAAATATGTATATGCTCAATACGTTTTCCTGTGTTCGAAACCCAACATGTCTGTAAACGTAGTTTCATCATGTCTGTAATGAGCAACCAACTTGAGTGGACATCCATATATCACCATCATGTAGTCACCCCACATGATCGAGTTATGCAATCCGAAGGCAGGATTTAGCCATGGTTAGCCCACCAGGCTAAGCCAAAAAAATTCTTGTCTGTAGTACGATTGGCCCACCGCAGCCTAGTTCAGACCCAGGGACAATAAACATCTCTTCGCAGACCCAATCGACTTCCAATACCAACACTCTTCCCGAGAAGTATGGTTGCATTGACTCATTTCCTAGCAAAGGTACCATGCTCTCAATTACATCACTGGTCCATTAGGGTTCCCATTCCTATAATTTCCATAGTAATCTCAATATCAAAAATATCATGTCTGTATAAATCACATTTCTAGGTATCAAAATATCATATCTATATTTTCTATATTTCTCATAAGCCAGTATAAATCACATTCTGTCATAAAATATTTGTAACGACCCAGAAAATACTGATATTTAAATATTAAAGAGAGAGGAAAATGGAAACAGGAACAGAAGGAGGCGATAGACTTCGTCGATGACATCGCATTTTGGAGATAATAATAATATCAACGAATTGCTAGGACTTGTCGACAAATACAGGGATTCGTCGACGAGTGCATAGGGAAATTTGTCGACGAATACAGGGTTTCGTCGACAAGTGCATAAGGAAATTCATCAATGAATACAGCGTTTCGTCGACGAGAAACTACCGAGCGAAGAATGGGCTGCTCTGAATTTCGTCGACGAGTACAGGGTTTCGATGACGAATTTAATGAAGGACTCGTCGACGAGGTGACGTGTCTCGTCGACGAATCTGGCAGTATAAATAGTGAAAACCCTGAATTTTTACCTATTTTCAACGCTCCTCTCTCTCTCCTCTCTCTCTCTCTCCTCTCTCTCTCTCTCTCTCTCTCTCTCTCTCTCTCTCACTTCTCTCTTCGTTTCCGGGCCTGTTTCTCGTTAGATCGAAGATCTGAGGCTACCACGACGCTCCTGGCGAAGTTCTTTGCAAGTCTGCCGGAGCTGATCGTTGGAAAAGTTGTGTTGGATTTCGTCTCAATCTTAGGGTAAGACATTTTATTCAGTATTTGCTTTTTCCTCAGTTATAAGAAATATTGTAGGTAAGAAAATACTGATATTTTGTTTTGAGGGATTGTGTTTTCAGGATGTTGAGTTAGGAACCCTGCGGGTATAGAGCCATAATTTTATAGGGGCTTTTCAATATTAAGGTAAGGAAAATATGCTATGTTAGGAGTTTTCATAATGCTATCAGAGATTTCATAGACATATATTTATACTAGTTTATTATACAGTATTTACAGAATATAAGTTTAAATGCTTGTGTGGCTTGAGTAGATTTTCATGATATGAAGAAATTTATATAACTTTTATAATATATCATTCTATACTGAATACCCAGATATAGACAGTATATATAGTTTATATAGTTTTTCCCAGTATATGGAATTATACAGAATATAAAGATATAGATATATGTTCACAGAGATTATACAGAGAAATGTACATGCATATACAGCTTTTATACAAATAGTTTCATGAGACAGATATATATATATACATATACATGTATACAGTTTTCTTCAGATCAGTATGTATATCACAGTTTTATACAGAATAGTATATACAGAGTTATAGCATGTCATGTTTCCTATTACCATAACATACAGAGTATATAGACAGAGTATATAGACAAAGTATACATATAGAGATACAGAGGTAGCATCAAGATGCTACAGATACAGCATACAAAGATTGCAGTATTTACAGTATAGAAAGATAGTGTTATGGTAATTTTGGAAACATGATGAAAACAGTAAAAGAGTATATATGTATATATGCATATAGTATCAGATCCTTATGGAAAGATTACAGACAGGTACAGTACAGATATAGAATACAGAGCACGGTACCGTTACTATATACAAATAGAGTGCAACCACATATCTCAGATAGTGTGTGGGTACCGTCAGCCGTGCTCGGAGAGGATGCAGCTCCCCAGTTCACTGGGTGGAGGGGGCCGATTTTGACGAGGTAGTAGCCAGTCTCGAGCCTAAGAGTGTTTGGTCGAGCTGAGTTAATGTAAAGTATATTGACTTATCTGGAGGGCCGACCAGATGAAGTTCCGCCTACGGGCTGCACAACCCTATCATGAGGGGTTAAATCATGACGTACAGAGTCCCAGGGATAAAGCACAGTTATGTATATGTATACATTTTTACATTATATAATGAGTATAGTATGATATTATCAGTATGAAAAGTAGAAAATACAGACGATACAGTATATTTTAAATTGAGAAAGAAAGATATGCTTTACAGATTATTTGTTGCATTACAGTTCAGTTATTATTTAAAAGTATCCTTAACTTAGTTGCCACACATTAGTAATAGCATATTTCCACTTACTGAGCGTCGACTCACCCCATTACTTTAACATTTTTCAGGTGAGCCAGTTAGGCGAGCAGATCAGGCTCGCGGATAGAGAATAGTTTGATTACCTTAGTTATAGGGTGAGTTTTTGATAGAGTTGTGTATATTTTTGAGTAGATGATGTTGGGGGGTATTTTTGTATGGCTATGGTCTGTATACACTGGATTTTGGTATTGTATAGTATATATGTGAATGGTTCTATGATATGTGTTCCCGCTTCTTAGATATGGATGTAGATACACAGATATATATATATATAATGGCAAGAATTTTGAGGTCGTTACAACAAGCCTATGCAACTTGGGGTAGAAAGCATCTAACCTTTCCAAAACCTTTGAGGATCTTTTTTGAATTTATACTTTTAGAGATTTTTTTGAATTTATACATTTAAAGACCATCCTTTATTAAGAGGTAGTTAAGTGCAAACTAATAGATCTTATGCTTCTTACAAAAGAAAGAAACACCAATTTGAGTCTCTAATGACTATTCGTACATGTGCACTTGTTCATTATTAACATAATCATGGATGATAAGATTGATGATGAGTGAACAATCACGAAGCTTGATAATCAAAAGGTAAAAAAACCATTGAAGATAAATATTTGCAGACTACAAGAGTTTAATGAATAAGCTCAGAGCTCAAAACATAGGACAATAGGGTGTAGTTAACATCTCATTTTCCTAGGTTTTACTCCTACTAAAATGGCCAATCCATTAGGTACCAAGAAACAAATTGAATTTATTGTCAACCTAATGTTGGCCAACTATTTACCCAACAGTTCTACAATATGAAAGCAATATAGGTCCATTACAAGAAGTTTTTGCCTATACTCAAAATCCTACACATAGGTTTTTAATAAAACTGTAATGAAAAGAGGAAAAAGAGTAAAAAAGACAAAAAAATGATATCAAAAGACCCATATAATTAAATACAATGTGCATAGTTTATAGAGTTAGATTCAAAATCATTGCTATGGTTTTTACATGCAATTGTGCGATCTAAAAGGGGTGTTGACAAATGGCAAAAAAGGGTGATGACACTTGGATGCAAGGAAAGAGGATTGAGAATGGTATATGAACTAGCGCCAATATATATATACTTTTGGATCGCTAGGAAGCAATTCATTAAATTGAGTTATTGAAGGTTTGTTACTGTGATTAAATCATAGCTCCCCATCTCTACTTAGTTAGTTAGTAAAATAGCCAAAGGATGAATGCATTTCTTTACCTTGCTCTAACAATGATTTTTTAAAACTAATTAGCTTTGTTTAATGTCATCATTTTTCCATTGAAATGTCTTAATAATAAAATGATAGTGTTGGAAAGACAAGAAGCTCATTGTGCACCTTTCTCGTAGAATTAAAGAAAGATTATCATACTTTGGCTTTGATAATACTAGGGGTTAGACAAATGGGATGCGTTTGAAATGTTTTCATTCATACTTACATAATTACTTAATTTTTGTACTTTTTCTTATTTTTACTTGACTAATTTAATTTTTTATGTCATATTGATTTACTATCACAATATTATTATTTTTTTTTCAAATTGTTAAACAAAATATGATTTAGTAAATTTTTTTATTGAAATTTAAAATTCATTGGAATATTTTAAAATATTAAAGGATCGATAGACACCAACAAAATTGTCGTCATGATTAGTTTTTAGTTAATTGTAATATATTTTTATGTTAGTTTTAATTATTATTAAAACATAGACACCAACGGAATTGCGGTTATGGATTAGTTTTTAGTTAGTTATAATATATTTTTGTGTTAGTTTTGATTATTATTAAAAGATAGACACCAATGGAATTGCAGTTATGCATTAGTTTTTAGTTAATTATAATAAATTTATGTCTTAGTTTTTATTATTATTAAAAGATAGACGCCAACAGAATTGCAGTCATGGATTAGTTTTTAGTTAATTATAATATATTTATGTGTTAGTTGTAATTATTTATGAATTATCTAACACTTATTATTTTACAATACTTTTCTGTTCAACCAATATTTCTCCAAGCATATTTTAAGAAATCAAAACTGGACATCAAAGTACCAAATCCCTTTATATATATTAATTATTTTTTTCTAAATGATGATGTCCGAGACCCTTTGGACACTCGATTAATTCATTGGAATAATGGGTCCGTCTCTCTTTGCCTGAGCCACCATTGGGGGCAAATATATATATATATATATACTGAATGTTAGGAAGCAAATTAAATAATTACAGTTCTCAAAAACATATAGAAAGAACCACAATAAAACTACAAAAGACGAAGAATACTAACAAATAAAAATATACCAAATGACGTCCTTTAATAACACAAGGTTTTATTATTGAAAGGCCACTCGGCCCATGCACGTACACAAAGTAGACTGCTAATTAAAATATAACAAAGTATAGACATGGATCATGCATGTCTAATAAAACAACTATTTAATTCCACAACATTACTAGATAACGTAGATGACTTTCTGATGAACAAGAATAATGATTGATGTCTATCGTATCGTACAGTTATGATGATTATGAGTAATAGGTTTTAGACTCTTAAATTTTTATTGTACTTTCATCTTTTGATATTAGACTATGTTGTTTATGCTTTTTGGACCTTATGCTCGGAAATTTCATTTGTTTTTTTTTGGGGGGTAGTTTGAAGCTTGAACTCTTGTGTGTTTGTGTTTCCTTAATGCAGCTAAAGATAAGTTTCCATTATTTTCAAACAAATCATCTTTGCTTTAAGAATGATTTGAGTATCGAATTTTTCATTTGTTCATCTCCTCTCCCTCATGGTTTCTATTCCTGTACTCCTCCTTTTCTCATTTCCTTTCTCTCCTCTCTGTCCCTTCCTATTCTACCCTCTTCTTTTTTCCTTTCTCATATTTCTTTTCATTGTGTTCTACATCAGCAAGCATAAAGATATTGCTGTGACACATACCTTGCGACTATTTCAATTCCAGCGAACAATGATGCTATAGCTTCAATCTAATTAATTCTTAACAAATTAAAATTCACAAAGCATTCTTGGGTGAATTACACTTACATCACTTGACCCAATCAATAAATGCAAGTGTCCCCCTAGTATGTCAAAAATAACATTTGTCTCCCTTGAGATATGTTCATTCTGTCACCAACAAGGTCTTAAATTTTGATTTCAACTCAAATTTTGAAGTGCTCCAAAAGTATGGAAATTTCAATTTTGATTTGGAAAAAAAAAAATGGAAATTAGTAGTAAAGCATGGAATTCTTTTATGAATCTTTAGAAATGGTTAACAGACATAATAATATAAGTTTTAGGACTAATATATTACAAGTTAAATACATCTATGTTGTATATGAGGTGGAAAAGTTGTAATATAATATGTGTATCAAACACATTTATAAAATAATGTGCATTAAACATATTCTCATTTAATGCAAATGAAATTCATAAATCATTTAAACATTATTTATTACACAAATAATGATAATTCAGACATTAATGGTTAAATAAAATGCTGTTGTAAGTATATTTTTTCATGTAATTTTAAAAGCCCTCGTGATAATTGTTTTGTTTCAATAAAAAAAATAAAACAAATTAAGAGAGTAATTTCACTTTGCTCCTAAACCTCTCATTTGAATTCCGAGGAAATTTCATTTTATAGTTAAAATTTCGACAAGTTTTGCTATAATTTCAAGATTTTGATAAATTTCAGATGATTCGTTGAAATTTCAACGGAAATTATGTAAAATGGAAATCGATTTCCATTTCGATTTTGAGGTTGATAGAAATTTCAATAATTTTGTGGAAATTTAAGACCATGGTCACCAACCTCCCCTCCCCTCCAATTGATTGATCAAAATTATTAACATAAACGACATTGTGATTTGAAAGGAAAATTTTGCCTGAAATTATCTTTCTTCAGCATTAAGTTCAAATTCTTAGAGCAAATTTGTCATTTTTCATACATAAATGATAGAATCATCAAGTCTCAACGAAGGTTTGTGTCATTTTGAAATGCAATGTGAGTGCCACTGATTAATGGACAGATAAACAAAGTGCCATGATTAATGAATTTTTCCTCACTTAATTTTATTGCAAACTAGATTGAGAACGAGAAATAATGACAATGCCAATGGTGTAGCTGCCACAGATAATGATGATAAGAATAATAATTACAATAAAATCCACCATGTGCGCATGTGTGTGCACAAGCGCATGCATGCATGTGCGTGCGTGCGTGCGTGCGTGCGTGTGTGTGTGTGTGTGAGAGAGAGAGAGAGAGAGAGAGAGAAAGAGAGAGAGGGAGGCAAGCAGGGAAGGAAATGCATGTCTACTTTCATATCACAAATTTATGTTATGTGAATTCTAGAAACACATGCTGGAAACAGATCGATGCAGTGCACGCATGTGTGTGTGTGTGTGTTTGTGAGAGAGAGAGAGAGAGAGAAGCAACAAGGGATATGCCAGTCTCCTTAGGGCAAATCTATGTGCTATGAATTCATAGAAACACACAATAACAGATCAATGCACCAACTCTAACCTTCAAACCAAACACTCAATACTGAAACATAACTCTAAACAATGGAAAATCAGTATCACAATAAAAACATACCAAAACTTCCCAGTTGATGCAACGACTTCCAGAATTCCTCTAACTTCTTCCTCAGCAATTTCATGCCTGGATTCCGTGCCTCTGAAATCTCAAGTACAATACAGTTAAACAAAAAAAATAGAGATGTTCTAATTTCCTGTAACACAGACCACTTTTATCATCAATGTTTATGTGAAGTTGTCCTGAGAATCAAGAACTTCTATTTTATTTTTTTAACTGTTTACATTTTGCCACATTTTTATATATTTATAGCTCCTGGCGTAAATGCATAGGTATTTGGTTCTAAGAAACTACAGGCCCATTTGGTTAAGGTTTCACCATTTCAGGTGTTTTCTCTATCTTAAAACCTAGAAAGCATGGATACCAACAAGACACAAATTTCACATGTTTGGTTAAGTTTTGGGCAATCTTGAAGTTTATTATTTTTAGAATTTTTCCTATTTTTGCAGCATTTTTTTGGTAGAATTTTATAAGCTAAAATTTTTGTAAATTATCTAGGATCTTTATGATTTAAAGATTTCACATGTGTTATTCTAATATTTGGAGAATTGACATTATGTTCCATTAATTAGGTTTGATATTAATTCCTAGAGATTGTTTACTTATTTAGTATTAGGAGAAAAACTATTTGAAAGGCTTGATCTGTGACAGACTGGAATATTGAGCAGTCAGCCCGATTGAGTTTTCTCTTCATTTTTATTTCTCTTTTAATTTCCTCTGTTTTTTCTATTCTCCTGCATCCCTCACTTGTGCCAATCAGTCCTGTGTCATGCAGCTTTTAAAAACATGTCTCATTCAACATCGAAACCTACATTCACAGGGCCCCAGAAACAGTGTAGTAATATGAATAAAAGTCTTCAAATGGTTTCACCAATAAACAAACTGAACCAAAATAATGTGAAAATATGAGGAGGAGCACAAAGTCACACCTGCTAATGCTATTAGGGTGTGTTTGTTTTGCAAGACCAGACTATTCCAGAATCAATAGAATCAGAGGGACTATGATAATAATTTTATCACACGTTTGGCTATAAGTGATGGGATAAGAACATATGTGGAATTTTAAAAAAAAAAAATATGCCTATAAAATGCTTAGCCTAGGACAGCTAATAGGGAAATGGCTGGTTCTAGCTCTTGCACATAGACTAAGGATCAAACCACCTTCCCCCACCCCCCCTCCCCCGGAAGAGCCTAGCCAATATCTTAGGGCCCATTTGGTAATTGGTATTACTATAAAAAAATTATGTAAATGAAGACTAAAAACTAAAAGGAAAAAACTAGAAACCAAAAACCAACAACTTGTTTGGTTCATATTTCTAAAACTAAAAAATAAAAACTTGGTTGAAGAAATGCTCATTTTTGTTATTGAATCAAATAAAATTAAGAAATATAATTAATTTTAAAAAGTACAAAAAAAAATAATAAATCAATTACATATATAATAAAAATAGAAATTATTATTTTAATAAATTCTTATATTTCAGAACTCATTTCTAGTGCTACAAGAACAATCTTATTGTACATGACAATTGAAAAATAGCACAATAATTTTTAGATGACTTTTATTACTTTTTTCAAATTTTCAAAAATTTTATTGATATTTTTATTTTAAATTCATTTGGTCATTTTGTACTAATTTTAATTCCAAAACAATGTATACAATTAATATTTAATACACAAAAAAAAAGTATTGTGCCGACAGATTTCCAAAACAACTAAAATCTGTAAAATCTGGTTTTCAAATTTTTCAAAAACAACTTAAACCAATAACAAAAATAAAAAACTAGCAATGTAAACAAACGCGTTGTCATAATTAGTAAACCGAACTGACTTAGTTTGGTCACACCAAACCTGAGCTATAAAGAGCTTAGCCAAGCCTAGCCCCCATTACGCATTCATAAGGACTTGAAATCATAAAAATGGCATCTAGGTCTTTACAAAAAAAAGGGGTCAGGAATGAATATGCATGCATATATGAATACATATATAGGGGGAAGTAAGGATAAGGGAGATAAAAAGAACAGAGTGTGCAAATAAAAGGAAGCTAATAATCAGAGAACACAACAAAATAGCTGTAAATGATAACAAGGCCTCCATGATGTTAATTTTAATGGGCCCTACAAACCAAATACACTTGATATCGTTTCCATATAAGTATTATCCACCTACAGAATGATCAAAATATCTTGAAGAGGCGGAACTTACCCATGATTTGAGATGTCAGCATCCAGATTATCATTCTGACAACTAATATCATTTGAGACGGTTGCATGCTGTGAATTTTCATCTGATGGCATCTCCATTAAAAACCCTTCAACTACATAAAAATTATGAGCATAACAGTTAACAGAAATTATACCTCTAAGATAAATTCATTATACAAAAACCCACAGAAAGTAAGAGTCTATTCAGTATTATTTTTGTTTTCTGTTTTTGTTTTGGTACAGTGAAGAACCAAACTATAGCAACACTTTTGTTCATATTGCCAGTTTTGTGTTTCTGATTTCAGTTTTCAACTGTTCTCGAAAAAAATTGAAAACTAGATTTTATGGTTTTCAGCTATTTTTCTGATAACCATACCCTTTAAGCCATGGTAAATTTAAATTACTTTCAAAAGTTGCATGGTTGTTGCATTTGCTTTTGTATTGAATGAGTTTATGCTAAGCATGTTGTGCATTAA
This sequence comes from Malania oleifera, assembly GCF_029873635.1. Taxonomy (NCBI): domain Eukaryota; kingdom Viridiplantae; phylum Streptophyta; class Magnoliopsida; order Santalales; family Ximeniaceae; genus Malania; species Malania oleifera. The sequence continues at coordinate 100,708,909 of NC_080423.1, forward strand.
TTAAATTTCAGTTAAAAAATTTTGGAATTTTATTTAATTCATTAGTGGTAGGAGGACTTAGATGAAATGAAACTAAGAAAGTCCATGTTAAAAAAGAAATAACACAGGTTTTGAGGCAGAAATAGAAAAAATAAATAAAAGCGGCATGCTGAAGCTAGGTGCAGTACAACAGAGCCAACTTGCTGCCAGTCGCTGCTGTCCTGGTCAATTTCCAGCTATGCCATACCAGCAACAACAGTGTATAATTGACTTTTGCCATAAGACCAAAGTTAGTGAGAGAGAGGGAGGAAGTGAGAGCAAACGCTGCAGGAAAATAGGAAAATTTGGGGAAAATAAGAAAAATACAGAAAAATCATAGGAATATCAAAATTCGACAAGCTCAAAAACCAAGGTAAGTGCTGTTAATTTTCATTTAGTCATCTAAAGATAATGGAAAAAATTGGAATTCAAAGGAAAAAGGTTAGGAACTAGCAAGCAATTGCATCCTAATAGAAAAAAAAAATTGTAATTGTTTATTTGTTACTTAGTATATATAGCAACAGGAGTTCTCTTTGGTTTTCAAGACTACATATCTTTCTTTCGTAGATGGCAAATTTATTTGCTACGCTATTAGCCTTGTAAGGATGATAACAATACTATAGGGATTGACATGTTTTGACCCCAAAATCCTATATACTAATGCTTTTAATGATTTTGAGTAAAATTTAATCAATTTAAATATAGCATACTACAAGTATTGAATGCCATCTTGGTTGCTTTGGTTGCTATTGACGAGAAGAAGCTTGCATTTGCTAGTTTTCACTACTTTATTGATTATAAGTGAAATTCAAACTAAGAAATCATAAATAAAGAGGAATATAACATATAGAATGCCATTTTTATAGTCTGAAGTCTCTAACAGAATTTTGGTTATCCCAAAAACAAAATATAGAACCTTTATATGTTAAACAAGAACAAAAATGCATACAATGGAATGTATTTTAGTCTCCAAACTAGGTGTCAGAAAAACAGGGAAAAAAAATTTGAAATAACTTAGAATAATATATGTAATTTAATGAAAGAAAAAATTGGGTCTATTTGAATGGCAGTTTTTAAAAAATGCATACTAAATGACAATGAAAAAAAAAAAAAAGCCAAAAATGAATAAAAAAATCACTAACTAAATAAACCAACGTAAAATTGAGTTTCTTAGCTTCAATAAAGGGAAAAGAGTGGGGAAAATGACAACCAAAGGGCTCAAAAACTTGTTTTAGTCATTCACAGCCAGTCTTAACACTGTAATGGCCTGCAACTTCTGCTACATTACTGTAATGGATTGTAACGGCCATCACGATCGTGAATCAGACCACCTCCGGCATATTGACCCGCAACAGCCTCAGAACCCACCAATACCATTATGCACCAATTTTTAGAACTACGCTACCCAACACAAATCCCTAGAAAAAGGAAGTTTGTAACAATAACACTAGAGGGATCTCTAGTATTGGGGATCTCTCCCGACATTTTGGGGTTTTGGGAAGGGCAGCAATGGAAGTGTGTTATGGCACCATGCGGTTTTTGCAATACTAAAATATTTTCAACAATTTCCCTGATAATCAAACAGAGAACATAGGAGGAGGAGAAAATTACCAGAGGATCAACCAAGCTAGATCTATCATAGAGACAGTGAACCAAATCCCTTTTACTTACAATAAAAGAAAAAGAGGGGAAAAAAAAGACAAAACAAAAATATAGGACCTAGAGAGGGAAGCTTATGAGTATTTTCTAGGAGAATGAGAGGAAGGGTAGAAGCACAAGATTAAAGTACTTGTCTCTACATGCACATGAGCTCATGCAGGGTGTTAGCAGCACTGGAAGGTATCAACAGATCAGACGTTGACCCAAATTCAATCAGTCTGGTCCGAGAGGCTAGAGTGCCACATAATCTCATATATGATATATCCATATTCTGTCAAAAACTCAGCCCCTGGAACTACTCAAAAAAGTAAGTGCTTAATTCAAAAAAGTATTTAAAATGCGTACTTGTGCAAAAAAGTATTGTTTGGCTTGCACCCAAATAAGTGCCATTTGCAAAAAGTAATTTCCCAAAACTAATTTCTTGAGAAAAGTTAGGACATTTTAAGAAGCAATCAAGGTTTACAGGTTACTTCTAGATACTAGTTGCTGTTCATAGGCAATGGCAAACTTGTAAATTTAAACAATTTATGTGCATGACAATCATTTCATTAATTAAGAATTAATGAAAAATTATAAAAATATTATTGAACTAAAAATATTATAAAAAATAACTAATTTAGTTAGGAAATAGCATTCATATATTGTTTTATTTTAAAATGTCAATTAAAAATGATTAATTAGCAAAAGTACTACTTTATTTGTTCATTTAAAAAATTCAAAATGTTAGTTAAAGATATTAATTATAAATTGTAATTAAAGTCAATTAATGTGTTAATTAGACAATATGAAAAATGAGAAGTAAAAATATTAATTAACATATATATTAATTAGTTTGTTAATTAAAAGATATTAATTAAAACTATTAAAACTTTTTAATAATTAGAAAACATTTAAAATGTTAAATGAAAATGTCAATTACTTTGTTAGCTAGATAATAATATTTAAAAATTTCAACTAAAAATGTTAATTAATATAAATATTAATTACTTTGCCAATTAAAAATATTTAAAATGTTAAATATAAATGTTAATTCGAGGAATACTAGTTAAGAATATTAATATAATTTAAGAATTGTTTTCTTATGTATTATAATATATTAATTAGATGTTTGCATATAATAATATTATTCACATGATAGTAGCATATATACACACAATACAAATAATAAAGCGAGGATCGAAATTCCAAACTGCACTTACAATCAATACTTTTTTAGACACAACCAGTCAATAGACTTGATACTTCATGACTTTCAACACTTTTTTAACTCGGTACTTATTATCAATGCTTCTCCAGACAAGTACTTTTTTCAGGAAAGTACCTTTTTTTCAGATAATAAAAGAAGGTATATTAGATTGAGAAAGAGAAGTTGCAACCTAAGGAGAAAAGAGGTCCACCTAAGAAAATAAAAAACAGAAACAAAACAAAACATAATTAAAAATGAAAAATAAAAAAAATTAAAATTAAAATTAAAAAAAAAATTAACCAAATAGAACTTCTAACCAAGATAACCCCTTTTCAATCCCTTTCCGTCATAATTCACTAAGCATTTTAAATTTGCAAGCTCCCCCTAACCCTTCTTCGCTTTGTACTTACCCCCATCAAGCACGCTTCAATTCCACCAGCATCACACATTTTTTAATCCAATTTATCCATTATATCTTGAGCTTCTAAGTGTTTCCTAGAAATCACCTCCACTGTAGGTAAAATTCCATCATTGCACTACAGTTTATTATCCAACCCAATGTTCTCAAAAATAGGAACCCCCTCGAATCCTTCCAACAGTGCAGGATGTACGCATGATAGGTCCCCGAGATAATCACAAGAGTCGAAAACATAACCATATTGTTCCCAAATCTAATTCAATAGCAAACCACCATAAAATTCAAACTCACTGATGTCATTACTATCATTATCTGAAAAATCTCCCCATTCCTTAGCCTCCTTCCCTTTGCTAACTCCATCACTTGCTATATCCTTCATCTTAGCAAGTGTATCTTCCACAATGCTCAACTCTCCTTAAGAATCTCTCCCTAAAATCTTTGGACATATCTCACCAAAATGCTCTTTTTTGCTTAAATAAAATTTCTTCATTTCCACACCCATCATTACAACCTTTCGACGAGCATACACCGAACCTAAGGACCAGATTCCTACACAACCCAGCTTCTTTTTTTTTTTAATAATCTTGGCAACACCAACCTCTGATCCCCTTGCAGAACCAGAATCCACAGCCAACCAAACACTTATATTATTATCATCATTTTATCTTCACAAACTTGTTGCAAAACCAAATTAAAATCATCCTGCTTACATTCTGGATGTTGATCCATTCTATGCTTATTTTGGAGAGCTGGAGACAGATTTTGTATTTTGTTAACAGCTTGCTGCATACCCGCCTCTCCTGTATGTAAATTCTGGCCAGGAAAGTGGACTTCTTCAGAAACAGGATCGTGCAAGGGAACGGCTCAAAGGCCTTATCACCCATATCCTTTCACTGGGCCTTTTAAGATACAAGGCCCATCTGTGAAAGCCCATGTTTATAAGAGACTTCTTTCGAATCCAGAGAAAGGGTCATAGCATTCTTGTAAAAACCATAGGCATGTTCTATTAAATGGCCCAACTTTGTTAAAAAAGAAGCACCACCTTTCTCACAAACCTGGCCCAAATCCAGAATGAATACCAGACAACCAGTTCCTGAATTCGTAGCCTCGTCATTCCATATGGCAGCCCAAGCCACCTCAGCAAGATTGGCAGCAACCACCAGAACCCTAGGTCCCTGCACTTTATGGATGTTTGCCTCCAATCAATGAGGCTGTAATCTGATACAACACCTCCGATTCCTTCAATTGCAGATTAGCCCCACACCTAAGACACAATTTTTCTGAATGTGAGCTACTTGAGCAGCCTTCACCTATCTTTCCTCCCATCACCACATTACTCCATGATCTAGGAGCTGAAGCACTTGCAATGCCTGCTCATTCAAAATTGTGACGAATATCCTTCGCAAATTTGCAGAACTCAATTCACAAAGCTTCGTCATCCAATTCCTTTCACGCATCCAGGAATGAACACCAAAAAATTCTTACCTTTCCTCATTAGCTCAATTCCAAAAACTTCCCCACCCTCATCCACCTAACTGCCATCCAGCAATGGAGGTTTCAGTTGCAAAACACTTATGGAGCCCCTTTCCAACTGAACAGAAGTTGATAGACCATCAGCAAGTCAGGAAACAGCCTCCTTCGTGAACTTAACCCACCTATTTCGAGAAACATTGTTCTTGAGCATGCACTATAAAGGGGTCACCCCCTCCTTATCCAATCTCAGATCAAAGGATTTTCCTTCAATCCAGATTGAAGTCCTTCGATCTGCACCAAACGCTTTAACATCACCTCCTCCTAACACAGCCATGGTTGTGTTTGTGCAAGGGTGAAAGAGTTGTTACGCAGCAAAAGAGGGACCCATCCTTAGATTTTTAGCAATATCTGAAGTTTGGATCTGTCCAAACAAGCCTTTGAAGAGCATCTTTTGAGTCTTCGAAGAAGATGACCTTTGATAGAAGCTTTGAAGATGAAGCTTTGAACAGTCGAACTTGCTAAGGCTTGTGCGATGGAGCATCGAGTGCTTAGAAAAGTACCTTTTCCTAAGTGATTTCAAACGATACCTCAAATCCAATGAATCTGCTATGACATTAAATCTGCATGGAGGGTAGGCAGAAGGGCGTATATTTTGGTAGGAGAGAAGTAAAATGTATATGATTACATGTTTTACTAAGATAAGACATGCAAATAATCGCATTAAACTTTCAGTTTGGCTATTGTTTTAAAATTTATCATGTCACATCAGATCATCAAAATCTGCTGTCGTTGCGCAGGTCATTGGACCAAAATATCAAATAATCCTTATAGTAATTTATTTCAAATTTTATATGATCCATTTGACCATGAATGATTGAATCTCATCCCATGCAGCCATGCATTCAATTTCCTAATCGAATTTCAGTTGCCTCAATCTGATGCGCATCCAATTCATTGACGAGCTCACACAGATATTGGGATCAATTAATGGCTGGTTGGGTTGCAGAATGGAATCAGGTTACGAATGCAATCAAGGTAAGAATGGATGGAACAAGCAAAGAGATTCCAATGTCTGGTTGAAGCACAAAATTGTGACTGGAAGGCTGGGAATGGAATATGTTTGTTATATACAATAAAATGAAGGAATATAATTATAAAATATACCATTCATACGTACAAAAAAAAATATATAAATGAAAAAAAGCCACACTTCTAACACTTCCATGGCATATCTATCAATGAATTAAAAATTTTCCATGAGAGTAAACCATAAAATATTCATAATAAGTCAGATCCATGTTACAATTATCGTCTGTACAAATTCATCATCCTTAATTTATCATTGACTGAGAGCTTGAAATGATGCAGCAGCCAGCATGGCCACTGCATTATCAAACAGATCAAATCTACAGACCAGCGCGACAAAATAAAAATAAAAAGCAAAATGAGAGGATAGCTTAGTCAAATGCCTCACCTCAAGATGATCTCCTTCACAGAAAACCCATTTCCTCAGTGCAGCCAAAAACTGCTCATTACCATATTTCTCATGCCTGTTATCACAAAATAGTTTATAACAAAAATTTTGTGTGACGATAAGTTGATATTTGGGTGCCATTACCCAAAAAAAAAAACATATGTGAACAATTAATTTTCAAATCTCATCACATAGCTTTGCAAATAACCAAATTCAAGTGTGTGGAAAATAGAATAAACAAGCCAATAAAGGAGAGGAAAGCACGTCTTGGACAGTATTTGTGAAAACCATACCCTTTAAGCAACGGTAAATTTAAACTACTTTGATAAATTAGCATGACTTGCTTTGTTTTTCAACAAATAACTTCATACTAGCCATGTTATTCATTTATTTGAGTTGTGTTGACTGATATTGGAAATTCCTTTTGACTTATCAATGGTAGAAGGGGCTTAGAAAAAAGCAAATTATGAGGGTCAAGCTAAAAATAAATAGCATAAGAGTTGGGGCAGAGAGGGGAAAAAAAAAAAAAAAAGAGATGGGGCATGCTGAAACCAGGTGTAACACCTAGCAGCACTACAAACCAGCAGCCGCCGCCTGGAAGTTCTGAAAAACCAGCAGCAGACACCTAGTGCACAGCTGTAAGCACTGCAGGACCCCTGTTGCCACCAGCTGCTATGGTCCTGCCATGTGTGCAGCTGCTGTCTTGACTTTTCCAGCCTGCAGAACAGCGGAACACAGAAAATAATACCCCAAAACTCTTACTGAAAACACTAGTTCTAGAGAGAGAGAGAGAGAGAGGAGAGAAAATGGGAAAGATAACTCTGCATAAAATCAGGGAAATTCAGAGGGGGGTTAGACTAAGTTGTAAAAGCTGGAAATCAAGGTAGGTGTTCTTAATTTTCATTTATTCACCTACGAATTTTGGGTATTTAAAGGAAACAAGGGTAGAAACTGGTATAACGTTGAATCCTAGAAAGGAAGATTTAAGTTTGTTATCTCTAATTACTTGATATGGCAGCAAAATGCATGTGTTTCTTTCTTTATCATAGTTGCATATCTTGTATAGTTGGAAAATTTTCATGTGATAAATATTCCTCTTGTAAGGATGATGGTTTTACTTGCTATGGCAAAGCTTGTGTATGCGTATGTTGAATTGTTATTGCATGAAATAGATGGCAGCGTGTGTTGTTGTGGCTACGATATTGTGGAATTTGAGCAAGTAGGAATTGTGTCTCCCTTGGGTAAAAGCCCCTAAACCTCCAGAGGGTATTTCTGTGTTAAGCGGTGGTTGGCCAAGCTAGAATTTGGCATCTGTTAGTGTTTCCGTGTTAAGTGGTGGCTGATCACGCTGGAATTTGGCACTTGTTTGAGATAAAATGTGCATTTAGTTGGGTCAGCACTGCTATGTTGGGAAAAAAATGTGTAAATGCATGATATTTAAATGTTTTGCATTGGACACTTTAGATCAACAGATTGCTTTGAATAAATATTGTGTTCATGCACCTTATGATCATGCATACATGTAAGAAATCATGTGTTATCCTTATTAGCATAAGGGGGAGTTAAGAATCTCTACTAAGCTTGTGGTTGCTCACTCTATTCCATAATAATTTCAGGTTCAAACTGAAGGACAGCTCCACTTGTTAGTTTCTCCGAGATACTACCATTTTGAAATGTATTATAAGTTGGCCAGAAGGCAATAAGGGTACTAAGCGTGTGTTCAGTTTTGGGTCATTATGTGAGTAGACTAGGGAGAGAGAAAAATGTTGTATGAAAAGTACAGCCCAATGTAAAGAGCTTGTCACAAAATGAAAAACATTTTAGTTGTTTATGGAATATATACGTTTTGTGTTTTCAAAAAATGTTCACAGTTAACTGGCTTTTAACTTGGTTCCAAATGATGATTTGTAAAACAAATTCTTGCCTGGGCCTAGTGAACCATTGGATTTTAGATAGAGTCACAGCCGGTCACGTGCCAAACAAACTAGGGACGTAACAGTATTAGAACATGCCTTTCCACAATACTACAAGTTTTTGACACCATTCAAGAAAATATCAATTACCAGAAATCACAGGATAGAGAATATGATACATGACAGACGAGGGAGAATAAGAGAGAGTGCCGAGGTAAGAATGGTCTTCCCTTAAAACTGACAGATCCACCAATAACAAATTTGGAAGAATAAAATGGCAAACCATGAACCCTATTCCTGTTATAAAAACTCAAAAATCCACACTTTTAGTTCATGCAATTCTATTTAAATTTTAAATTGAAAAGATTGCCAACCAACAAGGAATATTCATGTTGTCTATGATTCACTGGCAGGAGATTCATCTATGCTCCCTGCAGATAACAAAGTCATTCTTCCCATATTATTTTGCTTATTACAAAGTAGTTGGCATAATTGTTTGACATTCCTGAGGGGTCTGATATCAACACGTAATTGCACACACTCCAGCCAAGGTAACTCTCCATATCCAAGTCCAAGAGATGCATAAGTAGAAGGCTACAACTAGAAAATGTCATGTGCATTTAGTACAGATATAAATTAGGAAAGATATACAATGGAGTTTAGTAATGCTACATACATGCAGACTAAAGAAGATTCAAACAACTTGACTGACATGAATTATTTTACAACTCAACTAGTCGCAAATTACTATTAGCACAAACACACCTTAGTACAAAAAAATATGTCCTGTGATTCATATTTTCATTCAAATAGACAGATCATTCATATCATTTGCCATCACGAGCATGCTAATAACATCCAGAGTCTCCAACCAGCCAGAACTTCAAAATAGAACTTACTACAAATTGCATTAGAAACAACGCACTTTAAGGAACTTGGTGACCTCTAGTTTTTTTTGGAGGAAAGCAATTAATTCCTTAACTTGTAAGTGTCAGCAAGTGCCAAGAAATATGGGAAAGAAAAATATAGCACATCCCTATAGTAATCTACAAACTACAGAGAGAATGACGCAATCAAATTTTTCAAGGTGCTTCAGATTTCAACTTCTGTAAGAACTTCGAAAAATAATTCAAAAAACGCACAGATACAATTATTGAGTGTGATTGAAAAATTTCCGAGAATGATTGATCATCTTCCTGACATCTCTTTTCGAAAATACAACATAAAAAAGGCAATATAAATGGCGAAATGCGTAGTGAGAATATAGTTGTTGCATATCTAAACTAAAATGACAAGAGAAATCAAGTCCAGTATGCGGAAATGGAGCCCTAGAGAAAGAAATCAAGCCTGAAAAAAAAATAGATAGAAATTGAGCCCTATAGAGAGTACCAGAAGTGAAGCTGACGGATTGAGCTATGACCGACGCCTACGACGACGACGGGAGCTGCCGAGATGCCGACCCGCGAGCAGCTGCAAAATTGTAAAAGACCGAGTGGAGACGGTGAGAATCGGTAACGGGGCCGGGCCTTTCGGGGACAAACTAATGGAAATGAAAATTTGTTCAGGGAAGTTTTTGTCTTTTGGTTGGGGAGAAAAAACAAAAACAGTGGAAGGTGGAACGCTTGCCGAGCTCTGCTCCGAGTACACATGGGCCTGTGTCATCCTCACGTGACAGCAGGTGAGACCGGATAGACCCACGATTTGGTTTGTGTAATTAAATTAATGTATGAACGAAATTGACACTGAATCACATCGGAGTTTTTCCTTTTTTTGATTTTATTTTATATTAAAATATTTAATAAATGTTCAATATAAATTTTATTTCCTATTTTGGAACCTTTTAAAAACTTGCAGGCGAGTTTTATTTAATTACCTTTTTCACTTTTGTTTGCTTGCCTCTCTCTCTTGTCCACCTTACAAAACTCAGCTGAATGATTCAACAAGTTTTAGAAGGTACCGAAGTAAAAAATAAAGTTCTGACTAAATATTTATTAAATATTTTAATATAAAATAAAATCAGAAAAGGAAAAAACTCCTATTACTACAGTTAAATACTCACAAAGAAAGAATACGACAATAAAATTAAAAATATAATATCTTCTTATAATGCTAGTTTAAAATCAAAAATATTTAGTTTGATTATTGCGTTTGACTTTATTTTTATTTTTGAATCTATTTATAAATATATAGATAAGTAGAATTTTATTTTAAAATCATATAAGGGAACCTAAAAATTACTTCATCAAATAACAAAAATTGTAAGAAACAATGAAAAGAGAAAGTTGTTGTTCTTCGAAGATATTGAAATTGTCAAAAATTGAGTCTCACCTCAAATTCCAACAAGAACAACGAATCGAGGTTCAAATTGTTGGGATTTCTAGGGCTTTTGTAGCTTACATATTTTAAAATGACCTCACCATACAAATGGACTTTTAGAAGAACAACATAGCCATTTAGCAAACTCAATGGCAACAACAAATTGGCACCGTGGGCAATGTTCATAGAGAACAACGCAACTTTGTTGCTTTGACATCATCAACCTTGATGGCAATGGACAAGACGTCAAGGTTGAGAAGGTAACGCCTCAAGCATAACTGCTATGAGGATCTTCATATTTATAGAAATATTTACATTTGTATATGTTAACATTGCTCTATGTTAACGTCACAATAGAATAACAAATTTACTATTCAAAATTTTAAAAAATGCTATACAAGTGGAGAATCCTCTTCATTCTCTCCAGACTCCTCTACTGGATTCTCCTTTAATACCACCACCCCCAAAATTGGCATGGTGGAATGTAGAAACACGCACAACTTGGCACGATCCAATAGATATTGTAGTTTAGCAATCCCTTTAGTGAAAATATCTGCTAACTATAGTTAAGAGGGGACAAACGTCAAACTAAGAACCCGTTGAGCAACAAGCTCCCTAACAAAATGATAGTCAATGTCAACGTGCTTAGAGTGAGATTTGGTGACAAAATTTGATGTTATAAATATGGCATTGTTATTGTCACATATCAATTTTAGAGGAGAGGAGAGTTTGATATGTAGTTCACGTAATAGTTGATGTGTCTAAGAGAGTTTGGCAGCTACAAATGCAATAGCTCGATATTTTGCCTCAGAGTTGGAACGTGCGATGATTTACTTCTTAAAACACCATGAAATTAAATTTTGACAAAAAATAAACAACAAAACCTATAGTAGACCATCGAGTATCGTGGTAACTAGCCTAATCGGCATCAGAGTAATCAACTTGAGTTGAATAAGGATCCTGTGACAGCTGAAGACCATAGTGGCATGTGCCTTTAACGTATCATAAAATACACTTCAAGGCACGAAAGTGATCAATAATAGGAGCAAGCATATATTGACAGATAGAATTAACACTGTAAGACAAATCTGGACGTGTGAGAGTCAAATATTGCAAGGCTTCAGCTAATGAGCGAAATTGTATTGCATCTAAATATGTTGTACCAGTTTTTAAAAGATGAAACCGACCATGAAAGGGTTTGGAAATTGGTTTGCAATTCACTATTTCAGCGTGAGTCAAAAGATCTATAGCATATTTTGCTTGACTCGGAAAAAAGAAAAAAAAAAGCCTTTGTCATTGTGAATAAACTCGACACCAAGAAAATAGTGGAGATCACCCAGATCTTTCATAGAAAATTTTGTGGTGAGACAGTCAATAAGAGTACGAAGCATGGTTGGACTATTGCCAGTAATAACCATATCACCAACGTACAAAAGGAGATAAATAACACCATGTTGGCCGTGATAGACAAAGAGAGAAGAATCTGCACGGCTTGCAAGAAAACCAAGACCAAGCAAAAAAGTTCTAAAACGCTGAAACCAAACACTTGAAGCATGTTTATGGCCATAAAGGGCACGTTGCAAAGGAAAAACATGATTTGATAATTGTGGATGAATATAACTTGGAGGATGTTCCATATAGACTTCCTCTTAAAGAAAGACATGTGGATAAATGGACATTTTACGTCAAGCTGATGAAGGCACCAACCATGCATGGCGACAAGAGATAAAATAATCTGAACATTAGCAGGGCGAAAAACTGGACTAAAAGTGTAACGACTCAAAAAATAATAAGCTTGGAAGTATAAAAATAAAATTAAATAATTAATTAATTAAACATTATTAAATTAAATTGATTAAAAAATAATATAATGGATATATAAGTATACACATATATATATGGATAAAATAATATGTATATATAGATATATATATATATATTTATGTATATAATATTAATATAATACGATAAGAATACATGTGTATATAATAATAGTATTATATTGGATATTGGAATACAATGCAATGCTTCTCCTGGAAGCATTCAAATCAAAATTTTGGATTGAACGTTCAGGAGCCAGCTGAATCCTCTCATCTCTCTCTCTCTCTCTCCTCGCGCCATCTTTCTCGCTCTTCAATTCCTTCTTCAATTCTCGGTTGATTGAAGAACGGAAAATACCACTGGGTTCCATTATTGGCCACCAACATTTTAACCAGAGTGGATTCGTGATTAGAGCATCGTAGGCACCACTCATAGGATAAGGTAAACTAACTAACTCTCTCTCTCTCTCTCTCTCTCTCTCCTCTCAATTTCTCTTCAGATCTTCAGTTAAATCGACGATCAGACACGATATCAGGATCTCAACTTCGATTCTTGTCATTTTAATTGTAGCATATTTTTTATTTGAGGATCATAGGCACCACTCCAAAGTTAAGGTGAGAAGTACAAATTATGTTTGTTATTTTATAATTTTAACCAATTAAATCCTAGTGTTTAATTATTAAATAGTAGTTTTTGATTATATTAGATTTTTGGAAATATTCCCAAGATTAAGTTGAACTGTAGGGATTTGATTAAATAGATTTTTGGGAAATATTTTGGACTTAAATTAAACTGCGGGGATTGATCATATTGGTGTTTTAATATGTTAGAAATTAAATTTAAATATAGGAAGTGGATCAAACCCGCGTTTTTAGAATTTAACCGGTTAATGGAAGCGTTGTGAGCCTAGGAATATTAAGATAATTGTAATTTTGGGATTGAGCTGATTGAATTGGGAAAATATGATTTCAGGATTTTGAATTCCGAACGCCGCGAACATGGGTTTAAAGATTTTAGCAGAGACCCTCTCAGTAAGCATGTAAGGGGAATAAATTATAACATATATTTTTGGAAAAATTAACTGGTTGGAATTAAGTGTATGAAATTTTGAATACTATTTATGTTTTGGAAAAACTATGATATTGATATTTTCCCTGTGATCATTATATTATGATTATTAGTTAAAAATTGTATGGCATGAGGAATATGAAATAATAGTTTTGTTACGGAGAATGTGGTTGATATTGAAATATGTGATAATAAGAGATACCCAGATATGTTTTTATTCAGAGGTGAAGATAAGGGAAACCCCGTTTATGTTTTGAATATATGTATATATACGTGATGATATGAAATTTATATACAAATGTGCTTTTACTAAGGAATGATGAAATATGATATACATATATGTTTTTACTGGGAAATGATGATATATGAGATATACAACAATGTTTTACAAAAACGATGAAATCAAAAATGCAAATATATTTTATACTTGAAAATTGAAATGATGATATGTGAAATATGTAGAGTTGTTTTAAACAAAAATGTTGAATAGAGAATTGTACATAAATGATGAGAATTACAAAAATGATGAAATGTGAACACAAAAATGTGGAAATGAGAACCCTGATGGACCATAGTATACAGAGCACGATACCGTTGCCAGCATTTGTGATTAGTGCAACCACACATCTTGTACAGAGTGTGGCGAGATAGTCAATTAGGTCTGTGAAGGGTTGTGTTACCCCCTAGAGTTCGGACCAGGATTGGGTAGGCCAATCGTACTACAGACGCGTTTCCCGTTTTGATCTAATCGGGTAGGGCAACCGTGGTTAGGTCAAGCCTTCAGGCCGTACAATCTAGTCATGTGAGGTGAATACACGACGATCTGAATATCCACAGGTTGGTTTCTCATTACAAACGCGATAATATGCAACCATGAGCTACAAACGCAGCGTGTATTATATACTAATGGATGCTCATGAGCTAAAAAATATTTATGAAAAGTGAAAAGGGTAATGAGCAGCCATGAGTTACAGACAAGTCGTGCTTTATGCTGGTGGATACTCACGAGCTCGATTATAAAAATGAGAAATGATATGAGAAATGAGAGAATATGTATATGATAAGAGAAATGAAAAGGTATGAATATAAAGATGAAATATGAAAGTATAAGTATACGATTATGAGAAAAGATAGCTTATGAATATGAATATGAGAAGTGATATTAAAGCTTATGAAACTGTGTTTTATATCTATATGATTATGAGTACATATCTATATATTTTTCTCAGATGATATAATCATTTAAATGAGTCTATTATAATATAATCAGAGAATTTCCCCCAAATCTTCGTGGTAACTTTCAATTGTCGATTCGGGCAATGAACAGCAAGATATCGTAGAAATAGAGAGTAAGGAGCACAGTTTTAAAGAGAGAGAGAGAGAGAAAAAAAAAAATTTTAGGTTTCTTAATGAAGAAGAAATGACAAATCCTATTTATAGGTCGTTGACTCGGCCAACCTCGTTGACGAAATAAAGTCTTCGTTGACGAGTTGCAGAAGGACATTCGTCGATGAAAAAAGGGTTTCGTCAACGAACCCTAAGCCTTAAATTTTTGTCGTTCGGGATCTTTTCGTCGACGACGCCTAAACTTCATCAACAAACCATAGAAGAGCATTTGTCGACGAAAATAGGGGATTATTTGACGAAGCCTACTGTTTTGCCCTTTTTAAATTCCCTTTCTTCTTTTTTTATTTTTTTATTTTTTATTTTTTGGGTTCGGGTTTCCATAATCTCCCCCCTCATAAAAATTTTGTCCCCAAGATTTTGCTAATCGTTCATTTCCACATTTCTACAATTTATTAACTAACTATATCCCACACAATCCAGTATATACCACCATGTGAATTTATGCATTATCTACAATTAAATAAAACTATCATTATCTTAAATATAAAGTCGTACCTGCGCCCTTGGCAATATCTGTCTCGGTCGGGATCATCATGTACACATATGTTGGACCATTTCCACCTCGGGGTACATGTTGGTTTCCCCAAATTTGATTAGGTGTAGGTGCATTGGGCAGTGGTTCGTTATAGTTTCTAGCAATATGCCCGGACTTACCACACCTATAGCAGTTGGGACCCACAATTCGGAAATCACCCCTATGCCTCTTATTACATCTACGACATACAAGGTAAGATGAGTCATCATGATAACCAGGATAACCCCGATCCCTCGCCTCCTGCCTCGAACCCACAGTATCCCTTTCTCCTTTCCACGATCCTTGATTAGCCTCAGCTCGAAAATTGGGAGGTGCAGGCCGCTTTCTTTGCTCTAACAGCTCTGATTCGCCCTCCAAATCTTCTCCAATATCGAGGCCTTATCCACCAAATTCGAGAAGTTCTGAACTTAGAACCCCACCACAAGTTCATAGAACATTTGTCTCAGGCCTTTTTCGAACATTCTGGCCTTTCTCACTTTATTTGGGATCATAAATGGTGCGAAGCGAGATAGTTCCACAAATTTCATTGCATACTCCCCAACAGTCATATTCCCCTAAGTCAGGTTGGTAATGTGACAACCCATATAATAATGAGATTTAAATAATAAAGAGAAAGGAAAATGGAAACAGTAAGAGAAGGAGGAAGCCAACTTCGTCGACGAACGCGACATTGCACTTTGGAAGGAATAACCGAGAGGAATTATTAGGGCCTCGTCAACGAACACAAGGGATTCGTCGACGAGGGTATAGGAGGACCTCGTTGACGAAGACAGGATTTGTCGATAAGGAAATACTGAGAGAGGTTTTGAGTAGTCTGAATTTCATCGAAGAGGAGTGGGCTTCGTCAACGAAATTATTGAAGGACTCGTCGACGAGATGACGTGACTGGTCAACAAATCCAGTTTTATAAATATCAAAAACCTGGATTTAAATGTCAAAATTTATAAAAATTTCACTCTCTCTCTCTTTCTTCGGCTCCCTCCCCTTCTTCTTTCGATTTCGGGCCAAATTTTTGCCGGATCAACGATCTGAAGCCACCACGACGCTCCTGGAGAAGTTCTCTACATATTTGCTGGAGCGAATCGTCGGTGGAACTCCATTGAAAATCATCCCTGAGTTGAGATAAGGCTTTTTAAGTCAAATTTGATCTTACGACAGTTATAGGAAATGATATTCGCATGAAAATACTGAAGTTTAGTACTAAGAGTTTTTATTTTCAGGGTATTGTTCAGGAAATCCTACGAGTGTGAGTTCAGAATTTATAGGGGCTTTTCTCAGTTTTCAGGTAAGGGAATTGTAGACACCCCATTTTTACCCAGACCCAATATTATTATTATATTACTATTATTATTTTCATTTTTAGTTTCATTATTATTATTATTTTTATTAGTATTTTTATTTATTAGTATTATTGTTCTTATTATTATTTATTTATTTTTGTTATTATTATTTTTTGTTATCATTTTTTAGTATTTTTTATTATTATTTACATTATTATTTTAGATATTATGTTATTATTATGGTATTATTTTTATTATTATTACTTTACTATTATTTTGCTTTTCTTGGTTATTATTATTATTATCATTATTTTTATTATCATTAATATTATTTATTTATTATTATTATTAGTATTTTTATCTTTACTATTATTATTATTATTATTATTATTATTATTTATTCTCATTATTATTAATATTATTTCTCAATTTTCTTTATTATTATTAGTATCTTTATCTTTATTATTACTATTTATTATTTTTCTTTATTTACTTATTATTATTATTAGTATTTTTGTTTCTCTTATTATTATTATTATTATTATTATTATTATTATTATTATTTATTTATTTATTTTCGTTGCTATTAATATTATTTTTATTATTATTAGAATTTTTATCTTTATTAGTACTATTATTATTATTATTATTATTTATTTCTGTTATTATTATTATTATTATTATTATTTTGTTATTATTTTACTTTTTTTTATTACCTTATTATTATTATTATTATTATTATTATTATTATTATTATTACCATAATATTAGTTATACTCATAATGATATTTCCAAAAGAAAAATACCATAAAAAAAAAAAAAAAAAAAATCAAGAAAGGAAAGATATATTAGGGGTTTTTTTTTTTAGAGCCTTTAAAAAGGCTTAGGGGGAGCGCACACAAGGGGGAACCAGCCAAAGAAAAAAAAAAGACAAAAAAAAAAAAAACCTCCCAGTCTCTCTCTCTCTCTCGGCTTCTTCTTGTTCTCTCTTCGTCTTCCCAGCCTCCATCCTCACCCTACATCTCTCAGTCACCCACAAAGTTTTTTCTCAGCCGCCCACGAGTCTCCCCGCCGGCATTGCACCCTCACTCTCGCCGTCGTCATCACTGGCGGTGCCACCGCAGCAGCCATCTCTGGCGGGCAGTAGCAGAAACCCGCAGACAACTCTCACAACCTCCCTCATCGTCAGCGACCTCACGGCCACACCCTGCGCCACCTCACGGCCACACCCTGCTCCACCGACCCAGAACTCCCACTCTCCACACCACGGGCCTGAGATCCCTGCAGCAGCAGCCCCCTGTTGTTTCTCTACGCCCCAGCTCCAGCCGAGAACAGTGGTCTCGGCCTCCAGGAACTCCGGCCACCCTCTGCACCAGCAGCCGCTGTACCACTCCATCTTCCACAGCAGACCCGAGAGCCATCTGCTGCCACGCTACCGCCGTCGCCGGTGGTCCACGAACCAGAGCCGTCACGCTGACAGAGCTTGCCACCGCCACACGCCAGAAGGAGCCCGCCACCGACGCCGTCACCACCGAGCGGCCATCCTTCACGACAGATTAGCCGATTCCCTCCTCCAATCTCTGCTGCAACTCTTCTGCAAACGCCGGAGGTCCTCCACACTGTCACAGCCCAGCTCCGGCCACTGGTCCCTCCGGCAAGACCCTCTGCCGCTGCAACTCAAGGCCACCGCTTGGACCTATTGCAACGCCAACAATCACCCGTGAGCCAGCCATCATCCGGCCATCCCTGCAACCCAGGAACCCTCGGTGAGTCCCCCTTTGCCCCCTGTTGTATCTGCACACACACACACACATGAATATATATATATATATAGGTTCAGTTTATAAAGTTGAAATTTTGTTCTTATTTATTTGTATTTTTTTTATGCATGCAGTATATGCACACACACGCTGATTGTCATTTATTATTATTTAGTTAAGTTTTATTGTTATTATTATTTGTATATTGTTATTAGTAAATTACTTGTATATTATTATTATTATATTAATTGTATTAACGTAATTATATTGATTTTACTTGTGTTGTATTAATTGTTGTATTATTATTATTATAGAATTTTTATTGTAAGAACTTGTTCTAATATTTAAAGTTTAAATTTTTATCATATTTGTTACATATATAATATTGTGGTAAGACTTTTTAGCTGATATTCATATCGTTTCTTGTTGTATTTATAAATTTATTACTGTCATAAAATATTAATCGTCAGAGTCTGTGTTTAAAGGTCATATATTTGTATTCGTCGTATATATTAAATATTTAATATTATTGTACAATTGTTGTTGTATTATGTGTGTATATGTATATATATATATATATGTATTTAATAGGTATCGTATTATTTAGGGTCCAGTATTGATAAGATTATATTTTGAGTCTTTTAATTATGTTTTATTATTTATATATTCGGTATGCTTGATTTATTGTTATTATTTAAAGTTTAACTTTTATATTGGTGGTGAGTTAGTTATATTATTTCTTGTTTATATTTATCTAGGGTTTGAGATTATTATTTGTTGGGGTAGTTTCAAAGTCTTTTTACGGTAATGTTTATATATACTCTAGGGTTGTTATTGTAAGATTTTAGGATTGTAGTGTTTACTTTAATAATTAATATATATGCTTTGCTTGTCTTGTTGTTAATATTCATGGTGTAGGGTTTATAACGCGGTAATATTTGTTTAAATGTTGGTATTTATGTGTGCATTTTTGTTGTGTTTATGATTGAACGATTATTATTATTTTTGTAGAATTTTTTTTTTTGTCATCTTAACATTCGATGTTTGAACTTTGTTGTTGATATGATGCTCATCTTGTAGGGTTAGATTTTTGTAATATCTATGGTATATATGATTAATGTTAGTGTGATAGAATTTTTATTGATGTTATATATTCATTATATTAATTAGCATTTTTATAATATTGTAAATTTATCATGGTGATAATGTGGCATTACATATTTAAGGGCTTGGTGTTTTATTGACATTATATGTAAATTAATAATTTTAGTCATATGTATATCGCATATTAGCATATTGGTAAATATTGCATATTTAGCATTTTTGTATTTTCTTTCTAATATTATGTATTTAGTGATTTAGGGTTTAATGGATATTATATGTTTGGTAAATTAGCATTTTAATCACATGTTTAGCATCAATTATTTTATTTTATTTTTTTTTTAGTATATTAATATAGTTAGTATTAATTATTAGTACCCTAGTATTTTTAGTATCAGCTATTTTTAGTATATAAATATGTTTAGTATTAATCATTATTAGAACCTTACTATATTTAGCATTAAGTGTCTTTAATATATTAACATATATACGGTATTTAGTTACTTATTCTGACATTCATAATATGTTAGTAGGTAGGTGAGGCTTATTATTCTATTACCATATATTAAAAACCTCCCATGTTAGTATTTTTCTATAAAATTTTATATATAATTTCAAAATTTCGGGAGTGTATTTTCTTAATTATAATCCCTATGATTTTATTGCGGGGGTATGAGCCTTCGGGCTTCACGTACCTTAAGCTCTGAGGGAATATTTGTATATATTTATTTATTTATTCATTTTTCATGTGTGTTTATTAATTCATAAAAGGAGTAGTTTAAAGACTTATTAAATTAACTTAGAGATAATTTAAAATTAATTAGGTACCGTTCGTAAGAACGGGCGCGTAGGGGGTGCTCGTACCTTCCCCTCGCGTAACCGAACTCCCGACCCCAACTCTGGTAATGTAGACCGATTCTACACCTAACGGGGTAGTAATAATGTGTTCTAACCGCACTAAAGGTTAGTGGCGACTCCTACACCATGTTTTTCCATGAAAATTTTAAATTGATTTTTAATTTCGCCGCCCGGGGCACACGCGCTCCCGGGACGTCGCGACAGGAATAAACTAAAGCAGTTATTTTTCATGCAAATTATTATTATTTATGAGAAAAGTTATTTTCAGGAAAGCACGTATTATATTTGTATATTACGAGAAAAATGCACATTTGAGAAAATATTGCTATTATGTTGAAATGTATATGTATATATGAGATGCCAGAAATTATGATTTTAGAATACAATGTATGGTTTTAATACAGCAAATGTGTGGCATGAATATTACTTTACGTGAAATGTATTACGATATGACTTTGTTACGAATGAAGCATGTTTTCAAGAATATGAAATGTTACAGTACAAATGATGTTGAAAATACATGATAAATTGATTATTTTCAGAATGATATACATGTATGAAATGATTTCGGCGCGAGACCGTAATTATGTATCATTTCGGCGCGTGGCCATATTTATGTATGATTTTGGCGCAAGGTCATATTTATGTATGATTTCGGCACGAGGCTGTAATTATGAAATGTTAGGCGTGAGGCCGTATTTATGAAACGATCGGCACGAGGCCGTATTTATGAAATGTTCGGCGTGAGGCCGTATTTATGAAATTATGAAAAATGCTATAATATCATATATTATATGTTATTAGAACCCTGATGTTAGTTTAGTTCGATTCAAGAGCACGGTACCGTAGCTATATAAATCAAATATCTATGTTCAGACTTGTGCTAACTACCCCACGAGGGGGTGGGAGATGGATAGTTGATGTGACTTTTAGTGTCGAGTTGTAGACGTCCACCCGGCAGTCCGGACCAGGGTGTGGCGGGCCCATCGTACTTACAGACATTTTTGACTTGGCAGTGGTCGGCCAGCCATTGTTGGGTCCCGCATTCGGGCTCCACAACTCGTCATGGGGGGTAATACATGACATCAGCTAGCTATTCATCCTGGGTATGTTTTCAGTATTATCAGTTATAACAGATTTTTTAGGTACGATATGATTTACTAGCAAATATGAAAGTATATGATGATTCAGTATGTTATGATGAATGTTTATAGATATATGAAATGTATTGTATATGTATAACTACATTAATATTCATGTTGTCACACAGTTGTATTTAGTTTATTTTCCCTTACTGAGATGTGTCTCACCCCCAAACTTAATTAATTTTTCAGGAGACCCTGAAAGACCGGTGGGTCGTGGTCGCCGTTGAGTGAGTTGAGCTTCCCTGCAAGAAGGGTAAGTTTTGATATAGGATTAGGAGATTTTTGTTGTAAGATCCTAAGGTCTATTTTGATGTTTTGGATATTGTATTCAAATACTGTATTTTGGGAATGTAGTAGCCTCTGGTATTATGGAATTAATGGTTTGATAGATGTAATTTATTTGTACTGCTGCTTAGGTTTCCGTTGTTTATGTTGGCTATCCCCGCTACCCACGGGTTCGGGTTGATGTTATTATTATTTATGTTTATTATGTGATAAGTTAAGCAGGACGTTACAGGTAAACTCCTCAACCTTTTATTCTTTCATGGACGAAGGGAAGTACCTGTCAAATAATAGCTCCTTGAATCATTCTCAGACCAGTGCCACTTTCACTAACCTATGTCCCTCTAGCAGCTTCACCGAAAGCCACCAACATTTACCATCACATGTCATCTTAAATGTGGCATAACGGACCTTCTGCTCATCTGTGCAGCCGAGTACTTCCATTATCTCCTCAATTTCCTAAACATAGTTCTCTGTTGCCACTGGATCAGGTTCTCTCGCAAAAGTCAGGGGGTTCAATCTAATGAATTCCTTGATGCTGCAGCTTTAATCTATAGATGGGCAGTTATGCTCTCTAGGTCCTTGCCTCATTTCTTCCCTAACCTGACGGGTTATACCCTTCAGCATCGTGGAGGTATCAAAATCCTACTCACTAGAAGCCTCCGAGTCATCTCTTCCTTCAACCTTTACATTCTTCCCTCTAGGGTCCATCATGAAAATATGATAGAAAAGAACTTAGAATCTCATTATCATAACCTAATCAACACAATCGTTAAATTAAAATCCAATATACGTCCAAATTCTCAACTTAAGGACCAGTCCCACAGCTCAGAAACGAAATCATCTAAGGTTGGTCATGGTTTTTCTAAAACCATCGACTGCTTCAGAAAAATCACAGGAAGTTGTCGACATACTTCCGCCTTTAGGCTACAAGACAAAATCCTATAACTCTCAACACCTAACCTACCCATTTCCTATCTTCATTGTCATTTGTTCGTATACTCTGGTATTAATCATCCCTAAGTTTGCATAACCTAAAACCTAATGCTCTTATACCACCTTGTGATGCCCAAACCTACCAAGTAAGGCCTAGATGCCACGTGTTCCATTTACCTATATCTGATACTATAACATTAATTATGTAGTGAAAAAATAAACCTACATCCTTTATAACATATCAGAGTTCTATATATATATATATAAAGATATTCTCCATCATCCAGTATTCAAATATATACATCTCAGAAAACTCAAACAAAGCCCAAAAATATACATCAAAATTCTATACCCTCTCTCTCTCTAAAAAACGCTACGCCGACCTCGAGCTCACTGAGCTCGATAATGTAGAAGTCTTGAAAAATATGAAATTCATATCGGGTGAGACACATCTCAGTAAAATGGAATAGATTAATACCAATATGTGGCTATCATGAGGTTTGTGTACAAAATATAATCATCATTTACAAATTAATCCAAAATTATGAAATCATGTTCTATCCTTACTTACACACATGTAGCGTATTTTATTAACGAGAGTTTCCCAAGGATTGGGGTGATTACTTGGCCATACAAGTAGCACCCCTCTGCTTTGATATCTTATGCAACCGGATATGGCTACAACTGATGCTTATTAGGACACTTACCTTATTCAGTATGCCCTTGGGTGGGTAGTTTGTCTCGTATTCACACACATTCACACAATTATTTATCAGTGAAGGTTCCTAATAATAGGGAAGATTACTCGCCCATACAAGTAGCTACCCTCTACCCTAATACGTTATGCATCCCGGTATGGCTACATTTGATACCTATCAGAGCACTCGCCTTTCTCAGCAAGCCCTCGGGCAGAGAGTTTATCTTGCCCCAAATAAATATAATACTACAATATATAATATATTTATTCTTTACTCTCTATAGGTTATCTCTATAGTACTCATCTCTTCATGATCTCAATTCTCACATTTCTCAGTATTTCACATCACATAATCTCATTTCACATTTCTCATCTTCTGTCTTCACGTACTCAGTATTCACCAATAATTGACATACACTACTATATAATATTCACTGGTTAAATCAACAATTATGCATTTAGAACTCACTTCCTGATGGTTAAACACTGTCATGCTTCCCCCCATGACGGGTTGTGCGGCCCGTAGGCTGGACTTAACCCTGGTCCGCCCACCAGAGTTAAATCAGTAACAACGTTAGATTGGTTGTTCAAATACTGGTCTAGACTATAGGGGGACTCTACCCTTCTTAGCCCAATCGACCATCCCGTCTCCACACTCTCTCTAAGATGCGTGGGTGCACTAGTATTGTGCATACAATAATCCACCGGAGTTCTCAAACCATACATCGCAATTTAACATTCACATTCTGCTCTGATTAAGCAATCGCACGAAATATATATTCTCAACGCATTTCAGTATTTCCAACATCTCATAAATATATCATAATATAACACAATATATTCACTTTACTCATGCTACACAATTTTAAATAATACGCATAATTATATCATCTAAAATAATAAGCCAACCCATCATCTGTTTTACTGAAAATACACGTTAAATTGTCTTCACAATTTATCCGGAAAATCCATTACTTTAATCATTTTATTTTTTGCAAATAATAACTAATAACATAACCTTAGGCTCAAAATCACAATTCAAACGGTTGGTTTTTAAAAATCCACGTGATAATCATATATATACACACACACATATAATTTCCATTTTAACCTGTGAAAATTATAAAACTACTAACTTAATCTATTCCCTTTACCTAGTTTCCTGAATTACGCGAATAGGGACCCCAAAACAATGCTCGCAATGCTCACCTGAACCCTGATTCAATAACCCTTGTTTATCAACTCAAATCCAATATTAACAACCATTAAACATCCCCAAGCCCATACACCCCGTTTAAATAATTATATACTAGACAAACAACTCATTTCTACCCTTACCTCAACTTTGGGGTGGTGCTTGGAAAGACCCTGTTAAAAAATCCATTCCTTTATACTTGTAGAGAATTTCCCCCTAGATCCTCGTGGTATCTTCCGATCGTTGATTCAGGTGACAAACGGTGAGATATCGTAGAGGGGTGCGGTTTTAGAGAGAGAAAGGGAGAAATTTTAGGTCTCTTAATGAAGAAGAAATGAGAAATCCTATTTATAGGTTGTTGACTCGGCCAACCTCGTCGACGAAATGAAGTCTTCATTGACAAGTTACAGAAGGACGTTCGTTGACGAAAGATGGGCTTCATCGACGAACCCTAAGTCTTTTATTTCTGTCGTTCGGGCTCTCTTCATCGATGATGCTTGAACTTCATCGACGAACCATAGAAGGGCATTTGTTAACGAAAACAGGGAATTTGTCAACAAAGCCTACTGTTTTGCCCCTTCTAAATTCCTTTTATTTTTTTCTTATCTGTTTCTTTTATTTTTTTGGTTTGAGTTTCTACAAGAAGGTTCACACATATAAGAATGCAACAAATATTTTGACAAAGCCGATTACTACTGAAAAGTTCAAGCATTGTTTGAACTTACTTCATGTCTCCAAGTGCTAGAAGGGAGATAAACCCAACTGAACGTTCTAAGGTTAAGGTGGAACAATCATATATGTTTTCTAGATTCTCCTAAGAGGCACATAATTGTCAAGGTAGATATTGTTGTGTTTTTGTGGCTTTTATACTTGGTGGAGTGCATAAACAAAGGAAGAAAAACATATGTGAAGTCATTGGTGCAGTGCAGCAGACATTTGTTGATGAATTAGGCCTATTCGTCGACAAATTGAGATACCAAGAACTGATAAAAATTCAAACATTCAGAAGTTATCTACGAATATGTCTAATTCATCAACGAATGGAGATACCGAGAGCAGATAAAATTCAAACATTCAGAAGTTATCGACGAATATGCTTGATTCATTGACAAATTAACTCAGGGCCACGAGGATGATTTCAAATTTTAAATATGAACATTAGAACAACTGGGTATTTGGAGGAAAGCCTCCGCGGGGTTGTTAAATATGCCATTATGGGTATATTGAAGTAGAAGAAGATCATTGTAATACCATTGTATTGTGTACTTTGTTTTTCTTAGTGAAACCTTTGTCGATTGCTCTCATAGATGTAAGGTTTGTCGAACCACATAAATCTTTGTGTGGATTCTTGTTACTTTCAGATATATTGTGTGTGTGAATTATATTTTGGTTCTTCATTGTTTGCTGCGTTTATATTCCGATGAGTAATCCCATATTCATTTTTAGCAACAAATAAAAATAAAAATAAAGCAACTCTGAATTTAAAATACAATTGAGATTAAAAAAAAAAAGCCATAAAATTTATAAAGACTTGAAAAAATATAAAAAATGTCTAAAAAAATTACATTTTTTTAAAAATTGTTGTGCAATAAGATTATTGTGCAATACAAAAAAAAAAAGACTTTTAAATTATACCAATGACTAAGTTGTACTCATAGAAACAAAAGGATGCATAAAATATAAAAACAAAACAAAAACAAAAACAAAACCAAGCCTTAGTCCCACTTAGTGGGGTCGGCTATATGAATCATTTTCCGCCAATTTATGCGATCATGTACCATTTCTTTTGGTAGATTCAAGGATATCAAATCCTTACTCACTATCTCCTCCCAAGTTATTTTAGGTCTACCCCTACCCCTTCTACTGCCCCCCACAATAACTAAGTCACTCTTCCTCATAGGTGCACTATAAGGCCTACGTTGCAAGTGTCCATACCATCTAAGTCGTCCCTCCCTCATCTTATCTTCTATAGGAGCTACACCTAACTTACCACGAATGTGTACATTCCTCAATTTATCTTTCAATGTTATACCACTCATCCATCGAAGCATCCTCATCTCGACAACTTTTACTTTTTGGATATTATGTTTCTTCGTTGCCCAACATTCCGATCCATATAGCATAGCTGGTCTTATAGCTGTCCTATAAAACTTCCCTTTCAATTTTAATGGTATTCTACGATCACATAGCACACTTGAAGCACTTCTCCATTTTACCCAACCTACTTTAACTCTATGCATTACATCATCTTCAATTTCTCCTTCAACTTGCATAATAGAACCAAGGTATCGAAATCTACAAGTGCTATTTATTTCTTCATCATCAAGTTTAACTTTGTCTCCAATATTCCTCATATCATTACTAAAATTACATTTCATATATTATGTTTTATTTCTACTTATCCTAAAGCCTCTAGATTCCAAAGCTTCTCTTCATAATTCTAACTCAGCCTCTACTTCATCCCTAGTTTTGTCAATTAATACAATATCATCTGCAAACAACATACACCAAGGAACCTCCTTTTGAATACTCTTAGTCAATTCAAAAATATAAGGACTCAAAGCATATCCTTGATGTACACCTATGGTAATTGGAAATTCTCTAGTTTCTCCATCTATAGTCTTTACACTAGTCATTACTCCATCGTACATATCCTTAATGACATCGGTATACCTACAACATATACCTTTTTTTCTAAAACCCACCATAGAACTTCCCTAGGTATCCTATCATATGTTTTCTCAAGGTCAATAAATATCATATGCAAGTCCATCTTTTTTTCCCTAAACTTTTCCATTAATCTTCTTAAAAGATAAATAGCTTCTGTGGTAGATCTCCCAGGCATAAAACCAAATTGATTTTCTGAGATCTTCATTTCTAACCTTAATCTTTGTTCAACTACTCTTTCCCATAGTTTCATCGTATGACTCATAAGTTTAATTCCACGATAGTTATTACAATTTTGAATATCTCCTTTATTTTTGTATATAGGTATTAAAGTGTTTTTCCTCCATTCATCTGGCATTTTCTTAGTTTTTACAATTGTATTAAATAAATTAGTTAACCATATAATTCCATTATCACCCAAGCATTTCTAAACTTCAATTGGGATGTTATCTGGTCCCATGGCTTTCCCATTTTTTATCTTTTTTAGTGCAAACTTAACTTCGTTAACTCTAATTTTGCGAATAAATCTTATATTTTTAGTCTTTTCCTCATTTGACAATTCTAAGTTTAAGTCTTCTATTTGGTTTTCGTTAAACAACTTACTAAAGTAACTTCGCCATCTTTCTTTAATATCTTCATCCTTAACCAAGACAATATCATCCTCACTTTTTATGCGTTTTACATTTCCTAAGTGCTTGCTCTTCCTTTCTCTAGCTTTAGCAAGTTTAATATATCTCTTTCCCCTTCTTTTGTACCTAATTTATCATACAAACTATTAAATAATCTATATTTAGCTTCACTAACGGCCCTTTTTGCATCATTTCTTGACTCCTTATATTTTTCAAAGTCATCTCTATTTCTACATTTTTGTCACGTTTTATACCAAATTCTTTTTGTCTTTATGATTTTTTGTACATCTTTATCCCCCCACCAATTTTCTTTGCTATTCGAGAATCTTCCCCTTGATTCACCTAAAATCTCTTTTGTTATCTTTTTAATAGAGCTAGTTAATCTATTCCAAAGAGTATTTGTATCCATCCCATCCTGTAAGGTCCAATCCCCATTTTGATCATTTTATCTTTAAATTTTATTATATTTTCTCCTTTTAGATTCCACCATCTAGTTCTCCTACCCTGGTTTATTTTATCCTTTTTCTTCCATTTTTTAATACATATATCTAACACTACGACTCTATGTTGTGTGCTTAAGCTTTCACCTGGAATAACTTTACAATCCTTGCATGATAAACAATCTACCCTCCTAGTTAAAAAAAAATCTATTTGATTTCTATTTTGTCCACTTTTAAAGGTTATTAAGTGTTCTTCTCTCTTCTTAAAGCAAGTATTTATTATACTAAAATCATATGACATAGCAAAGTCTAAGATCATCTCCCCAGACTCATTTTTGTCTCCATGTCCATATCCTCTATGTATCCTCTCATAATTTTTATTATCTCTTCCAACGTGTCCATTCAGATCTCCTCCTACAAATATTTTCTCCATCCCTGGTATGCCTTGTATAATATTATCCATATCTTCCCAAAATTGTCTCTTAAGATTTTCTGCTAAGCCTACTTAAGGAGCATAAGCACTAATGATATTTATTATCTCTTGTCCTAATACCATCTTGATTTCTATAATTCTATCCCTTACTCTAGTTACATCCACAACGCTAACTTTTAAGTTTTTTTCTATAATAATGCCTACTCCATTCTTATGTTTTTCTTTTCCAGTGTACCAAAGTTTAAATCCTGATTTATCGATTTCTCTAACTTTCTCCCCCACCCACTTAGTTTCTTTAAGGAAAATTATATTAATTATTCTTCTAATCATTGTATCCACAATTTCCATGCTTTTACCCGTAAGTGTCTATATATTCCAAGTTGCTAATCTAATCCTAGTTTCCTGAACTAACGTCTTTACCTGCCCACGTCCATAATGATGTAGGAATCCTCGCATATTTGACACCGTACCCGGGCGCTGACACGGCGTGTCGCTTCAGGGCGACGACCTAGCCCACCCTCGCCTACTTTTCACTACACCCGGGTGGTTCAAGTGCAACGCATCGCTCGTAGGGGACGTCCCAGCAAATATTCCGTAAGGATTCATATCATAGCGATCTGACAAATTTTACGCTGGCTGTCAGCTACCTAACGCAACCCTCCTCCTTAACCAGGGCTTGGGACTGGCTGTGTGTGAAAAAATTAGGACATTAAGTGCATCGTAGGCGGAGTTTGATAGAACTTATAATTTTTGTTCATAATAAAGCATAAGTCTTGTGCCATACAACTCCATATGACATTTTGATAATAACATAAGATAATGGTGTTGCTAAATTCCACCTATTATGGTGGTTTAGATGGTTGAAGTTGTGTAGAATATTTGAGTTTTACTGTATTTTGGGGTCGTTTCACGCGTAAAGCATGATTGCATAATAAATAGTTACATAGAAAATGAATAAAATACTTCAAAAACATAAATAGAACGGTCAGAATATAAGTTTTTATATATCATGTGAGTTATAGATGAAAAATATGAAATTATAGTTTTCATTAGAATGATTGTGTTGGTGTGTAGACTAGTGCAAGTTTTTTGCTAGTGCCAACAAGTCACACATATTTGTTTGAACCATAATTGAAATAAGTATTAGAACAAAAAATAGTTAATTTACACATAATAGATGAGTCTATTAATTAAATATTTCATGTAAAATTGTAACGACCTGCTTAAATATATTCGTATAATAAAACATAATTAGTAACAAAGTCAACTCGAACTTGTGGGTAGCGGACACCTGTCATACACTGCGGAACCTAGACAACAGTAAATGTGAATCACATTCATCAACCATAATTTACATAATACCAGAGCCTACTACATCTCCAATATACTGTGTTTATATACAATCTCCAAAACATAAAACATCTTACAACAAAAATCTCCCGATCCTAGATCAACACTTACCCTTCTAGCAGGGAAGCTCAACTCACTCAGCGGCGGCCCTGACCCGCCAGTCTCTCTGGGTTTCCTGAAAATCATTTAATGTTAAGAGGTGAGACATTTCTCAGCAAAGGAAAATAAACTAAATACAGTTGTGTGTCAAACATGAATACTTAATGATAATATAGATATACAGTACAATCTTCATACCAGAAAACATTTATCATTTAATAATTGCAAAAACGTGTACTTTCATATTTCTAATAACTCACACTAATCATAACTATCTGGTATAGCTAATAATACTGAAAACATACCCAAGATGAATAGTTAGCTGATGTCATGTATTACCCCTATAACGGGTTGTGCAGCCTGAAGGCGGGACTCGACAATGGTTGGCCGACCACTACCGAGTCAAAAAGGTCTATAAGTATGATGGGCCTGCCACACCCTGGTCTGGACTGCCGGGTAGACGTCTACAACTCTACACTGAAAGCCACATCGATTATCCATCTCCCACCCCCTCGTGGGGTGGTTAGCACCAATCTGAACATAGATATCTGATCTATAAGCTACGGTATCGTGCTCCTGAACTGAACTAAACTAACATCCGGGTTCTGATAACATATAATATATGATAATATAGCGTTTAATATAAATGGATTGATAGCATTTTCTATAATTTTATAAATACGGCCTCGCGCCAAACATTTTATAAATACGGCCTTGCGCCGAAATCATACATAAAACATGGCCTCACGCCTTGCGCCGAATATCTCATACATATAATTCTGAATAATAAATCAATTATCATGTATTTTCAATATCATTATGTACTGTATTATTTCATATTCCTGAAAACATGTTTTACTCATAAAATTGTCACATCATAATACTTTTCATGAAAAATAATATTCATGCCACACATAGTTGAGTAAATTCGTACATTTCATTCTAAAATTACATTTCCTGTATAACAACAGTATTTTCCTAAATATGCATTTTCTCAATAATATTCAAATATAATACAAGTTTCCCTAAAAATTAATTTACTGATAAATAATAATAATATGCGTGGAAAATAATTCTTTTAGTTTATTCCCTTACCTAGTACTAAAAAGAAACCCCCCCTAAAAACCTACTCGTTCTATACCCACAGGGTTCCCCGAGCAACACCCTCAAACCAACAACTCAAAGAACTAAACTTCAATATTTTCACGTAAGTATCATTTCCTATAACTGCGGAAAGAACAAATTTTGCATAAAAAGTCTTACCTCAACCCAGGGATGAATTTCAACTTGCTTCCACCAACGATCCGCTCCGATAGATTTAGAGAAAACTTCCCCAGGAGTGTCGTGGTGGCCTCGGATCGTCGATCCGATGAACGATGGAGCCGAAATCAAAAAAAGAGGAGAGAGAAACCGAAGGGAGAGAGAGTGTGTGATTTTTCTTAATTTTTTGCGTTTAAATCCAGGTTTTGGGTTATTTATAGGGTCGGATTCGTTGACGAGACACGTCACCTCGTCGACGAGTCCTATAGAAAGTTCGTCGATGAACCTGCACCTTCGTTGATGAATTTCAGATTTCCCCAAAATCCTCTCTCGGTATCTTCTCGTCGATAAAACTTGTCTTCGTCAACGAGGCCCTCTTGTACCCTCATCAACGAATCCCCTGTGTTCATCGACGAGGACTTGATAAATATCCTCGATTATTACTCCCAAAGTGCAATGTCGTCAACGAACGCTTCTGCTACCTCCTTCTGTTTCTGTTTTCATTTCCCTCTCTCTTTTTTATTTAAATACCATTATTCTTAGGGTCATTACAAAAATAGTATTGATTTATTCTATAGAGAAGACCCTAATGCATCATTAATGTTGGTATTGACAATAACTAAGCACTTATTGAATGGAAAATGTATTATAGTTGTTAATGACATAAACAACCTATTTGAAGAGGAGGAAGTAGTGTTTAGGGCCATTTATTTTAAGGGATTGTATGAAACCACAGAAAAAAATACTTATCTGAACAAAAAATATTTAAAAGTAGTATAAGATTATTTATTATAAGTATTTTTTTATATTAATATTTTTTTTATAATATACTTATTTTCTTAAAAAGAAAAGCAGTTTGGAAGATTTCTTTAGAAATAAGTACTTATTTAAATACCTTTTTCTAAAAGTATTTTTAAAAATAAATACTTATTTAAGTGTAAAGTTAACACTGTTTATTGACACAATTGCTTTTAAAAAAAGTACTTTTATGAAAAAGTAATTATTTTATAAGGCATTCGAAACGGAGGCCGAGTTGATCAAGTAACAATGGCACTTGCAGATAAATGCAAGCTTCCATATTCTAGTTTTGGTTGGATAAGTAATATTGAGAGAAAACAGTAATATATACTAAATTTCACTCCACCTCAGTTGACGTGTATGGTAGTGATGGTGTCTTAATTTTATGCCACATCAGTTGTCCCCACTCTTGAACATATGAAATACTTTCCTTAGCTTAATGCTTGCATATTTTTAGAACCACAAATAGGTAGCCCAAGTGACACTTGAGCCACCAAATTGCTTATCTTACTAATAAGTCGGAAAATTGTCAAATGTTCGAAAAAGTTTGAGTCTTCCCTTTGAGCCACCAAACCGCTGCGTTAAGCAAGAGAACATTGTTGCAAACTGTTTCTATTAGTTATTTTTAACATTTTTTGACTCGAGCCAATTCGTCATTCACCTTTACTGAATCAAGCCAAAATGTATACCCAAATCTGAGCTAGTTTTTTACTATTCTATTTGCTTAATTTGAGCCATGAAGTTATTTTTAACTTGAATATTGCTTTTATTTGGCCCAATTTGAGTTATTTTTTGTAAAATATAATTCGTGAAACTACTTTCAAGTTGAATTTTGCCCTCATTTGGATCAATTTACACAATTTTTGTACAATTTGAGTCAGTTTCCCTCCTATCGTCTAGATTCGAGCCATTTCTCATTCTTTTAATCACATAGCCTTTTAGCCAAGCCAAAATGCTCTTTCCTAATGGCCAAGTAGATTTTTTGGCTAAGCAAAGACAGAGACTTGTCGAAACTGAATTCTATCTGGGGGTGCTAACAAATGGGAGTTGTATGGTGATCTTCAAATAAGAAAACCTAAAAAACATAAAGACTCTACTAGGATGGCATGAATGATTTAGAAGTAGTGCCACCTTTATTTTTTAAAAAGCAAAATAAATGAAAAGAGCCTAAAAGATCTACAAATTAGAGAAAAGGGTTTGGAATATACTTGTGCGTAGAAAAGGTGGTTGATTTGTTATTCAGTCAACCAGCATGCACCCCTACTAACGCCCATTCTAAGCAGGGTTACCACTAACACATGTACATCTTGAATAGAAAGAAAAATAAGGGAATTTTTTTTTCTTCGGTCATCTAATGAAAGGTCATTATCCAAAAAGTCCATACAATATGATCAAAAACCCTAATATGCTTTTATTTATTTATTTTTAAGTGTGGCTTTGTAACGATCCTAACCCGCCACGTGAGCCTGAAGTGTTACTTTAGTGACGTCAGTGTACCTGATACCTTATTCATCAAGTATAAAACACACATACGTAGCGGAAATAAAATATAAAATGCTCAAATTACATTACCAGAGTTCTAACTATCTTTATGCACAAAAGTATCCATTTTCACATAACTACAACCCAAAAAACTAAGCAAAAATAAAATTTCTATCTACACACTACCTACATAAATTTACACCACTAGCCCGGCTCCTCTAACCCGTTTGACTCGATCTCTAGGATTTCCTGAAAAGACAATGTGTAAAGTAGGGGTGAGGCACAACTCAGTAAGGGAAAGACTAAGTTAATGTCAGTGTATGGCCAGCATGCATTTGGTGTACAGAAAATAACCAGTTCACTAAATAGATAAATACATTTATGAAAACATTCTTATTTTACATTCACACACACAATTAGCCGAGAATAAGGAAGATTACCCGCCCATACAAGTAGTTTCCCTCTGCTCTAGTACCATTACTGCTACCAGGGCACTCACCTTTCTCAGTTAGCCCTCGAAATTATCTTATTAAATAACCGTATTCACATAAATTAACAGATATGCATATAAGACACTCCTTATGACAAACACGCCATTTACATCCCTATGGCACGGGTTGTGTGGCCCGAAGGTTGGACTAATGTCTTGGGGGATCCACCCAAACAGTAGTCATCTATACTCTCCGCTAACATACTGCGCGGGTACACGCAACTCCAACTGCTGGTCCGATTGCCCTCACCCAAGGGTGCATTCTCCTCACGTAGGCAAATCGGATAAGGCCACCCTACACCTCTCAGCACAGGTGTGGGCGCACACGGCCACATCACAAATCTCTAGCAACGGTACCGTGCTTACACTACATTGGTCCCCAAGATTCCTAAAGCATATCATGCAATTTAAATAATAGAAAATAGCATTTAAAACATCATTTCACATATATTTCTTGTTATTCCAAAAACTTGGCCCCCGGCCAAAAATACAATTCAGCATATAACCATCAATTAAAACTTGGCCCTCGACCATCAAATAATAATCCTGGCCCTTGGCCAATCAAACGATACCTGACCACTGGCCGTTAGATCAAACCTCTGCATTTCATAAACAGTTCTAGTATTTCCACAAGCATTTCTAGTATTTTTCACAACAATTCTAGTATTTCAAAATCTCAAATCTAGATATACAATAATCCATACAAATTAAATCATCTACCACACAAATTTTCACATTTTAACATATCCATATAAATAATCAAGCTTTCCACCATTCATTTTATTCAAAAATATCATTCCATATATCCTACGTTTGTAAAACCCATTTTGAACGGTTGGTTTTCAAAATAGCCTTTAAATTCTCAAATGAATAAATATATGTATAAATTTATATAAACATAATAGTTAAATGGATTCAAATTTCATAAAATTACTGACTTAACTTAATCCCTTTACTTGATTCCTAAAAAAAAAAACCCCGATAACACCCCGGCTTACGCTCTAGGTGTTAAAAAGCCCCTAAACCCTGAAATTCAAATTTCACCATATTATTTGTCATAATTCCTAGAGTAACTTTCCCTAAAATTTCCCTAAATTTTGAATACCTTAAGTAGCCTAATAAAAGCCTAAATTATCAAACTTACCCCCGATTTATGATTGGTACCTCGGAACTCCAATTCGAAAACTGGCTCCGATTAGATTGTAGAGAATCTCCCCACGAGTCTCTAGGCAATTTTTGTTCATTAATGGGGCTTATAGTTTAAGAAAAATTGAGGTAAGTTTGAGATTTGGCCTTACCCCAGGAGATATGCTTATGTCGCTCTTACGACAGATCCGCTCTAGTAGAAATGTCGGTGGCGATGAGCAAAGTCCAACGGTATTTTCAGATTTTTGATCAGTCGAATAATGGAGATGTGATGGAGGAGAGTGGGAGAGAGGAGACGAGGAGACGAAGGAAATGAACAGAGAAGTGAGAGAGACAGAGGACGCAGACGTTGGGCTTCTCTGTAAAATCAAACCCGAGATTTCAATCTCAGGTTTGATTCTTATCCCTTTTACATAATATCTATTATTATAATAATATATTAATTAATTTTTAAAAAAAATTTAATTTTTTTAATAATAATATTTTTTAAGGATTACTACAGGCTTCAAGAAACCTAAATTTGAAATTTAAAAGATGGAGAAAATGAGATTTTATTTAATTGGAATCTAATAGGAAATTTAATAAAATAAAAATATTAAAATTATACACAAATAAAAAATACAAATAACCATGATTCATAAATAGACTGAGACACGGATACCTCACTCTCTTTAAGGAGATTCAAGTCCTCTGCGGTTTATTGGCTTAACTAACATACCAGTGCAGCAGAACTCCTCAAGACTTGTCTCCCTCAAGATACAACAAGTCGATTTGAATCGTATGACTCTCTTCAATTCTGCACAAATAGAGAAGTCCAAAGCACCACAAAAAAACACCTTTCTTTACTTGTCAAACTTTCTAAACTCAAAATAATGATGATATGATGAGAATGAGGATAAGAAATTGTTGTGATTGATGTGTTGTGCTAATGCCTCAAGGGTCTATTTATAGGCACAAATGACCCTTCATTCTCCATGTACTTAATAAGTTATGTATATATTAAGTAGATACAACCCTACATTCAAGGTTCATTCATATAATTAATCTTATGCATTTATAAGATACATGAATCAATGATCATAACACAACCCAAAGTACATATTCTTTTCCAATATAACAATAAAATAATAATATTATAATGCATAAAAAATATAATAATATTAAAATACACCAACAATGAAGGTGTGCTCTGCATTGAACCTTCACTTAGCGAACAATAATCTTTACTCCAAAGTCAATAGTGGTCTCAGACTTAAACTATGTCTGCTTAAGGGAAATAAAGTATTACTGCTAACATATTATCATTCAGGTGTTGACATGAGCTTTAATAGCCAGCACGTTTCGACCTTGTGCTAATCCCAGTTTCATGAGTATATTTGAAAATAAGCCCAATTTTCATAGAGAGCAACCCCACTCCCATGCTCACATAAGTGAAATTTGTCAAGGGTGTTCATGTAACTCTAACACCCCACTCATAAGAGATACAAATTATCATTAAGAATTTTAAAAACTCAACCTTCTCCGCTACAGGATAAATGCACTTACACCATATGGATGAATTTAAAAATAATAGTGCATTTCTTACAACCACCATATGATTCGTGCTTCCTATTGAACCCAATTACATGATCTCTGATCCTTGGGTTGGGTATCCTCATACGTGGTTCATGATTTTACGGGCTTTAATCCCATCCACCTTGATGCATTCCAGACTCTTTCTATTGCTAAGGCCTTAGTTAATGGATGCGCAATATTTTCAAAAAATTTTATATAACTCACATTAATGATGCCACTACTCAAATGTGATCTCACAGTACTGTTTTTTCTTCTTATAGGTCTAAATTTACCGTTATAATAACGATTGTTCATTCTATCAATTGTAGTAATACTATCACAATTATTTTGGATAGGTGGTATTGATTTTTCCCAAAATAAGATTTCATACAACATATGTCACAACCAACTTGCTTCTCCACTAGCTGATGCTAAAGCAATAAGCTGAGCTTCCATAGTTGAATTAGAAATTTTTATTTATTTTTTATATTTTCAGCAAATAGCACAACCACCTAAAGTAAAAATATAACCCGTGGTAGAGAGAGAAACATCTAACAAAGTATTTCAATTGGCATCACAAAAACCTTCAAGTACAGCAGGATACTTCATAAAAAATAAGCCATCATTTTTTGTACCAACTAAATATTTCATTACACGTTCAAAAGCAATCCAATATTCTCTGCCCCGCTTGATTGAAAATCTACTAAGTATTCTTACTGCATATGCAATGTTAGGTCTAGTTAAATTAGTTGCATGTCATAGGCTACCAATAATGCTACTATATTCCTCTTGATTACCAACTCCATTTTCATTTTTAACAGGAAATAAAAGTGATTACTTGAATCAAAATGAGTAGTAACATGCTTGAAATTATTATAGCCATATTTATTCATAATTTTTCAATGTAATGCGACTGATAAAGAAATATACCATCACACGATCTTGTAATTTTCATTCCTAAAATAAACATTAGTCTCACTTAAATCTTTCATCTAAAAAATATTTTTTAGCATAGTTTTCGATTCCTTAAAAAAAGTGCAACACCTTGAATCAAAATTTATTATAATTATAACAGACATGCCTATTAGCACTTGAGTCTGTCCACCACCCCAAGATACTGTGGACCATATTTATATCAATAAACATCACTACAAATGGTTCCTCAACTATATTAGATTGAGGAAAAGGCTCACGTTTTCAAAATTTACAAATTCGAGCAATATGCTGACTTTTGCCACAAACATAACAAGCATTGTTGTTTTGCTTGTTATGGGGTCCTTGGTTCAAATTCTTTTGATTAGGGTTGCCCCTATTCATTTTGTGAGATTTATTGTTATTTTTTATATTTTTCCTCTTAAGCTTTAATTGAGGGTTTTTACGAAAGAAACCTTTTAATAAAGTATTATGTATGGAAGTAATTAAATTTACCTGTGGTATAATTACCGTTATTGGTATTACCATATTCTTGCATCTTACCCTTTTGCCTCCTATTCTATGCGAATTCGAGTGATCAAGGTTTCAAGGGACATATCTTTCCATCTCATGAAGTGGACTCCCTTAAACCAAAAAGACTTGTTGAGATCTCCAACACTTTCATTCGGTTTCTCAACTATAGGCTCCATATTTTGAATCTCCTTAAAATTGTTAGGAAATTTAATAAAATAAAAACAATAAAACATTAAAATTAAACATAAATAAAAAATACAAATAGCCATGATTTACGAATAGGCTAGGGCACGAATATCTCGCTATCTTCAAAGAGATTGAAGTCCTCTGCGATTTATTAGTTTAGCCCACGAATCGATGCAGCAGAACTCCTCAAGACTTGTCTCCCCCAGCGTAGTGATCCGAAAAGAAAAAAACAAAAAAATTAAAATTAAAATTTTATTAAAATTAAATTAATTAAATAATTAATATTATTAAATCAATAATGTAATATAATAATAATATTATATTATATTATTATATAGGATATGTATAGGGAAGCAATCCTAAGATTTCGGATTGCAGGAAAGCCAAGGCCGCCCCCTGTTGCTGTGCAGCGTCCTTCGTCCCTCGTCTTCTCTCTCCCACTCTCCTTAATCTCTTCTCCAATATTCAGCCGATCGAAAATTCGAAAATACCGCTGGATTCCTATCACTGCCACTGACAATCCTACTAGAGCGGATTTGTCATAAGAGCGGCATAGGCATATCTCCTGGGGTAAGGTCAATTTTCACTCTTACGTCAGTTTTTCTTAAATCTTGAGCCCAATTAAAGAATAGAAACAGCCAAGAAATTCGTGGGGAGATTCCCTATATTTAGTTGAAGCGGGTTTTCGAGCTAGGGCTCCGGGGCACCTACCCTAAATTGGAGATAAGTTTAATAATTTAGGCTTTTATAGACTATTTAGGGTATTCAGAACCAAAGGGGATTTTAGGAAAAGTTACTTTAGGGATTGTGATGAATAATGTGGTTGAATTTGAATTTCAGGGTTCAAGGGCTTTGAACGCCATGGGGCATAGGCTGGGATTTTATCGGACTTTTTAGGAATTAGGTAAGGGGATTAAGTTAAGTCAAAATTTTATTAAACATGAATTGATTAAATTGTTTTATATTTATTTATTTATGAGTTAAAATATTATTTTGAAAACCAATCGTTCAACAGGGATTTTACAAATCTAGGATATATGGTATGGTTTTTTTGAATATTATGAATGGTGGAAAATTTGAGTTATTTTACAAATTAAAAATACTATGTATCTTGGTTGTCTTCTGGAATGTTTCCAAATATTGAAATTGTTTGGCAGGTGAATAATTTTATGGTTTATCATGAATTTGAAATTGAGAATGGTTGTGAAACATACTGGAACTATTTATGAATAATGCAAGGATTTGATATTACGACCGAGGGCCAAGATTTTGTTTAAACGGCTCTAAGCCGGATTGTATTTGTGGTCAGGGGCTAATTTTTTGGAACAACAGGAAATATATGTGAATTGATATTTTAAATGGTGGTTTATATTATCTAAATTGCATGATATACTTTAGGAACCCTCGGGACCAGTGTATTGTGAGCACGGTAACGTTGTTGGTTAGACCTTATGCACCCACATTGTTCTAAATAGAAGTCTAGGGGGTCCCATCTGACTGCTTGCATAAGGTTGAAGTAAGGGCATAAAACCTGTAGCTTTGTTGTGGATGCCTGCAGACATACTTGCCGAGGATGTCATTTTTTTTTACTTCGTTTGGGCTGATCACCCAGGCTCAGTCCAACCTTTGGGCCGCAGAACCCATGCCATGGGGAAAGTAAATGGCGTGCTTGTCACACAGAGTGTCTTATATGCATATCTGTTAATTTATGTGAATACGAATAATTGATAAAATAATTTCGAGGGTTTACTGAGAAAGGTGAGTGCCCTAATAGCAATAATGGTATTAGAGCAGAGGGAAGCTACTTATATAAGCGTATAATTTTTCCTATCCTTTACTAATTATGTGTGTGAGTATAAAATAAGAAGGATTTCATAAATGTATTTATTTACTTAGTGAACTGGTATTTTTTCTGTATACTAAATGCATGCTGGCCACAAACTGACATTAACTTAATCTTTCCCTTACTGAGTTGTGCTTCACCCCTACTCTATAAACTAACTTTTCAGGAAATCTCAGAGATCGAGTCTAGCAGGCTAAAGGAGTTGGGCAAGCGCTGTAAATTTATGTAGGTAGTGTGTATGGATAGAGAGGTTATTTTTGTGGAATTTTATGGGTTGTAATTATGTAAAAGTGGATATATTTGTGTATAAAGATAGTTAGAACTCTGATAAATGTAATTTTAGGATTTTGTATTTTATTTCCACTGCGTATATGTGTTTTATATTTGATGAATAAGGTATCAAGCATACAGACGTCACTAAAGTAGCACCCCGGGCCTACGTGGCGGGTTGGGGTCGTTACAGGTGGTATCAGAATCTAGGTTTGCTAGGTTTTGCAGACTTTGAGGTTTGATAACTACCATAGCCTAGGTTAAGATAAGATAGAGATAAGATTGGGTAAGTTAAGATGAGTTTTGGTTTGAAAGCTTGGAGGCAAAAATCTATTGACGAACTTTTGTGATTTTCTAAATCAATCGCGAGTTTCAGAAAACCATGGTAAATCCATCGATGGTTTCGTTTATGGGTTGAGGAACTATAACTCAGAAAATTTAGGTTGGAATGTTAGGACGAGTGGGTATGTGTGTGAAGTTAATGTTAGGATGAAGATTTTTACCTTAACGGTTTTGTGATAGAATTGGAATATGAATTATTAAATTAGAACCCGTATACTATATCAATTCCATTATTCCATAGTTGCATTAATTATGTTAAATGTGAAATTTCTAATTCGGGTTAAATCCTAGTTGCAGGATGGATTCCAAGGGAAAAGATATTGTGGTTCGAGGGGATACCTTTAGTGAGGATGATGTAGATGCTTCAACAGTGCTGCAAAATATAGCGCGATAGGCTAGAAAGGAGAATAGGAGGGACTCTAGAGAGTAGGATCAGCCAGCGGCTGATAGGGGTTGCACATTTCAGCAATTCACTCAGGCGAACCCACTGGCGTTTGCATAAGGACTAAACCCGATCGCAGCAGCTGAAGATTGGGTTCAGGAAATAGAGGAGCTACTGGGGGTGTTAGAGTGCACTGAGATCAAAATGTGAAGTATGCCACTTACAAACTAGTAAGGGAAGCAAAAATATGGTGGCGATAAGTGAAAATGGTGAAGGAGTAGCGCCCAAGGCCTGTGGCTATCACTTGGAGCTGGTTCAGGGAGGTTTTCTTTGACAAGTATTTCCCCTCTGTCACCTGCGCAACTAAGGTAGAGGAATTTCTGCAGCTGACTCAAGGGTCCATGACTGTGCAGCAGTATGTGACCAAGTTTGTGGAGTTATCCTGTTTTGCTCCACATATGGTTCTGAACGAGCCACTAAAGGCCCGAATGTTTGAGAGAGGACTAAGAGAGGGAATACGTGCATAAGTGGTGGCGTTGTTGACTCAGAGCTTTTTTGAGTTGGTGGATCGGGCCATGGTAGTTGATGCCAGCATTCAGGAAAGGGAGAGAGTGGTGAGCAAGAAGAAGAGGCTCTTGCCTCAGTGGTTTCAGACTAGCTCTAGCTACGGCTCATGGAAGCGGCCTAGTAATTTTTCAGGCCAGCGACAAGAGATGGGGTATCGAGGCCATCAGGGGGGTTCCCAACACCTTATATGTTATAGATGCCATCAAAGGCATTGGGGCAGGTGCAGGGGAGGACCAATCGTCTTCTACCGATGTGGAGAGGGAGGACATCAAATGCAAGATTGTCTCGTAGTGTTGGACTACGTGCCGCAGCAGCCTCAGTATCTGGGAGGTAACCAGGCACCTCGAGGTGGTCA
This sequence comes from Malania oleifera, assembly GCF_029873635.1. NCBI lineage: Eukaryota > Viridiplantae > Streptophyta > Magnoliopsida > Santalales > Ximeniaceae > Malania > Malania oleifera. The sequence continues at coordinate 100,751,190 of NC_080423.1, forward strand.
CCAGCGGGGTACGGCTCAGGCGTGAGTATACTCACTTACGCCGGTGATATGGTGACAGGTACTATTTCCATATTGTCAGATAATGTTATTGTTTTATTTGATTCAGGTGCAATCCACTTGTTTGTGTCTCGGGGATTTGTTAAACTATGTGGGTTAGAAGCTCGACTGTTGGAGACTGAGTTAGTAGTGGGCACACCGACAGGGTCAGCGTTAATATGTAGCAAGGTGATCAGGAATTATCCGGTAGAGATTCAGGGGAGGGTGCTACCTACTAGTTTGATAGTCCTTGAGATGCATGGTTTTGACATTATTCTGGGCATGGACTGGCTAGCATCCAGCTACGCGAGCATTGACAGTAGCAGGAAAGAGGTGGTATTTAGACCACCTGGGGAGCTTGAGTTTGTATTTGTTGGGTCGTGTGTGCGTTCGACACCACGGATCCTTTCTGCTATCCAAACGAAGAGGTTACCTTGGAGGGAATGCTTGGGTTATCTTGCAGGGGTAAAGGAAGAGCAGAAGGAGGAACTCAAGTTGGAAAATATCCCAGTGATAAGGGAGTTATCTGATGTTTTTCTAGAGGATTTACCAGGGTTGCCTCCCGATCAGGAGGTGGAATTTACAATTGATCTAATCCCAGGGACATTACCAATCTCCAAAGCCCCATATAGAATGACTCTAGTTGAATTAAAGGAATTTAAAGAGCAACTACAAGAGCTTCTAGACAGGGGTTTTATCAAACCGAGTGTATCGCCCTAGGGTGCACCAGTGTTGTTTGTGAAGAAGAAAGATGGGTTGATGAGGATGTGCATCGGCTACCGAGAGATTAATAATGTAACGGTGAATAAAAAGTATCCATTACCCCAAATTGATGACCCGTTTGATCAGTTTCACGGTACGCAAATTTTCTCTAAAGTCGATCTGCGATCTGGATATCATCAGGTGAAGGTTAGACTAGATTGTAATACTCTAGAAAATGATAGGCTTGGGAATGAAAAAAAAATTAATTAATTAATTATTAATTAAATAATTACTATCATTAATTAATAATAATACTATAATATACATTAGATATATATGTGTATATATATATATATATATATATATGTGTGTGTGTGTGTGTGTGTGTGTGTACAAAAAAAAAAACAAAAACAAAACAATCAAAGCTTCCTGAAGCTTAAGCTTCAAGAAGTATCTCAGTATCCAAAGACGCCCCCCCCCCCTTTTTCTTTCCTTCTTCTTCTTTTCTTCTTCTGCGCAGGACACTCTCTCTTTCTCCTCGTTCTCTCTCCCTCTCTCCTCAGTTCCGTGACGAATTCTCGCCCGATCGAAAATCAAAAGATACCGCTGGACTCCATTCTCCGCTGCCGTCATTTCTATAGGAGCGGATTGGTGGTAGGAGCGGCGTAAGTGTATCTCCTCAAGTAAGTCAATTTATGCTTTTTTCTCAATTTCTTACAAATTATAAGCCCGATTGACGATCGGACACCATCACGAAAATCTAGGGATAATTCTCTACAAGTTTAGCGGGACGGATTTCTTGTGGGGTCGTCGTGGGCAAAACCCCAAATTTGGGATATGGGGGTTACTAAGGGGCTTATTTTTAATTAATTAGTACTAATTTAGTAATACTAAAATATTGAGCATCTAGGGTTGAAGTAGGATTTCTGAAATTTAGGATCCGAGTGAGTGCCGCTGGTGTAATTTCGGGACCCCAGGCATAATTTAGAAAATTAAGTGGGGTGTTAAATATTAGTTTAAATGTTAATTTGGGGTATATGGAGCCTAGGAAAGGTTAGATGAGTATTATTTTAGGGAAATAAGTTAATTAATCTAAGGAAAATGCAAATTCCAGGAGTTGAGTTTCAAGCGTTAAGGGCGTAGGATCTGGGTGTTAACGAGACTCTCAATAAGTTAGATAAGGGGAATAAATTATAATAGTATATTTAGAATTACTGTTTAAATTAATATGTGAAAATGAGCATATGGTATTTTGTTTGAAAATTGTTATGATATAAATATTAGATAAATTGTGTCGCATTTGAGTAATTTTAAATTGTGATATTTTGGAGTGTAAAATTAATATTTTATGAATAATAGATGAAAACTGTGTGGCATATGATGTATGTTGAAAAATGTGAAATATAACGATGAGTACTTTCTAAGAAAATATTGAAATGAGAATTATTGGTGTGATTAATGGAAAATAATGAAATATAGTAATTATATGTGAGAATAAATTTTTGCCTAAAAAATGAGATTTTGTGAATTATTGATATGAGTATTTTGAGAAGTGTTTAAATACGTGAAACACAATATATATTATTACGTGATGATGAAATGTGCACAGAAAGTGATAAGAATATTTATGTTGAAATGAATTGAGATATATTGATATATGATTGATGATATGCCAATACCGCACAATGATTGCGGGTGGGTGGAATTCCTTTCCTACTAATGTCGTTGGGGAGGTATGTTCAGTATGGAGATTGTGTGTATGTGAAGTTGCTACTGATGCCGTCGGGGAGGTATGCTCAGTAGGGAGATTGTGTGTATGAAGTTCCTACTAATGTCGTTAGGGAGGTATGCTCAGAATGGAAATTGTGTGGTGAAGTTCCTACTGATGTCGTTGGGGAGGTATGCTCAGTATGGAAATTGTGTTGTGAGGTTCCTACTGATGTTGTTGGGGAGGTATGTTTAGTATGGAAATTGTGTTGTGAGGTTCCTACTGATGTCGTTTAGGAGGTATGCTCAGTATGAAAATTGTGTTGTGAGGTTCCTACTGATGCTGTTGGGGAGGTATGCTCAGTATGGAAATCGTGAATGTGTTGAGAAATGGAATTATGTGATCTATTGTATTATGTAAAGTACGTAAATGTGAATTTATGTATACATAGATATGTAATGAGTTAGAATGAGAAATGAAAGAGTGTGTTTTATAAAATAAATAATTAAGGGGAAGTGAAACTCTGAACTAGAGGGCTTACTAAGTAAAGTGAGTGCCCTAATAGGTATCAGATGTGGCCATTTCTGACAGCATAATGTGTTAGGGCAGAGGGAAGCTACCTGTATGGGCGGGCAATCTTCCCTATTCTCAGGAACTTCATGGGTAATTATGTGTGTTGGAAATGAATAAACTTGAGGAATGGTTTTAAAGCTTATAAAAGCTTGTGTTGTATATCTATATGATTATAAGAATATGTTTATCAGTGTATTTTTCTCAAATGAAATGTTGATTTGATAAGTAAAGTGTGTTATGACTGAACTCATATGGCCACACGCTGTAAATAATTTATTATTTTTTACTAAGATGTGTCACCCAAATTATCTAAATTATTCAGGGAACAGGGATAGGCCAAGTGATAAAGCTCCGTGACCATAGGGACCTAGGACCCTACAAGGTGAGTTTTGGACTAGGGGAGGGGGTAATTCCCCTAAAATTGAGTTGTTTTTTAGTATGGGGTGGTAATGTTTACACATATATATATGTCGATACTCTGGGTATTGTATTTTGACAGTTATGTGTATACCATCTTCCGCTGTTAGGCTGTATAAATGAAATAACTCTTTACCCGGTACCCAATGCGGGTTGGATTATATGAATGGTAATAGCGTTGTTGACGTGACTGATTTATGAATGTTATTGAGGACAAGTGAGTATTTATTTATTATTACAAAGAAAAAACTTGGTACGAAAATCAAGGCGTCACAGTTTGGTATCAAAGCCTAGGTTGCTAGGCTCTGTAGACTTTAGTGGACAGCGGAATACAATACCAGAGTATATGAGTGGATTTTGAGGAAAATAGGATGTGGGCGAATTGAAATGTGAGTTAGTTGTTGTTTGAGGATGAGGTGAAAATTTAGGATTCTATCTTGTGGCCTAGAGGCAAGAGTACCAGGGTTGTTTCTCTATTTTTTTTGGGGTGATGATTTTAGGAAAACCATGGATACTATCGCTGGGTTTTGTTTCTGAGTGGTAGGATTAAATCTTAATTAGGATTGAGAGTGAATAGATGAATGATTATAAAAGGGTATTTAATGAATTCTGTTGTTGAATGTATTGATGGTGTTATGCTAATAGAGTCTTAAGACTGTCTTTTATTATTTTTAAGATGAAGCCTGGTAGTAGCAACACGAATGTGGGAGTTGATGGAGTAGGGCCTTCCAGTATGGGTGGTGCAAACCCTGACGCAGTATTGCATAGCCTCACTCGGCAGGTGATGGCTGAGATGGCTAGAAGCCTGGGGGAGCAAAACTGTACGATCGAGCAGTTCACGTATATGCAACCCCTATCTTTTGCTGGAGGAGCGAACCCACTGGTAGCAGAGAACTGGGTTCAGGACATAAAAGATATACTAGCAATTCTTTTATGTACAGACGAGCAGAGAGTATTGTTTACCACATTTAAGTTGACTCGGGAAGCAAAGCGCTGGTGGAGGTCAATGACAATACTAGAGGAGTAGAGGCCGGACACGGTAGTGACGACGTGGAGTCGCTTTAGGGAGATTTTCTTCGAGCAGTATTTTCCTGATACGGTAAGGAGTGCAAAGGTATCGGAGTTTCTGTACCTGACACAGAGGTCTATGACGATGCAGTAGTACGCAGCGAGATTCATTGAACTATCCCGATTCGCCCCGTTTATGGTGCCAGATGAGGAGAGGAAGGTGAGAAAGTTCGAGGAATGCCTAAGACAAAACTTGTATAAGCAGGTGGTAGGCTTCTGAGCTCTGACCTTCTCAGAGATAGTGGACAAGGCTGCAGTGATTGAGAGCAGCATACAGAGAGGCGCAACGGCACGGAGTCAAAGGAAGATGCTGGCACCTCCAGATTTTCAGGTAGGGTCCAGCCTGGGACCTTGGACGAGGCATGGTAACAGTAGGGGTCAGGTACAAGAAATAAAAAATTGGACATTTCGGGGTAATCTAGCATACCCTATTTGTCCTACATGTAACAAGAGGCATAAGGGAGAATGTCGAAGAGGAACGAAGACTTGTTATCAGTGTGGTAGATCTGGCCACTTCGCATGAGAATGTCAGAGGCCATTGAGCAATGCACCCCCATTAAATCAATATCGGGGAAATAATCAAACACCCTAAGGCAAACAATAGAGGAATACTGCCAGGTATGTGTTTATTCCAATACTCCAGGAGAGACAGGGAATGCTCGAGATAAGTAACATTTAATATTTTTGAAGTAAGCAATAGTCTTGTTTAATTTTGGAACAATTAATGCATTTATATTTATGAAGTATATTTAAATATGTGAGATAATAACTTAACTAAAGAATGTTGTTTATTTTTGGTTGCACCAATGGGAACTGTAGTGATGTGTAGAAAAGTACTGAGTGACTGTCCAATGGATGTTTAGGGAAGAACACTACCCACCATTTTGATGATGTTTAGCATGTATGGTTTTGAGATAATTCTGAGGATGGACTGGCTAGCTTCTAATTATGCCAGCATTGACTATTATGAGAAGGAAGTAGAGTTTAAACTACCTAGGAAGTAGAAATACAGATATATTGGGTTGTGTGTGTGCACCTCGCCACAAATATTGTTGACTAGATGGGCAAAAAGACTAAGCCTAAAGAGTTGTCAGAGATACCTAGCTTGTAAAAAAAAAATGCACCAGAGGGAGAAGTAAAGCTCGGGGATATCCCAATAATGAGGGATTTCCTTGATGTATTTTCCGAAGGACTTAGTTGGGTTATCTCCCAACCATGAATTTAAATTTGATATTAATCTATTTATAGGGATGGCACTAGTCTCTAGGGCTTCGTATGGAATGACTCAACGGAGTTGAGAGAGGTGGAAGAGTAAATGCACAAATTATTGAACAAGGGATTTATCAGATTTAGCACGTCACCTTAAGGAGCACTAGTGCTTTTTGTGAAAAGGGAGATGAGTAGATGAGAATGTGCACGAGATTAGGGTCTTTGACACGACTCACGAGGAAGGATTTGAAGTTTGATAGGACCGATGAATGCGAGCAGAGTTTCCAGGGGTTAAAGCAGCGTCTAGTCACTACCCTAGTGTTGATCCTTCCATTAGGTCAGGGTGGATTTGTAATCTACAGCGACGCATTACAGAAGGGACTTGGTTGTGTTCTAATGCAGCAGGGGAAATTCATTGCGTGTGTGTCTTGCCAGTTGAAAGAGTACGAAAAGAACTATCCTACGCATGATTTGGAACTAGCAGCAGTTGTGTTTGTACTAAAGATCTGGCAACACTACCTTTATAGGGTAATGTGCAAGATCTTTATTGACCATAAGAGTCTCAAGTACTTCTTCACCCAAAAGGAGTTGAATATGAGACAGTGTAGATGGCTCGAGTTGATAAAGGATTATGACTGTACCATTAGCCATCACCTAGGAAAGGCGAACGTGGTAGCCGATGCATTGAATTGGAAATCTGGGGGTACGTCAACCTCAGACGTTATGGCTTCACACCAAATCAAGATGGACCTGGAGAGGTTGAGTGTAGAATTGGTGGAAGGGAATCATCAGGCGTTCATTTCTAGTATGGTGGTTCAACCGACTTTACGGGAGAGAATTAGAACAACTTAGTTGAAAGATGTAGAGTTGATGGAGATTATAGAGAAGATACAGGATGAGTAGCATACAGACTTTAATGTTTCAAAGGATTGAGTTCTCAGATTTCACACTTGATTGTATGTTCCATATGACGCAGAGATAATGAGGATGATTCTGGGGGAAGCCCACCACTTTCTTTATACTATTCACTTGGGTAGCACGAAGATGTATAGAGACCTGCGAGAATCATTCTGGTGGAGTAACATGAAGAGGAAAGTTGTGGAATTTGTGGGTTAGGGTCTGACATGTCAGTAGGTGAAGGCAGAACACCAGAGGCCAGTGGAACCACTTCAACCACTGGACATCCCTACATGGAAGTGGAAGCATATCTCGATGGACTTTGTATCGGGATTGCCTTAAGTGTTGCATGTGTAAAAACCCCAAAAAGAGATATAAAAAAATTAATATAATGATTCCAAAATATATATATATTAAATTAAAATTAAAATAAAAAAATTAATTAAAAAATATATATTAATTAATTAATTGGATATTAAAAAAATAAGAAAAAAATAATAATAATTAAAATTTATTTTTTTATTTTTTTAAATAAAATATATTATTTTTAATATTAATTAAATGTATTATTATTATTATTATTATTATTATTATTATTATTATTATTATATTTACCCTCCTGAAGCTTGTTGAAGCTTCAGGAGATTCAAAGTTATGTATATATATTATTATTATTATTATTCTTCTTTCTTCTTCTTCTTCTTTTCTCTTCTTTTTATTTCTTCTCTGCAGCCTCTGTAATCTCTCTCTCTCTCTCCTCACGTTCTCTCTCCCTCTCTTCTCGATTTCGTGACGGATTTTCGCCCGATCAAAAATCCGAAGATACCACTGGACTCCATCCGCCGCTGCCGTCATTTCTACCGAAGCGGATCGGTGGTAGGAGCGGCGTAAGCGTATTCCCTGGGGTAAGCCATTTTCCCTTTTTCTTTAATTTCTTGCAAAATATAAGCCCAATTGATGAATGGACACCACCACAAGAATCTAGGGATGATTCTCTACAAGTCTAGTAGGACGGAATTTTCGTGGGGGTGTCGGGCCAAAACCCCAAATTTGGGGTGCGGCGATTATTAAGGGGCTTATTTTTAATTAATTAGCATTAATTTAGAAATGCTAAAATATTAAGCATCTGAGACTGAAGTAGGATTTCTGAAATTTAGGGCTCGGATGAGCGCCGCAGGTGTAATTTTGGGACCCGCAGGCAAAAATTTGAAAAATTAAGTAGAGATATTAAATAATAGTTTAAATATTAATTTGAGGTATATGGAGCCTAAGGAAGGCTAGATGAGTATTATTTTGGAGAAATAGATTAATTAATCAAAGGAAAAATATAAATTTCAGGAGTTGAATTTCGGGCGCTAAGGGCGTAGGATTTGGGTCCTAAGGAATTTCTCAATAACCAGGTAAGGGAATAAACTAAAGCAGTAATTTTCTATACAAATTATTATTGATTATGAGTAAATTTATTTTCAGAAAAGCATATGTTATATTGTGTATTACAAATGAAATGTACGATTGGGAAAATACTGTTATGATGATTAAAATGTATATGTATGTATGAGATGTAAGGAATTCACGATTTTAGAATATGAAGTATGACTTTTAACAGCATATCTGTGGCATGAATATTATTTTATGTGAAATGTATTATGATGTGAAAGATTTTACGAACCAAGCATGATTTCAGGTATTATGAAAACAAGAGTTATGTTGTGATGATTTTGACGATTATGTAATAAATGATGTATTTTCAGTATATATATACCTGAAACAATTTTGGTGCAAGGCCATATATTTATGTTATTGGCACGAGGTCGTATTTATGTAATTGGCGCGAGGCCATGTATTTATGTTATCGGCACGAGGCCGTATTTATATTATTGGCGCGAGGCCATATTTACTATGATTTTGGCGCGAGGCCATATGTATGATTTCGGTGCGAGGCCGTATCTATGTTTTCGGCACGAGGCCGTAATGATGTTACGTGTGATCATGTATTATATGTTTTCACAACTCGGATGTTAGTTTAGTTCAGATCAGGAGCTCGGTACCGTAGTTATGGGTTCATTTTAGCACGAGGCCTTATTAGTGCTACCGTCCCATGAGGGGATGGGAGATGGATAGTCAATGTGGCTTTCAGTAGAGTGTGGACGTCCACCTGGCAGTCCGGACCAGGGTGTGGCGAGCTCATCGTACTTACAGACATATTTGATTCGGCAGTGGTCGGCCAGCCATTGTTGGGTCCCGCCTTCGGGCTGCACAACCCGTCATGGGGGGTAATACATGACACCAGCTAGCTAGTCATCCTGGGTTTGTTTTCAGTACTACAGTTATAACAGATGATTTTATGTATGATATGATTTATTAACAGATGTAAAAATATATGTTTACCAAGTACGATATGATTATGTTTATAGAATTATGAAATGTACTGTATACGTACAAATGCATTAAATATTCATGTTGCCACACAGCTGTATTTAGTTTATTTTCCCTTACTGAGAAGTGTCTCACCCCAAAACTTAATTAATTTTTCAGGAGCTCTTGAGAGACTGGCAGGTCAGGGCCGCCGTTGAGCTAGTGAGATTACCCTGTGAGAAGGGTAAGATTTTCTAATAGCATCAAAGTTATTTTGTGTTTGACCCTAAAGATATTTGGATGTATGTGAGGATGTATAGAATGCTCTGGTATTATGTTTTATGATTGCATGTTTGAGATTTTATGTTTACTGCTGCTAGGTTTTCCGCTGTGTTTGACAGGTGTCCCCGCTATCCACGGGTTCGAGTTGACCATTTTATTTATTATGTGATATTTTATGTTAAAAAATTGAGGGACGTTACAGCATGGGCATAATGCCATATAGGTAGTGGTTGATAAATTGACGAAGACTGCCAATTTCATTCCGGTTAAAACTAGTTGCTTCATGGATAAGCTGTCTGAACTCTATGTTTAGGAGATAGTTAGAATACATGGTGTGCCTGTGTCCATCGTTTCAGATCGGGATCTACGGTTCACCTCCCGTTTCTGGAAGAGTTTGCAGGGAGTGTTGGGTTTTCAACTCACTCTCAATACTACATTTCACCCTCAGATGGAAGGACAGGCCGAACGAACCATTCATATTCTCGAGGATATGCTATGGGCATATGTGTTAGATTTTGGGGGCAGTTGGATCCGATATCTATCATTGGTTGAGTTTGCATACAATAACAGTCAGCAGGCCAACATTGGAATTACACCACATGTGACTTTGTATGGTCGCCAGTGTTGATCTCTGTTGTACTGGGATGAAGTAGGTGAGCGGCAGATTTTAGGGTCAGAACTTGTTCAGCAGACCTCTGCAAAGGTCGAGCTTATTAGGGAAAGGATTAAAGTAACCCAGAGTCGGTAGAAGAGTTATGCGGATACTTGCCAACGAGAGCTAGAATTCGAGATAGGTGATATAATATTCTTGAGGATTGCTCCGATGAAGGGGGTGATGAGGTATGGAAAGAAGAGCAAGGTGAGCCCTAAATACATTGGGCCATTCAAAATTTTGTAGAGGATTGATTTGACGGCGTACATGATAGCATTACCCCCAGCACTGTCCAGGATACATGTCGTGTTCCACGCGTCCATGTTGAGGAGGTGCATTCCATACTCCTCACATATGATCAGTTATGAGTCGTTGGAGATCGGGGATGCTCTAGCATACGAGGAGGTACTAGTTCAGATTCTAGATCGGAAAGTACAGAAACTACGTAATAAGGATATATCGTTAGTGAAGGTGTTGTGGCAGAATTATGCAATTAAGGAGGATTCTTGGGAGTTAGAAACGAAAATACGCCCAAAGTACCCATAGTTGTTCAGTGAGGGCTAGTGCCAGACGGGTAAGGGTATGGTTGAATATGCAGGGATTATAGTAGGTTGTGTAGTTAGTTGTGTATAGTTTTAATTAAGGATAGTCTTTGGAAAAATTCATTATGGATATTGTAATTTCCCAATGGCAGTATTGTAATTACGGTATTCCTCCACCATAAGTAAAGGTAATTAATAAACTTGGGGCAGAGCTGTTATGTGGGTGCCTACTGACACTTTTGTAGATAGGGATAGTGAGTTAGGAATGTGATTGGTAATAGTTAACAAATTTCGATGACGAAATTTTTGTAAGGAGAGAATGTAGTGATCCTGAAAAAAAATTTAAAATTAAAATTAAAATTAAAAAATTATTAAAAAATTACAAAATTAATATTATTAAAAAATAATATAATATAATAATAATATAATTTTGTATTATTATATAGGATATGCATAAGGAAGCAATCCTGAGATTTCATTGTAGGAAAGTAGAGGTCGCCCCCTGTTGCTGTGTAGCGTTCTTCATCCCTCGTCTCCTTTCTCCCACTCTCCTCAATCTCTTCTCCAATATTTGGCCGATCGAAAATCTGAAGATACTGTTGGGTTCTAATCATCTTCACTGACAATCCTATTGTAGCGAATTTATCGTAGGAGCGACATAGGCATATCTTATGGGGTAAGACCAATTTTCAATTTTCACTCTAACCTCAATTTTCCTTAAATCTTAAGCCCAATTAACGAACGGAAACTTCCAAGAGATTCGTGGGGAGATTCTGTACGATCTATCCGAAGCAAGTTTTCGAGTTCCAGCTCTGGGGCACCAACCCTAAATCAGGGGTAAGTTTAACAATTTATGCTTTTATAGGCTATTTAAGGTATTCAGAACCTAGGGGGGTTTTAGGGGGGAAAGTTACTCTAAGGATTGTGATGAATAATATGGTTAAGTTCGAATTTCAGGGTTCAGGGATTTTGAATGTCGTGGGGCGTAGGCCAGGGTTTTATCGGGCTTTTCAGAAATTAGGTAAGGGGATTAAGTTAAGTCAGGATTTTATTAAACATGAATTGATTAAATTGTTATATATTTATTTATTTATGAGTTAAAATATTATTTTGAAAACCAATTGTTCAATAGGAATTTTACAAATCTATGATATATGGTATGGTATTTTTGAATATTATGAATGGTGAAAAATTTGAGTTATTTTACAAATTAAAAATATTGGGTATCTTGATTGTCTTCTAGAATGTTTCCAAATACTGAAATTGTATGGCAGGTGAATAATTTTATGGTTTATCGTGAAACTGAAATTGAGAATGGTTGTGAAACATACTGGAACTGCTTGTGAATAATGCAGGGATTTGATATGATGGCCGAGGGCTGAGATTTTGTTTAAACAGTTGTGAGCCGGATTGTATTTGTGGCCGGGGGTTAGGTTTTTGGAATAACAAGAAATATATGTGAATTGATATTTTAAATGGTGATTTCTATTATCTAAATTGCATGATATGCTTTAGGAATCCTGGAGACCAGTGTATTGTGAGCATGATACTGTTGCTAGTTAGATCATGTGCACCCACACTGTTCTGGATAGAAGTGTAGGGGGTCCCAGCCGACTGCCTACATGAGGTTGAAGTAAAGGCGTCGGACCTGCAGATTTGCTATGGATGCCTGCAGACGTACTTACAAAAGATTTTTTTTTTTTTACTTTGTTTGGGCTGCTCATCCAAGTTTAGTCCAGCCTTCGAGCTGCAGAACCCATGTCATGGGGCAAGTAAATTGTGTGTTTGTCACAAAGAGTGTCTTATATGCATATCTGTTAATTTATGTGGATACAAATAATTAATAAGATAATTTCGAGGGTTTGTTGAGAAAGGTGAGTACCCTAATAGCAGTAATGGTATTAGATCATAAGGAAGCTACTTGTGTGGGTGGGTAATCTTCCCTATCCTCAACTAATTGTGTGCGTGAGTGTAAAATAAGAAGGATTTCATAAATGTGTTTATTTACTTAGTGAACTGGTATTTTTTATGTACACTAAACGCATGATGGACGCACACTAACATTAACTTAGTCTTTCCTTTATTGAGCTGTGCCTCACCCCTACTTTAGAAACTAAATTTTCAGGAAATCCCAGAGATCGGGTCTAACAGGCTAAAGGAACCGGGCTAGCGGTGTAAATTTATGTAGGTAGTATGTATGAACAGAGAGGTTATTTTTTTTGGAATTTTATATGTTGTAATTATATGAAAATGAATATATTTGTGTATAAAGATAGTTAGAACTTTGGTAATATAATTTGAGAATACTGTATTTTATTTCCACTGCGTATATGTGTTTTATATTTGATGAATAAGGTATCAAATACACAGAACTAACTAAAGTAGCACCCCAGGCCCACATGGCAGGTCGGGGTCGTTGCACCCAAGATACGACAAGCCGGCTTGAATTGTATGACTCTCTCCAATTATGCACAAACTAAAGAATCCAAAGCTCCACCAAAAAAAAAAAAAGAAAAAAAAAAGACCTTTCTTTACTTGTCAAACTCTTTAAACTCACTAGTAAGAATGTCTATTCTGCTATCATTTACTTCCTTAGTGTCTTCATATGTAACTTCTAATTTTTTCCAAATTTCTTTAGTTAAGTTACATGCCATTACCCTATTAAATTCATTACATCTAGTGCACAGAAAAGTATATTCATGGCTGTGGCATTACTTTGAACTGACTTCCACTCCTCTTCAGCATATTCATCTTCAGTTTTAGGTACATTAATCTTATCAATGACTTTCATGGGAATGTGATTTCCTTTAGTCACAATTTTCCAGACCTTTCAATCTACGTTCAGTAGATATATGCTCATCCTACATTTCTAATAGGTGTAATTTACACCATAGAAAATGGGTGGTCTAATGGATGAGTGTCCCTCACCAAATGGAGTTACACCAATGTGTGTCATGTGATCGTTTTACAAATTAACTATCAAGTCCATGTACACCCTCTCTGATACCAAATGTTGATTAAGGTGTAATCCCAAGAGGGGGGCGGGGGTGAATTGGATATTAAAAAAAAATTAAGCCATTGAATTTCCTTTTACACACTTCTTATAAATTTACCAACTACTTCTTATTGCTCAATTATGTATGTGTGTGGCAATCCTATCTATGCATGCAATATACTCAATTTAAATATAACGCGGAAAATAAAGAGTAGAGGGAAGAGATAAGACAAATGCGATTTTACGAGGTTCAGCCGACTTGGCCTGCGTTCTCACCTTGAGCAACCACTCAAGGATTCACTAAAAACCCTGCTCCTTAAAGTGGGACAGAACTTCCCTTACAAACCGCTGCTTACAAGAGGTACAACTCCCTCCTTATCCGCTTCACAAGAGATACAGCTTCCTCTTCACACCCGGTTCACAACCCGAACCGTGTTTACAATGAAATCTGAAAATAACACTCAAAACAATGCTTTTAACAAAAGCTTGTGAGTACAATTCAATTTCCTAGCACATTAACATACGATATAACTTGAAGTTCGTGCATGTATGAAAACGATAAACTCGTTTTATGTATGATATGCCTCAACACACGAATCCTTTTTTTTTTTAACCAAAACTTTTAAGTAAAGATAAATTCAAAAACGTTTTGAAATAATCTAGGGTTCTTGGTTCACTTTGTAAAAATGCACATTTATATAATTGAAGTGAACTTGTTGGCAAAAACTTTGTCTTGAATATACACTCAATCAAAATCACAAAGTTTTATTTCTAATACTCAACCACAAAACTGAGTATATTAATTTGCAGAAAAATATCCCTCAATTAAAATTATATTTATAAGTATCAAGGATATTAAATCAAGTTCTAATGTATCTAAAGATAGATCTTTTTAGAAACCACACACTCGATTCAAACCTTTCAATGAGTCACACACCATAAAACAAATAATGATCTTGTTTAAAATAGCTTGGTATATATAAAGATACCTTCAATATCACTCTTTTAATCAAAAACTAGGTTTTTCAATAAGAAACCCTTTGAGAAAATATATGTATATTTATATACTCTTGAACCAAGATTTAATCTACCAAGTTAGATAAACTTTCTCAAGTAATGATCTCTTAGAAAATTAATTTTTGTACGAAAGGCACACTCAAGATCAATACTTTTCAGTACTAGTCAAGAACAACCAATGAGATGATATGTAAAAATCACAAGATTGATAACTTGAAAAATCAAACCTCAATACTAGATTGAAGTACAGTAGAGTAACCAAGTTCCCTTTGAAAATCTGAATTGATTTGCCCAAGCTTTGAAGATATAAGATTGATGTATAGGCAAACGAATAGCACTAAGAGTAGATAATCAACAAACTTGCAACAAGGTGTGTTCTTCTCTTTCTTGTGTGTCTCTTTTTTTTTTCTAGGGTTTAGATATTCATAATATATAGTATATTATCCTTAGAATTGATCTCAGCCATTGGATCAATAAGATACCTCGCGTGTCTTTTTAATAAAGAACTGATTTTTAGGCTTTCCCGCTAGTTCAGGCAACCGAACTCGACTTCAAGCTCCTAAAGTGTCAACTTCAGGCGCCTAAGGTTCCAAGGTCAGGCGACTGAGGTACCTCTGCCAGGTTCTGTCTTTCCCATTTAATTCGTCAGGTGACCAAACTTAATCTTCAGGCAACCGAAGAAATTATTCAGGCTACTGAAGTGAAGTTCAGGCTACCGAAGTTTAAATTTTTATTTCCTTTTTCTAATTTTAGAAAATGATTTGCTTTTTTTTTTGGGCCTTTTATAAAAACATATTTTCCATGATTTCAAACAACATTTCTAAGTCCATGAAGGTTCCCTAATGATATACATGAAGTGCATGAATCCTAAAATCATTCTAAGTTATGTTGAGCCTCAAGATAAATCATACGAAAATATAGATACATGAATTCTAAATACCTTTTCCCAAGATATTCTTGAACTTTGCCACTTGCATCTTGATTCTTGTACTCTTTGAGTTCCATGGATCTTGCCAAGATTTGTTAACTTTCCGTGCATGCTTAGTGTAAGTCCTATTCACAAACTCAATGTACATATCAAATATCAAGTGATTTGTCATTATCAAAACAAGATTGGACTCATAGAGTCAACAATTACATTTACCGACAAAGTTCTTGAGAATAAGAAAGCTTACCTGCCCATACAAGTAGTTTCCCTTTGCCCTGATATTGTTTGCAGCCTAACTTTAGATTAACTCGGGTTCAGTTACAACTGATATTTATCAGAGCACTCACCTTACTCAGTAAGCCCTCAAGCGGTGTGTTTTACCTCGCTTTAATTATTTATTAACTCATGCAATTTCATTTCTCATTTTCTTTCTTATTTCCATTCTCATTTCATTTCCATTTTTATTTCAATTCTATTTTCATTTCCTTTTCATTTTCATTTCCATATCTAGCTCATGAGTGTCACCATAACCGAAACATTCGTGTTTGTACTCATGACTACCCTGAGGATATCGCTCCATGTCATGCTTCCCCCTATGAATAGGGTTGTGCGACCCTAAGTCTGGACCTAACCGCGATTGGCCGACTCAATTAAATCAAATATCATCACATATCTAGTATCTATAGTATGACTGGCCAGCCAAAAGCCTTGATCCGGACTCAGGGGGCACAACAACTCTACTATATAGCTCAGTCGACTGTCACGCCACACGTTCCACGAGTCCATGTGGTTGCACTAACTCCACTAGCAACGATATCGTGCTCTCAATATCACAACCCATCATTAGAGTTTTCATATCCATCCATCAGGGTTATCACTGCCACATACCAGCAATCATTATGTGGTATTGACATTTCATCAATCACACGTCTGTATTCCCTTTTCGGAATTTCACATTTCATTTCTCAAAATTTAATATTCATATTGCATAATTAACGGTGCAATATTCGCATTTCACATATTCGCATTTCCCATAATCATATTTCTCATATTCACATTTCTTATTTTCATATTACAGAAATATCATTGCAATATTTTCGTTTCGAATATTCACATTTCCCATAATCATATTTCTCATATTCTCATATCTAGTATTCTCAACTCATTTCATCATTTCATCAATTCAAAATTCATTTCATCTCATAATAATATATACATACTTCATTTCACGTAATTCAATATTTCTCAATACATATTCCCATGTTTCACATTTCTGTCATTATCAAAATATACATTTTAAAGTGTATTTCACTTTCATCATTTGCTCACACTTAAATTATTATATCAAAATACATTTCAGTATCACATATTTCATAGGGTAAATCATTTAACCCAGTTTAAACATTTCTCAATATAAATCATATGCCACACATATTTCATCTGATATTTATATCATAATAAATTTTACGTAAAATACCATACACCATTTTTACGTATTTCTCAACCCATAATTTTCATAAAAAAGGCTGCTATAATTTATTTTCCTTACCTGGCTTACTGAGAGGTCCACTAACACCCAAATTTTGACACTCGTCTGCGTTCCCAACTCAAAAGCCTAAAAATCACATTTTTACCAAATTAGTCAGCTCATTTCCCACAACAATTTTTGTATAATACCACCTACGTTTCAAATACTCCAAACAACCTATAATACCTTTAAATCTCTTACTTACCCTGATTTTGGGATGATGTCCCATAACTCAAACTGGAAATCTACTCCGCCTATGTTGTAGAAAATCTTCCAAGGAACCCCGTGGTGGTTCCCGATTGTCAATCTGGGTTTTAACGAAGCCAGAAACGAAGAGAGAAGGGGAGGGGACCGTGGTTTTAGAGAGAGAAAGTGTGTGTGAAAGAGAGAACGACGCTGAAACGAGGGTTTCCACCCTTTATAGCCCGGGATTTGTTGACGAATTCAAGTGGTTCATCGACGAATACATGAAGTCACTTTGTCGACAAGGGGTCTATTTCATCGACAAACCTAAAATTCTTGAAATTCTCCAAACTCTTGGTAATCTTTCGTCGATGAGACCCATGTACCTCATCGCCAAAATCTATGGGACATTCATTGACGAAGATCTTGGGTTCGTCGACGAAGCCCTGTTTTTTGCCCTTTTAAAATTCTCTTTTCCCTTTCTTTCATTTCTTTTATTAATTTATTTTTCCAGGTCTCTACACGTGCTTCCCCGTATGACGGGTTTTGTGGTTCGAATGCTGGACTTAACCCTGGTCGGCACATTAGAGTCAAATACAAAAAACAACCACTTTAGTCTGTAAGTCATATTGGCTTTCCCATACTGGTCCAGACTCCAGGGGGAACTCTACCGTATACAACACAATCGACCATCCTGTCTCCACACTCTCTATGAGACGTGTGGGTGCACTACTTCTTCAGAAATCATGTGCAACAGTACTGTGTATAACACAAAACTACAATCCACCGAACTTCTCAAACCATAACTTGCAATTTAACATTCACACTCAACTTTAATTTAACAATCACACAAAATAAATATTCTCAACGCATTTCAATATTTCCAACATCTCATAAATATATATATATATATATATATATATCATAATTCATCGCAATATATTCTTTTTACTTATGCCACACGATTTAGAATAATACACATATTTATATATTTACTAAAAATATGCCAACCCACGTTCATCATTCACATTAATGAAAATACACATTTAATTATCTATACAATTATCCAAAAAAGCCATTACTTTCATCATTTCATTTTCATAAATAATAACTAATAACACAACCCTATGCTCAAAAACACAATTCAAACGGTTGGGTTTTCTAAAATTGCATAATAAACATATACTTACACATATTATTTTTCCATTTTAACCAGTAAATTCACAAAATTATTGGCTTAATCTATTCTCTCCTTACCTGGTTTCCAAAAATTACGCCAGCATGGACCCCGAAACGATGCCTGCAGTGCTCGTCCGAACCCTGATTCAATAACCCTAGTTCAATCAAATAAGCCCCAAATAAAATATTATTTTAATATTTTCTAAACCCATAAATTCTAAATAGTTAATTAAACTACCAAAATCACAAAATTAGCTTAATTTCCTTAACCCTACCCTAACTTTAGAGTAGTGCCTAGGAAACCCAAATTGAAAATCTACTCTCGGCAACATGACAAGGATTAGAGTTAGGACCCCGTGATGGTATCCGATCGTCGATTTGGCTAAAGATTTAAGGAGAGATTGGGGAAAGAGAGAGGGAGTAAACCTTACCCCAAGAGTTGTGCCTACGTCGCTCATATGAAAAATCCACCTAGGTTAGATTGATGATGGCGGAGAATGGAACCCAACGGTATTCTCCATTCTACGATTAGCGCACGATAGGTCGAGAAAATCGAGGAAAGAGAAGGAGGGACGGAGGAGAGAACTGAGAGTTTGAGAGAGAGCTGAGAGGTGCTGGTGCGAGAGTCCGGAAAGATCAAGATTTCCAAATTGAAATATGATCTACAGATTCCATTTAATGCAATCTTACATGACCACTAATATTATTATATTAATATTATATATATTTATCATATTATTTATTTAATAAATTCAATTTAACAATGTTTATTTATTTTATTTTTTATGTTTTATTTATTTATTTTTCCAGATGCTACAAATACCAAACATTTTTAAATAAAGTAAATTTCTATAATATGTATAGAAAATAAATTAAACTAAAATTAAATAAAATTATATTTATAAACTCTATTATAGATATGTTAAACTCTTAACCTAAAAAAAAACTTTATTTAGTTAAAAAAAGGCCATACACCAACACACATATCATATATAAGTGTACAAATATTTTAAATAACTTTTTTGACAAAAATAATTTTTTTTTACAAATAAAAATGTTTTTAAAAAACAAAATTTGTTAACATTAGATAATTTTAAATTTTAAATTTTATTTTAAATATTCAAGATTTGGACCTAAAAAAATCAATTTTGTTAAAAAAAAAATACAATGGGATTATATATGTTGAAGTAAATATACTTCGTTAAATAAAATAAGTAAATTCCAATGATTTTTTTTAAAATTATTGTAAATGTGTATACCTAATAGCCTTTAGACAAATAGTAATACAAATTTTAAAAATATAAATTTAAAAAATGAAACTGTAGGTATAAATACTTTCCGAATAATAAAATTTAAATTTATTTGAAATCTTAAAAATCACTAGTTGATCATTTAATAAACATAATTAATAATATTTAATAGTTTATATACAAGGCCACAAATTTAAATTGATGAAAAAAATTCTTATTAAAAATTTTAATTTATAAAATTATTTAAGGGTTCTCGGTGAATCGAATTATAAAGGTTCTTGGTGAACCTTGTTGAAAGGCTCTGTGTGAGCGTGAGAGGATTTGTTTCCGTGTGTAAAAGTTTCTCCACTGGTGAAAGAGATTGTGATAGTTGATTGAGAATACTTGAGCGTGTCTTAAGGCGTCCGTAGGCAATGGACTGAACCACGTTAAAATTGTTTGTCAAGTTTTTATTTCTTACTCGTTAATTTTCGTCTTGTGCATGATTTATATTATACATAATGTGATATAATCATTTATATCTTACAAATATTTTATATTTTGTAGAGAAAAATGAAAATACACAAATGAGTCAATTCACCTCCCCTCTAGACTCGACTCTAGGGTCAACATGTTGAACTGGTTTGACTTTCACTAGACCGACCATTTTATTTTTAAAATTTTTGTTAAATTTTAATTCACTTTTTTATTTCAAACAAAATTGGAAACTTTTGGAGAAATAGTAAAAAATCATGCAAAATTAGGAAAAAAAACTAAAAAATAAAAAATATTTTTGAGCCATTTTTTAAAACATAGTGAACTGAAAAAAATGAAAAAAAAAATCAAAATATAAAAAATAAATAAAAGTAGATAAAATTTCTTTAAAAACCCTAGAAAAAAAATTCTTCAATAATTTTAGGAAATTATAAGAAAAATTTTAGAAAATGTCGAAATGTTTTAAGGATTTTTTTTGCTTAAATGTAATAAATTTGTAAGGTCATTTTGTATGTTTAGTGTATGTATATATCTTATTTTGTGTGTGTGTGTCCCAATGATAAAATAAAGCGTAAAGAGGTGTCTTAAACCTCGTTTATATCAATTATAAGGGAAATTTATCTAATAAGATCCTATCATCTGAAGGTTTTATTATACATTTCTAAATCGCATTTGATTTTATATATTTTAAAATTTTTTTATGTTTATTGGATTATTTATGACTTAGCTAATGATCATCCGATTTAATTTGGGATAATCCACACTTAATTAGGTACCATTCATATAATGGGTGTTTAGGGGATGCTAATACCTTTATCTTATATAATTATACTCACAATCTCGACTTTGATAAAAGCATACGGATATTACTGATTATTAGACTTGAGATTAGTCTAAAAACCAATTAACGAGTAGTAATTAAATAAAATAACCGCACCTAATAAAATAGCAAGTTAGTGGTGACTCTATCGAACTATTAATATTATTATCTCTCGTCATTTCACACACTTTTCGAGGATGTTGTGACAAATAGTATATGACTTATAACTAATTAAATAATGACCGTAATGCTCTTTAAACCTTTAAAATAATTTCCACCTCTTTTTGTACTTTCCGAACCTTCATGCTTTCAATTCCATCACAGCCAATATCTCAAACTTTATTTTTTCCCTCTTTTCATTTGACAAACCTTTAACGTGTCCTTGATCATCCGATATGCCACATATGACACACAATGCATTATAGACCAATGAATTGGTATCAGACTACACATCAAAATCTTAAATAGAAAGATTTGAAATCTCATAAAAATAAAATACAATATAGTACTCATAGTCAATTGTGAACTAATATAATTGTCTAAAACAATTCTATTTTTTTGAAAGCATGGAATGTCATGAGTTTCATATGATTCAAATTCCCGAAATGAGTTTGTGGCAATATGTGAAAGACCACAATAGAAGTGGAACTAGGGCAATGTTTTTTTTTTTTTTTGGAAATATATTAGATTTTATAGATAAGTTTTACTGTTTTTGATATCTCTTTCTCTCTCTCTATCTCTTTGTGCGATTGAGTTTTGCAGAGTGAGTAGCCTGATAATAGGTCAATACATTTTTGGAAGGAAAATGTATGAATAAGAATTTGATCAATTGTGATTTCCATCAACTCGAGATTTAGA
The DNA here is from genome assembly GCF_029873635.1 of Malania oleifera. Taxonomy (NCBI): domain Eukaryota; kingdom Viridiplantae; phylum Streptophyta; class Magnoliopsida; order Santalales; family Ximeniaceae; genus Malania; species Malania oleifera. Next base: position 100,772,863 of record NC_080423.1, read on the forward strand.
TTTAAGAATGGTGAAATGTTTTTGTAGTTGTGTTTTATAAAATGTTCGAAAGCTTTGTTTTCATCAAGTGTTCATTTAATAATGGGAATAAGAAGCACTGCATTTACACTAGTTAATTTTTTTTTTCAATTTCTTTTGCTAAGTTGTAATAGAAATTTGGTTAGTTCTCGTGGCTCCTCTTTAAACACAATATTATTATTTTTTATTTTATTACAAATAATGCACATTAAAAGAACTACTATAATAAAAATAAAATTTATTATAATTATTTTACTTTAATTGATATACTTTAAAATTATACTTTACACTAAAAATTTTATTGGACATGATAATTTAAAAATAGTAAAAATATTTTGTAATTGACTTTATTACTAATTTTTGAAATTGATGTATATTGTTATTTTAATTAAATTTAAATTCATATGATCATTTAATTTTGATTTTAATTAAAAAATAAATAAAATGAATAGTTTAATAAAAAATTATTTCTAAATATTAAAATTTTTGACAACAGGTTGTCAAAAATAACCGAAAATCATAAAATTTGGTTTAAAACTTTTTTTACAAACAGTGTAAAATCGACAATAGAAATAAAAAACCGATAATATAAATAAAAATATTTTTTATAATTTGTTTCTTCATTACAGAGAAATAGAAATGAAAAATAGAAAATAGCAACCGGGACATACAAATCCTGAAATATGACAATATGTTATCTTTAAAATCTATTAAAAAAATAAAAAAATATTTTATATTATTATTTGTAATACTAGTAGAGCATAATAATTATATATGACCGATCTTAAAAATTAAAATTAGATGTTTGATCAACAGTGTCCAAGGGCGGTTCTGCCACGCGTTGTGTTTCTGGGACCTACTAAAAAGATGATAGTTCCTTTTCCTAGCGCAGAGGAGCCGATCCTCTTAACTCAAAATCAAAAGGTATCGGCGGGAAAGGATACGAGGGTCCCGTTCAAAAATTCGCTTCAACTCCCCCTCTCTTTCTCTCTCGCTCTTGGTCTCTCTTTTCCAACCCCAGTGGTCTGTCGCTGGCGATTTCGACTTTGTTCGAGGTTCTTCCCAAGGCGATCGATCGAGGTACGTCGTGTGTTACGTCATTTGCTCGTCTCCGACGGCCGCTGGCGGACAGCTGCCATCATTTAGGTCAGTTCTTTAGGGCCACCGTGCGAACTGCAGGAGCCGTCTGTTTCACGGTGACCTAGTAGGCTGAAGTCCACCGGTTCGCTGGAGAAGCAGATGGCGAGAGCCCTCTGGTTCGCAGGCGAACCGGGGAGTGAAGGCTGAAGTCTTCTTAGATTTTATTTATTTATTTATTTGTGTGTGGGGTTTGTTATTTTTTTATTTTTTATAACTGTATATTTTTGTTGTATAATCATTCCTGCTCGATCCCTATTTTCCCGTCTCACTCGATCTCTCTGATCTGCAGGATAACTTTGTTCGAGGTTCTTCCCAAGGCGATCGATTGAGGTACGTCGTGTGTTACGTCATTTTTTTGTCTAGAACGATGTCTTATTTCATTGTTTGGGTGTGGATTTTCTACATTCTAGGGATTGTTTTCTGCACGGGTTTCAAATTTAGGGATTTAATGGTAATGTAAGAGGAGGGAATTTTCGCATTTTAATTAGCTCTGAATGTGTATTTGTAGCTGATATGTTGGATATTCAGGATCTAGCATTGGAGAGCATTCAGTTTTTTACATTTTGATTACTCGACGTTACTTGGTACCCATCAGAAAAGTGCAAATCGTAGGCCTTGAAGATGGGTGTCGAAAATTACCACGTGATTGAGCTCGTAGGTGAAGGCTCTTTTGGGAAGGTGTACAAAGGAAGGCGAAAATACACTGGCCAGGTGATTATAACATTTCTATATTTTCTCGGGTTAAGTTGTTTGGAGGTCGCTTCATCTTCATAACATTGTTGTTGTTGATGTTTTATCTCAGACTGTTGCAATGAAATTTATTCTTAAGCATGGTAAAAGTGAGAAAGATATTCACAATTTAAGGCAAGAAATTGAGGTAATTTTCAGCTGTTACCTCAGTCGTTGGAGAGACACTTCCCTTATCAATTATATAGGAACGATCTTTTGTTAAGTAGTTGTTTAAGTTTTTGATTTACTATCTGTCTGTTGGCGTGCCTCGTTTTTATGGCTAAACTTTGTCTGATTACCGTTCATGTTATTTTCTAAGTATAAATTAGTATCTAAATTTAGTGCAACCTGGCTCATACAAGGCTTTGACATGGCTTGAAATTGTTTTATTGGGGTGATACATTAACTTAAAAAGAATTGTGTTATCTCAGATTTTCATAACATGCTTTTTGCCGTACCAGTATGGTTGCTTTATTTGTTCAAAATTGATATTTTGCTCTCCTTTCAGTGCTGTACTATTAATAGTTACTAACACAAGTTATATTTGGTATATTGATTTAGGATTTTGTTGTATCGTAGATTGTTTGAAGCCTTATCCTACTTTACTCCCGTAAGCAAAGGGCATGAGCACGTGTCACGAGCTAAGCTTGTTCAGGGCATTATGCTTGCCTGTGACCGCTTATCTCGTGTGCTTGGGATGGGTTTCTATCATGTAAATACTAGTGTAGGGTTATTTTTTGCTAGGAGAGTCTTTGTAAGCCAAATAAGGCAATATGACTCCTCGGTCACTTTGATGTTTCCTAGTGTCAGGATGATAATTACATAAAAAACCTCTTTAGGGGAGGGTGAGTGTTCATCAGTCATTGTAAAACTCACTAGCAATTGTCAACGTGCTTAGCCTACTTGCCTCCCTCGCTAAGTACACCATGTCAACGGAGGATTTGTTAATGAATTACGTTTGCTTCAATGTTTACTGCTTGCTTGCCATGACTTTCATGAATTGATTATTGTTTGCGCTGCTATCTGAATGAATATTAATGAAAGTGCTTCATGGATGAATGTTGGTAAACGATAGGCTGGCTAGTTAAACAAGAGTGCTTTAGCTAGCGCCGCACGGCCCTTCACAAGGGTGTGAAAATAGTCAGACCGTGACATTTGGTGTCAGAGCCAAGTCGGTGACACTTGGTGAGAGCCCAAGGTTGAGTTGCTACGTGAATTCGATTGCCTTCGTTATTGGATTTGGGAAGCTTTGATAAGTGACCATGGCACCAAACAATGCTGAGAGGATCAGCGTGCTGGAAGCACAGGTTAAGACAACAACCAACACTATGGCCGCGGAGGTGGCCCAGATGAGAGAACTTGTTGATGAGGTGATGGGATCACAAAAACATCGAGCAGGTTTGATAGGCGACATGTCAGCACAGTTGAAACTTTACAGTCGCGGATGGTTGATCTGGATGCAAAGGTGAATCTGATCGTTCTTGCTATAGGTAACTCCAACACTCCGGGAGTTAGCAAGACCAAGGTGCCAGAACCTAAGACGTATGGGGGTGCCCGAGATGCCAAGGAGTTAGAGAACTTTTTGTTTGATGTGGAGCAGTACTTTCGCGCTGTGAGGATGGCCTTAGAACAGGCGAAGGTTGATATTGCGACCATGTACTCCAAACTGTGGTGGCGTACGAAGTACCAAGAGATTGAAACTGGACGCTGTGTAATCGATAATTAGGCAGACTTGAAGAGAGAGCTCAAGGCCCAATTCTTTCTTGAAAATGTTGAGTATAATGCAAGGTGAAAATTGAGAGATCTCAAGCATACAGGGTCAATCAGCGAATATGTGAAACAATTTTTTGCTTTGATGTTGGATATTCGGGATATGTCGGAAAAGGACAAGTTGTTCTATTTTCTTGAGGGGATGAAACTGTGGGCAAGAACTGAACTTCATAGGCAAAGGGTTCAAGACTTGTCAACTGCACAAGCAGCTGCAGAACGCTTGACTGACTACGCTAGTGATGATACCACTTCGTCCAAACGGTTTGGTGGAGAGGGAAACAGTGGAAAGTCTTTCAAGAATGGCAAACCCAAGAGTGGGGGAGCCGACTCTAAATCATCAATCTCAAAGGAAGTTTCGTTGTCTCAAGGATTCAACACACCCGATGGAAAGGGGAAGAGTAAAATTTCATGCTACTTGTGTGGTGGATCTCACAAAATGAGTGAGTGTCAACACAAGAGATTACTCAATGCCTTACAAGCTTCTACTTCGGGAAAAGGGGTGGAAAGCGAGGAGGAAGAGGATGATGCCCCGAGGGTGGGTTCAGTGCGGCTGGTGAATGCATTGGAAAAGCAGGCAAAAACATCGAAAGTTACACGAGTAAAAGGGTTAATGTTTGTGGACTTGAGGATAAATGGGAAGAGTTCTTGCGCTATGGTGGATACCGGGGCTACTCATAATTTTGTTTCGCAGTTGGAAGCATGGAGACCCAACTTATCCTTAGAGAAGGATACAGGACGCATGAAAGCAGTTAACTCTGCAGCCCAGCCTACTCTGGGAGTAGCCAAGCAAGTGACTGTAAAGCTTGGACAGTGGGAAGGTCATGCGAATTTCACAGCGGTGCCATTGGATGACTTTCCAGTCATTCTAGGAATGGAGTTCCTAAGGGGGACGAGGGCAGTGCTGATGCCTTCGGCTGGTTCCCTGTGTCTAATGGGATATCACTCATGTATGGTGCAAGTCGTTGCAACGAAAGGAGAGGACGAGAAGTCCCTTTCAGCCATACAACTCAATGAGGGATTGGGTCAAGGTGAGCAGACACGTCTAGCCACGGTGGTGGTAGACAAAGAAGTAGGCCAAGAGCTGGAGCCCACGACCATCCAAGCGGTGTTGGATGAGTATAAGGAGGTGTTATCGGATAAGTTGCCTCACAATTTGCCTTCATGACGGACTGTGGAGCATAAGATCGAGTTGTTATCAGGAGTGAAACCACCTGCTAAAGGGCCATGTCGGATTGCGCCTCGAGAGATAGTCGAGTTGGGGAAGCAACTTGATGAATTGGAAGCGGGATGTGTTTGCCCTTCCAAAACACCGTTAGGAGCATTGGTGTTGTTTCAGAGGAAACATGAAGAGCATCTACGTAAGGTGTTCGACAGGCTGAGGGGAAACAGTCTGGATGTGAAGAAGGAGAATTTCTCTTTCGCTTGGCAGAGCAACAAATTCCTTGGTCAAGTGGTTGAACAAGGTCGTATCCGGAGGGGTATGGAGAAGGTAAGGATGATTCAATAACAGAAGATCCCCATGACAGTGAAGGAGTTGCGTTCCTTTCTTGGCCTTGCTAAATGCTGCAGGAAGTTCGTTGAGGGGTATTCGTGGAGAATGACTCCAATGATAGGACTACTGGGGAGGTATTATTGGCCGCACATGCGGGATGATGTGATTGATTATACCAAAACTTGTCTCACTTGCCAACAAGACAAGGGGGAGCGGAAGAAGTATGGTATTTTCATGGCCGCACCAAAGTTCCGTTCGGCAGAGGAGACGACACAATTGTTCTTTGTGAGTGTTGTGAAACATTGGGGTGTTCCCTAAGTTATTATTTGTGACCAAGATTTAATGTTCACTGACAACTTTTTAACAGAGTTTTTCAGGATATTCAGGTCACATCTTGACATCTCTTCGATTTATCACCGACAGACAAACGGATAGATGAAGAGATTTAGAGAGCTGCTAGATGAGTACTTGAGCCATTTTGTCAATGACAACCACAAGAATGGTGTGCAACTACTTGATGTGGTTCCGTTCTGTGGCAACGCCCAAAGGCGCTCAACAACCAACAAGAGCCCCATTGAGCTTGTTATAGGCTAGCTGCTGCTGTTACCTGACACAGTGGGCGAGCCGTACAGACGAAAGAGTCCCAAGGTGTGCATTTTCACCCGAGAATGGAGACTGAATGCAGAGTTTGCCCAAGCCTATTTGGAGAAAGCTTCTAAGCAGATGAAGAAGTGGGCAGATAAGGGGAGAAGACCATAGTTTCTTGTCAGCTACCTCATTCCGTTCAATGTCAACACCAATGACCTGAGCAGAAGTCAGTTCAACAGAGCAGAGTTGAAGATAGTGCAACTTGACAGACATGACGTTGAAGAGATCCTTGTAGACAGAAAGTTCATATCCTAAAGGAAGAAGCGGCAGAAGTTCCTACTGAAGTGGAAATGCCTTGATGACAAAGAAATCAGTTGGATTTCAGCGGAAGATATTCAACCGTTCGTGGACAAATTTGAAGTGTACCTACTGCCAAAAGTCTATGAGGACGTCGACCGCATAAGTGGGGGAGAATGTCACGAGTTAAGCTTGTTCAGGGCATTATGCTTGCCTGTGATCGCTTATCTCGTGTGCTTGGGATGAGTTTTCATCATGTAAATACTAGTGTAGGGTTATTTTCTGCTAGTAGAGTCTTTGTAAGCCAAATAAGGCTGTTTGACTCCTCGATCACTTTGATGTTTCCTAGTGCCAGGATGATAATTACATAAAAACCTTTTTAGGGGAGGGTGAGTGTTCATCAGTCATTGTAAAACTCACTAGTGATTGTCAACGTGCTTAGCCTACTTGCCTCCCTCGCTAAGTACACCATGTCAACGAAGGATTTGTTAATGAATTACATTTGCTTCAATGTTTACTGCTTGCTTGCCACGGCTTTTATGAATTGATTATTGTTTTTGCTGCTATCTGAATGAATGTTAATGAAAGTGTTTCGTGGATGAATGTTGGTAAACAATAGGCTGGCTAGTTAAACAAGAGTGCTTTAGCTAGCGCCGCATGGCCCTTCACAAGGGTGTGAAAATAGTTGGACCGTGACAGCACACTATGCTTCTGGATACGACACACATATATTTGCTTAACCAATCCATATTCCTAATTGAAAGTAAATATGTTTCTTTTGTTTGTGAATCTAATTAGCTATTGGTGGGCCTTCTAAATTAAATTTGAACTTAAAGAGAATATCAAAGCCATGGTTTTAAATAACGGCCGTTACGTAACGTAACGGCCGATACGTAACGTAAATCAAGGGCTCCGAAACCGATCCGGGCCGATAATGCGGTTCGGAAAAAATTCACAGCCGTAACGGTCCGTAACAGCCGTTACCCCTATGTTACACTCCGTAATAGTCCGTTATGGACCGTTACATACCGACAACTTGCAGAATCTGCTTTCTGCTGCGCAGCGTTCCTTTCCCCCTTTACCGAGTCCCAAGCACCCATCTACCATTCAATCTACCTAAATCTAACGTTCAAAGAACAAAAATACTTACTTGCAGTTTTGTTGGCCGAGCCGCTGAAGCTATAAGAAGGCTTCACGCCTTCACTCCTTCGAAGCCTGAGTTACTCATCTTCGCAGCCTTCGTTTCCTGAATCCTGAACCTAACAAAGTTCTTCGAAGCTTGAGAGTGGCCGAAGGCAGCTTCATCCGCCACCGCCAGTCGTCGCACTCGCCGCCACCAGCCAGCCCTCTACCAGTCGTCGGCGTCGTCGCACTCGCAGCCACCAGCCAGCCCTCCGCCGGTCGTCGCATGAAGCTTCGAGGCTTCGAGGCTCCTCCATCCTCCGAGTCGCCTCCTCTCTCTCGGTCTCACTCAGAGTCTCAGACTCTCTGCCCTCTGCTCATCTCGCGTATGAGATAAGCTTTATTTCAATAACACTCAACACCCACAACCACATCTTAAATATTTTATTATGTTTTTTTTTTAATTATAATTTATTGTAAGTAATGTTTGTTAAATTGAATTAAAAAAAAAAAGAGTAATTTAATAGAGTAAAAAGCTTTAAAATTTCAGATTCATTTAATATGCAAATTGGTTCCTAAATAATTTAAGCATGTCATATTCTGTTTTGATTAACATACTTTTATTCATTCTTTACGTATTCTTTCTTTCCTTTTGGTTTCATTGCATATAAAATATATATTATTTTAAAATAAATGACTATGACATGGCATTCCAAAAATATGGAGTGGACAATTTCTCATGTTCTATTTCTATGCTATTTTATATTTGTGAGTAAAACAACATTTTGCATAATTATTTCCCCTAACAGCATTTTGTTTGTTGTAAATTATTATATTCGTATACAATATCAATTTCATTTATATGGTATCGCATTAACATTTTTTGAAAGCTGACACCGTTAGAAATAGACTAATAGTATTATGGTTACAGACTTCCAAGATACAACATTAGTACAAAAAATACTCTTTTCTAGTCTTATGCCTTGCCTATAGATGCAGCTCTTGTTTTTTTTTTCTTTTCAAAGATCAGAAATCTCCCACATCTTAAACTTTTTATTATGTTTTTTTTTTAATTATAATTTGTTGTAATTATGTTTGTTAAATTGAATTAAAAAAAAGTGTAATTTAATAGAGTAAAAAATCAAAAAATAGTAATAATTATGTAAAATAAAATTTTCTTAATTTATAAATATTTTAATTGTCTTATATTTTTTGAAAGGTAATTAGGAAAATTTAGTTTTATCACATATTTCCTATTTATAAATATTTTTTAAGTTTGAAAATATCATTTTGAGGTTAAATTTAAAATTAGGTAAAATAAATCGTTACATGATCTATTTTTTGTTTTTCAGTTATCAAATAAAGTAAAAATTGATAACTTAATAAAAAACATTTTAACCTAATAGTTAATATATTAATAATTCAGATTCTTGCTAATTACTAGTTTACTACTGGAATTTGTAGAAAAATTTTATTTTAATCCATAAATTGAGAAAATGCTTAAAAAATTAAATAGAAAATTTATACTGTATGGATCTCTATTAGTGATGCTGTGATGTATATAAAAGTAGAGCAAGTTTTTTCCTCCTTTAAAATTACAATGTTAATTTCTTATAGTTATAAATATAAATAAAATCAAGTTAAAAAAATAATCAAAATACCTTTTTAAAGATAAAGGAATATATTTTTTTGTAATAAAATATCTAATATTTTAATCCATATACTGAGAAAATGTTTAAAAAATTAAATAGTCAATTTGTAATGTATGGATCTCTATTTGTGTTGCTATGATGTATATGAAAGTAGAGCAAAAATCTTTTTCACCTGTTAATTTCTTATAGTTATAAATGAAAATAAAATCAAGCTATAAAAAATAATGAAAATATCTTTTTAAAGATAAAGGAATATATTTTTTTTGTAATAAAATATCTAATATTTTATAATTTTGTTTATTTAAATATAAAAATAATAAACATTACTTATTATTTTTAATGAAATATTATATTTATTTTTACGTAATAAGTATTTAAAATTAGGACTATTTAGTACTTATTATTTAATATTTACTAAATTACTAATTATATTATTCCTGTCATTGTAGGAAGGTTGTAACTTTGTATTTTCTTTATATTTTGTGTAGAGATCATCAAATTAAGTCTATCAATATGTCACGTGATAGAGGAAATTAAACTTACCTAGTGAAGATATTTGATGGCATTTTGGTACTGCGGTAGACGGTAATAGACATGTTATTATGTGTAAGTTATGTGGGAAGATAATCAAAGGGGGCATTACACGCTTGAAACAACACTTGGCACATAAAAAGAGTCAAGTAGCTGGATGCTCAAATGTGACCACACAAGTAAGAGAACAAATGATGAAACATCTACAACAGTATGCTGAGAAGAAAAGAGATAAACAAAAAAGGCAAGAAGAAGCAGAAGCCCAAATTAGAGGAGATTTTGAGAATTTGAGCGATGAAGAAGACTTGGAAGAAGAAAGTATGAGATTTGCTCGACAAGAAAGCATGCGATCACAACAACAATGGGAAGAGAGACAAAGATTTCGAGCAAGAACAACTGGAAGGGGTAATATTTATGAAGAGGGTGGTGGCTCTGGCAGTGGTGCTACCAGTGGTTTCAATAGAGCAGGAGCTCGATCTTATAGTGGTCGAGAAGCTGGAGGTAGTGGACGACAATGGATCAATCCTGATGCCCCTGAAGCTAGACTAAAGGCAATGGATCCTATTTTAGAAAGAAGCAAGAGTGCGAAACAACCAAAACTCAACACAAAGTTACTGAAAGGTTTAAGAAGTAAATTAGGAAAAGCGGTTGGAAAATTTCTAATTTATAATCGGATTCCAGCGAATGTAGCTGACTCTCCATTTATGCAGCCTATGCTTGATATTGCTGCAGAGGTTGGAAATGGGGTGAAGGGTCCATCACCCTATGAGATATCTGAAATTTATTTGGAGCAAGAGTATCAAGAAATGAAAAATTATATAGCTTCTTTTGCTGGAATTTGGAAGGAAAGAGGTGTAACACTTATGTGTGATGGTTGGTTAGGACCTACTAGAAAACACATTATAAACTTTTTAGTTTATTGCGATAGAGGCACCGTGTTTCATAAATCAGTTGATGCCTCTGATGTGCCAAGCAGAATAGCTGAATATTATTTCAGGTAATTTTCTAATTTTAATTGTATATGCAAATAGTATTATGGACTTGCATGTTTTTAATTAAATAGTAGTAATTATTGAATTTATAATTTCATTTGAGATTAATGGATGAGGTGGTTGAAGAAATTGGAGAGGAGAATGTTGTCCAAGTAGTGACTGATAATGAAGCTGCAATGAAGGCAGGAGGAAAATTATTAATGCAGAAGAGGCCCAATCTCTATTAGACAGCATGTGCAGCTCATTGCATAGACCTTATTCTTGAAGATATTGGTAAGAAAAGTAACGTGAAGAAGGTCTTAGAAGATGCAAGAACAATAACCTCATTTATTTACAACCACACATGGACAGTGAATTTCATGAAGAAATTCACAAATAATAGAGAGTTACTTTGCCCTGCCATCACTCGATTTGCCACAAATTTCATTGCTTTGGAGACTATTGTCAGGCATAAACAAGTACTAAGGGAAATGTTTACATCTGATGCTTGGAAAAACTCAAGGTTTGGAATGGCAAAATCAGGCCCAGCATATGATTCAAAGAAAATTATCTTAAGCAAAGAGTTTTGGTAAAAGGCCTCTGATATAATTAAAGTGCAAGAACCCTTGGTGAAAGTTCTTAAATTGGTTGATGGTGATGAAAAACCAACCATGGGCTTCATATACGAGGCGATTGATAGGGCGAAGTTGGCCATTCAAAAAGATTGCCGGTTTACAAAGACTATTGGAAAATTATTGACAACCGGTAGAGTTTTCAGTTGCACCAAGATTTGCACGCTGCTGGTAAGTGTAAATCAAATACAATTTCTTATTATTTTAACTTTTAAATTATGCATAGTTGGATTAGAAAACTATTGATTAATATGTTTCTAAATTTAATTGTAGGGTATTTTTTGAACCCACAATTTCTTTATGGTGCCCCACCCTCTCCTGAAGTTGCTAGAGAAGTCATGGATGGAGTTAAAAAAGTGATAACCAAGTTGGTACCCGATATAGATACTCAAATTCGGGCTATTAATCAAGTAAGTATTGGTTTCATTTAATTGAATAATAAATTGTTCTAGTATTTAATAATACTTTTAAGAATAATTATTAATATATCTAATTAATTAATTATATTTCACAATCATCCTTTTTTAGTTGTTGCTATATCGAGATAGGCAGGAGACTTTTGGAACCCCGTTGGCTCAAAGGGCAGTAAAACAAACAAATCCTGGTAAATATGGCTATATAGCTAAATAATAGAGAATTACTCTATTTTCTCTCTTTGTGTTCAAATTTGACTTTTGAAATACGCTATACTAATATAAAACTCTTTTTAATTATTCATGCAGCTGAATGGTGGATTCATTATGGCTTGTGTGCTCCTGAGCTCCAAAGAATAGCAATTAGAGTTCTTTGCCAGACCACATCAGCTTCGAACTGTGAGCGTAATTGGAGCACCTTTAGCCTCATCAATACGAAAACAAGAAATAGATTAAAGTACATGAGACTACAAAAACTTGTTTTCGTACATTACAACATGAGGTTAAAGTTAAGACGTACAATGAGAAGAAGCCAACGAGAAATTGAAGAGGGTTTCAATCCTATCAATTTGGACTACATTTTTGAAGAAGATGATCCTTTAAGTCAATGGTTAGAGGAGAGAGAGACACCACTACTCGACGGTCAGGACAATTCAAATTGGTTAAATGAAGAGGTTGGTGGTACTACAGAAGGAGGTGATCAACCACCAATAAACGCGCATGATGATTCAAGTTCAAGTCCTGAACGCACACAAAGTGATGACAATCTTGGTTTGAGCCCACCAAGTGATGATGATGGTAATAGTGGTGCTGGAGCTGGGGTTGGGGGGGTGGCAGTGGTGGTGGTGGAAGCGGCGGTGTAGAATATAATTATGGATATGATACAGGGACATCATTTGGAAGGGATATATATCCTTCTGATCCTTATGGACTACATGACATACCTGAAAATTATGACTTGGGTATTCCTCCAGGGAACCAATCTTCACAACCCAGGAGAAGGAGTGCTCGTGGTGACCCTAGCGATTTTATTGAAGATTCATATGGTGTGGTTCGTAGTTTTGGGGACTTTGGTTTAGATGGTTCATCATCACAATCATATGGATCTCATCCAGCATATCCACATTATGCATCTCGTGACTCACATTTTTATCCCGGTGGATCAGGAATCTCAGGATCTAGTGAGTCTTCTTCTACACACTACCCAGGGCCAGCCCCTACCCCAACTTATAGACATTATTCAGGAGAATTTTCATCACCAGTACATTTTCAAGAGCAACAACAAAATGACGCAAACTTGGGTTCATTTAACTATGTATTTCGACAAGGATGGGGAGATAATTTCCCATCCCAATCTCAAGATACAGATGCAATTTATGAAGACCCTCCACGTCATTCTTTTTGGTGGTGACATGTGTTATGTTATAAATTTGTAATATTGTATTCATGTATTTTCAACTATTTATTGATATTTGATATTAATCACTTTTTAAATTCATGTATGTGTAATCACTGTAATGTGTATATTGACTTATTGAGTATTAAGTCTATTGAGTATTGATTCCTTTTTAGTAACTTTATGACTTTAATTAATTGATTCTTACATTTCTACGTCTTTTTACTCATTAAACTAATGTAAACTATAAAAAAATATGTTTTTTTTTTGTAAACAGCGCACTAAAATTAATATAAAAATCATAATGCCTATTAAAAAGCATTTGTAGGGTGAATGAAAGCCTGCAAAATTCATTAAAAATCATGTATTAATGGATTTCATGCTTATTTTTTAATTTTGGCATGGTTGTGCATGTGTGAAAAAAATTCACGACCGTTACGCCCGCTTCCCGTTACATAACACCCGCGTCTCCCGCGACCCGCGACACCCGCGACCGTTTCGCGACGTTACCCGCGACCGCGATTTCGAACCATGATCAAAGCCTATTCTATGTTCATGTGGTTGATTCCAAATGATATTATGGACAAGTACACACACTCATTAGTCATTATTGGCAATCATGTATTCAATAATTGCATAACATGTATTGTTGACCACAGAGATGATAAATATTCCATGAAAGAGAGCCTGAATAGAGTATTAATAAATGACATTTTTAAGTCGTAGTCTTGGTTGTTGTTGTTATTGTTTTAACTCGATTCTAAAAGGATAAGATATGAGGTCAATATGGATCATTGCTTTAAATAACAGTAATGGTCCAGGTTACGGTAAAGGTCAAGGCCATTGCGGATGTTACGTTATGGGTAATGGTCCCTGTGCTCGCGAATTCAATTTTTGCATTTGCAAACTTCTTAAAAACATATAGATTCACATGTTCTAAACCCAGAATCCTTATGCTAATGCTTTAAATTGTTTTTAGTAAATTTTAATCAATTTAAATATAACATATACTACAAGTATTAGATGTCATATTGGTTCCTTTGTTTGCTATTGGCAAGAATAAGCAAGCACTTGCTAATGTTTTCACTATTTTATTGATTATAAGTGAAATTCAAACCAAGAAATCACAAGTATAAAGAAATATAAAATATGGAATGCCATCTTTTCTATCTTTTTGTCTTTAATGGAATTTTTATTATCTAAAAAAGAAAATATAGCTTTAATGGAATTTTTGTCATCCAAAAAATAAAATATAGAATGTTCATTTGTTAAACAAGAACTAAAATGCATATAATAAAATGTATTTTAGTCTCGAAACTAGGTGTAAGAAAAACATAAAAAAATAGAATAAAATTGAAAGAACTTAAAATACAAAAATATATAATTTAATGAGAAAAAAATTTGAGTTTATTTTAATAGTAGTTATTGAAAAATGTGTGCTAAATGTTGAGGAAAATGAACTCAAAAATGATTTTTTTTTAAATAAAAAAATCACCAACTAAACAAACCAACTTCAAATTGAATTTATGCTTCAGTAAAGGGAAAAGAAAGGAAAAAATGCAGAAAAAGGACTAGCACTGTAACAGCTTGTAATGGTCGTAATGGTTGTGAATTTGAGCATCCCCGAGATATTGCCCCGTAATGGTCTCAGAAGTCGTCAACACCGTTACTTAACGTCCGTAACGGCTGTTATGCACTGATTTTTAAAACTATGATATGGATGTGGGGAATCAAGGTACTCTCTGGCTCTTAGAAAAGGTATTTGCATTGAGCATTGAGATAATTTAGTAGATTACTTGCACAATTGTCATGGTGATGATTGGAATCAATAGCTACTTTGAAGTTTTGGATATTAACTTGTATGAATTCTTTCAGCACATTCTAAACAGGGAAGGGATTGTGAAAGGCTTTGTGGGTTATTCCCTGTTAGTTTTGTGAAAGAGTAGCTCATTATTTATTTGCAGTGTTTCTTTTCTTGTTTAATAATCACCTTAAGGTTATAAGTGTGGATTTTATGATTGCATCAGATCTACTCTATAATTTTCTTTTGGTCCATGACATAAAACTTGATAAGGATGGCATTTTTTGTTTCTGGGAGAAAGCTTTTCCCTCTTATTTTCTCTCATATGTCACAGATTCTAAGAAAATTGAAACATGAAAATATCATTCAAATGCTCGATTCCTTTGAAGGCCCCCAAGAGTTTTGTGTTGTCACAGAATTTGCACAGGTAACTGCTCATCTCTTTTTCTACCCTCTTTTTCTTTCTCAAACTATCATACATATTGCACTTAAACTAGTTTTTTGTGTTGATAAGTGCTCATTATGCTTGAAAAAAAATTATATCTTCACATATGCGTATCTTCCAGGCTGTTGATGACCCTTCTCTTTATGCAGGGTGAACTATTTGAGATTCTTGAGGACGACAATTTTCTACCTGAAGAACAAGTCCAAGCAATTGCTAAGCAGTTGGTATTGTCCTCCCTTGGTTTTTGCATTAATTACTTGTAAATTTTTTTTTGTCATGCATAGTTGTTGGTTATTGTTTCATTTATTGGGCTTTCTTGTATCCTGATTATAGCTTCTTCTGTTGAAAATTTCAGGTGAGGGCATTGCATTACTTGCATTCAAATCGTATCATACATCGTGACATGAAGCCACAAAATATTCTCATTGGCGCCGGGTCTGTTGTTAAGGTTGACTAGTTAGATAATATGCATATGCTTTCTGCTCATTCAGACAGCCAAAAGATCTAGTTTATATGCTAAATTTTCTCTTCACATGGCTTAAAATTTTTTATATTTTACATTTTCATTATGGTGGATAGCATATGCTGTAATATTTCCCCTTCAATTTTCAATTTTTCAAGTTTATTTTTTATTTTTAATTTTTATTGCATTTTCATTTGTTTTTTAAACGCTTTACATGGTACTCCATTATCACAATTCGTCGAGAAGTTAATTGTGTTTTCAAACCGTTCTAAGACTGCATTAGTATATTGTTTTAGAAATGCATTTTTAAAAAAAATAATACGACACGCAAGAATACACAGATGTTCAAATTCATTGGCACTTTCTTGTTAAACAGAAGTAAAATCTTCAATTGTTTTGAGATGGATTTTGTATTTGATATAGCTTCTTCCAAGGATGATATATCCTACTTGAATGACAGTTTGAACAGGCTCATCAACATTTCTGACAGATAACCACCGATGGAAAACTTTAGATGCTTATATTGCTGCTATAGCTTTAGAAATTAGGATTTTATTTTAGTTTGCAAAAATTCTGCAAATTTTAGGAATTTTGTTAATGTAGGGGTATTTTGTTTATTTTTAGTATTTTGAGGTTATTTTATGATTGTTTTAGTTGTAATTTTGTTGTATAAGTATTTTGTTTATGTTGTATGAGGCAGTTATCAATTTGAATTCAAATTTCCAGAACTCTTTTCCTCAGTCTCTCTCATGTGGCTCTCCTCCTTCTCTTTTTCCTCCTCCTTTCTTCTTGTTCTCCTTCTCCTTCTCCTTCTCCTTCTTCCCTTCTCCTCTTTCTGTTTCTCTCTCTGCTCTGCTTCTGATCTTCCTGTTTTGCCCTGCAGCAGTCTCTGTCTACTTGTCATGTCTTTATTTATTTATTTATTTTGGCACGTGACTGGCTGTGACTCTATCTAAAATTCAATGGAGGCACTAGGCCTAGGCAAGAATTTATTTTTTTAAACCGTCATTTGAAAACAAGTTAGAAACCAATGAAGAATGAATATTTGTTGAAAAAACAATATATATATATATATTTCATAAAGCAACTAAAAATGTTTTATATTCAGTGACAAGCTCTTTTCATTGGGCTGTACTTTAGATACAACAGTTTTGCACTTCCTAGTCTACATACATAACCAGTAAAATACATGCTTAGTTTCCCTATTGTCGTCTGCCAACCTGTAATACATGTCAAAAATGGCAATCTCTGAGTACTTAACAAGTGGAGCTCCCTTTCAATTCGGACCTGAAATTATCAAGGAATAGGGTGAGCAACCACCTCAATAGACATTCTTAATTCCCCCTTTTCCAAATAGGGATTTTAATACTTTAACACATGATTTCTTACATGCATGCAGAATCATAAGGTGCATGAACACACACTTTATTCAAAGCAATATGCAGGACATAGTCGATATTCTAAGCAATCTGTTCATCTAAAGTTATTATCCCAAAACACCCAAATAGCATGCATTTAACATGGCAGCACAAGTGCATGGTTTATCTCAAACAAGTGCCAAATTCCAGGCTGGCCAACCACTATTTAGAGCAGAAATACCCTCAAGTGCCAAATTCCAGCCTAGCCAACCACTGCTTGATGCAGAAATTTCCTCTGAAGGTTTAGTGCCTTTCACCCAAGGGATACACTATCTCTACTCTCTCAAATTCCACAATATCACAGCCACAAAAGCACATGGCGCCTGCTCTTTCACACAACAGCAATTCGAAATATGCATACACAGGCTTTTTCCATAGCAATTAAAAGAATCATCCTTACAAGATGAACATCTACCGCATGAAAATTCCCCAACTAAAAGAGATATGCAGCTATGACAACCAAAGAAAACATATATGCAATTATATCAAGTAATTAGCAATAACAAACTTAAATCTCCCGTATTAGGATTCAATTCTATGCAAGTTTCTACCCTTATTTCCTTTGAATACTCTAGGGATAAATGAAAATTAAGAAATCAACTTTGATTTTCAGCTTCTTCAAACGTAGTTTAAGCTTCTCTCCGAATTTCCTATATTTTCTCTTGATTTTTTCTGAATTTCCTTGATTTTATGCAGAGTTATCTCTCTCTCTCTCTCTAGAACTAGGGTTTATGACAAGAGTTTGTGGTATATTTTCTGTATTGAGGCTGCTCTGCACGGCTCGTAGGTTCAACACAGCAGCTACTTGCTGCCAGCTGCTTGCCAAGTATCTTTTTCAAGGCTGGAAACATGGCAGGACTGGAGCAGCTCGTGGCAACAAGGGTCTTGCAGGGCTGTCATCTGTGTCCTAGGTGTCGTCCGCTGGTTTTCAGAGCTTCCAGGTGTCAAACCTGGTTTCAGCATGCCCTGTCTTTTTTTTTCCTATCTCTGCCCCAACTTTTATGTTATTTATGTTTTAGCATGTCTCTCATAATTTTCTTTCATCTAAGCCCCTCTTACCACTAATAAGTCAAATGGAATTCCCAATATCCATGAACATAACTCAATTTATGAATAACATGGCTAGTGTGAACTTGTTTAATGCAAAACAATGTAAGGCCATGCTAAAGGGTATGGCGATCACACTACTTCTCCCTTCTTATCTCTTCTCCTTCTTCTCCTCTTTTTTTTTTTTTCGCTTCATCTTGTTCTCTCTGTTTTTTTTTCTATTGTCCTTCATCAATTTCACATTGTGATGTGATCATGGATGAAATTATTAAACTTCGATCAACAACTTTTCAAATCTTTCATTACCCAACAGTGGGCAATATATTCTTTGCAAAGAAAAATCCAAAGATTTTGGTGGTTTCTGTCCAAAGCTTCAATAATTTGGATTTTTTTAAAATTATTTTGTAAAATATAATCATAAATTCAATGAAAGTATGAAAATTATAAATTCTAAATATCAATGAAACTATGGTAGTCTCGACTATTTGTTCAATTATAATGTAAACCATTTCAAAATAAAATCCTAATTTTGGTAATTTTTGGGTTAAATTTCTAAAATCCCTAAATTTATATATATTTTTCTTCTAGAATTTTAATTATTTTATTGAATCTGGTCATATTGGATAGTACCGTATGTTTATGAATGTACATAGGTTCATGCTTGTTTAATTTTGAATAATTAAAAATTTCAGTACTTTGTAATAACTTTACTTGGCCTGATTATACTTATATATGTTTAAGAGTAGTATTTTCTAATTGCATTTGCTTCTGAATTGCTACCATGGCTAGGTCTAGGAAAATGAATTAACTGTCTTTAATATTTTGCTCTATATATCCATTGGGTACCGTGGAATCATTATCTTGTAAAAAAAGGGCAGCTCAGTGCACAAAGCACCCGCATTTTGGGGTATGGGGAAAGGGCGGCCCACGATGGGTCTATAGTATGCAGCCTTACCTTGCATTTATAAATTTATAATTTTGTTGAGGGAAATAAGTTGTGAATATTTACCTTTTTTGATGATGTCACAATTCTGTGCTGCCTGCTCAAAGTTCATAGATTGCATAAATAAAGGAAAAACCAAAAAAGTAAAAAAAAAAAATGAAGCAGTGTCTTTTTTCCCCTTTGGAAGCTAACATTCCTGGGATCAATCATGTAGAATTTGCGTGTCCCAAGCCACATGAATGCATTCTTAAGATTGCATTGATATTTTTTTAATGTTTACGAGTGCATCAGCATCTGCAAATCTGTTTATATTGTTTGTTCTGTAATCATGGCTTGTTTGTTTATTGTGTGGTCTTGGTTCATTTATTCCTAAATATTTGTGTCTAGAATCTGTGCTTTGAGCATGTCTTCAAATGTTCATTTTAGGTTTCTAGTGTAAGTAAGCTTATGATACATTACTATCATCCGTCTTTTTATTTCACAATTTGTATTTGTATTAGCTGTAGGATGTTGGTGCATCATCAATCTGGTGGATATATATGTTAGTATATTGGATTTGTTGAAACAGGGTTAATATTTTGACGACTGCAACTTGTAATATGTATTCTGTAATCAGGTTGTAACCTTTTATTACAACAAACTATCATATATTCAACTTTATATTATCATGATTATGTAGTCTGTAATCAATTTTTGATGAATCTTATCCGTGAAATATAGCTCACATTGTTTTTCGGGTTCTCTCATTGTCATATTACAGTTGGAAGTTAGTCTCATAGTTCTGGTGATTTTTAAGAGGACGCATACATTTTTATAAGTTATCTGTTTTTATTTTGACCAGCTTTGTGACTTTGGATTTGCTCGTGCAATGTCTACAAATACTGTTGTTTTACGATCTATAAAAGGTTTGATTGATTTGAGTATCATCTTTCTTGTTATATTTGTAATTGCAGCCTGTACCCCAAAAAAATGCATTAATAATTCTTGCTATAATTTACAGGTACACCCTTGTACATGGCACCAGAACTGGTTCGGGAGCAACCTTATAACCACACTGCTGATTTATGGTCTCTTGGAGTTATTTTGTATGTATAACTTTTTTATCCTGATATTACATTTAGGTTGGTATTTTGCTAATTAATCAGTTCTTGTCATAACAGTCCTTTGTCACAAATTTTCACAGTTTTGGGCGTTCTGGCTGTTGCTGTGAGCCCTACTTTTCTTTGAATTTTGTCCGCGAAACTTTATTAAAAGAAGAAAGAATATGCGAGGATGGTAAAAGACATCCTCTTAAAAAAAAAGAAGCAAAAAGGAAAATTAACATATGAGGGTAAAGCATCAAAGAAACTTGTCTAATATGAAAATGTAACAAGCTCCAGTCTTGCCATGTTGCCATTTTCCCCTGTGCCTCCCTCTTCCAGAACTCTGCTGCTTTATCTGTTGAAAATTTTTAAGCTAGCCTCTTCTTTTTAATAGAAGCTAGCATAAGAAAGAAAGATATCTTGCTAATGTTACCAATGATTATAAATGAAGTTTTAGGGTGCTCTAGAAACCAGTGCACCACATTTGTATATATTCATGCATGGGGGGGGGGTGTGTGTGTGTGTGTGTGTCCCGATGCATGTGCACATGCATTAGCGTGTGCACTTGTAAACCTCTGGTCCTCCCAGCCCCAGGCTTAGTCTTGGGATGACCGCTGCTGTACTTTGGTATGCAATAATAATCAACAGCTGTTGTGTGCATTTAGATTTTGGAATGCTTAATATTTCATATGCTTTTATAATGCATTTCAGAATGGAAATGTTTTGGCATGTAGTAAACCACTTAAGCTGAGTTGGCCAAAGGCACATTTTTTTAATCTTGCAGTTAATGTCTTAAGGCAAGGACTAGCTTGTTCATCGTTTTTTTTTTTTTTTAAATTTAAAAATTTTTATTTTGTATTTTTTCACAACATGCCTTTTGGGGGGAGTGTATAGTATATAATTTTTGAAAAGTTGGATCTTACTTCATAAGTGTCTTATCATTTACTAGGGTTAAATTTTGGGTTTTTATTTTATTTTTTTTATTTCAGTGGTTATCCCATGGCAATTAAGGGTATGGATTACACACAAGATGGTGGTTGGGTTTATAATTGAAAGAACTGGCGAAGGAAGCATTTGCATAGGATAATTGCCCTTATTTTATAGCCTTTTAAGGAAAATGCTCATAGAAAGTTAATTGTGTGATTAGTGGAATTCATCATTTTCAAGCATTCCTGACCTTCTAATGCTGGAAATGCAGCTGGTTCTTTGAATCAGTCTAATGATGTTGCTTGTTGGCATTATCAGTAGACTAGCTTCCTGACCGTAATTCCAGGTGATATTGAGAGGACCTTGGGAACAATTGTTCCTTCCAAACTAGCCCATATATATTGGATGGTGGTTTAAATTGTTGTTTGTTTTATGTAAAATTCATGCCTTTCCACTTGTGCAGATAACACCTGGCGATTGCCTGCGAAGATTTTTCTACTTTTATTGCCACATTCCAATATTTCCACCCTCTGTTTAAGATAGTTATATCAACAAACTATTAGCCCTCATATTTTCTTCTACACAACTTCTTGTTTCTTTTGTTTTCACCCTGGACTGAAATTAGTTGTTCTTGGACATGCAGGTATGAACTGTTTGTCGGCCAACCTCCATTTTATACGAATTCAGTATATGCTCTCATCAGGCACATCATTAAGGTATATTTTTTTAATGTTGTTATCAGTTTATCAACTGAAACTTTCTTGTTTGAATGCACATTAATTGTGTGTTATTTTCCAGGATCCAGTCAATTATCCTGACAATATGAGTCCAAATTTCAAAAATTTCCTAAAAGGATTGCTCAATAAGGTCATATTTTGTTACAATTCAATGTACCATTTGATAATTGTTGTAAATTTTTATTTACAAAAAATTTCGGTTTCTAATTTGATAAAGAAACTTGTAAGAAGCAGGTTCCCCAAAATAGACTAACTTGGCCTGATCTTCTTGAGCACCCATTTGTCAGAGAAACAGTATGCGATCTGGGGGCCAGGGTAACATTATTTTATGATTTTCATACAAAGATATATAGTTGAAATATTATTTGTAGTTTTAGAACTTGGATTCTTAATTGCCAGGAGATTTGTGCTGCAGCCCCTGCAGAAGGGGTATCTGATGCTGCTTTGAAGCGTGAAACAAACATCAGTCATACATCGAGTGGTTCACCTCTTTCCAGTCCTGCAGGTAAGGCCTTCATTTGGTCTTTAGATACACACATGGGAATTGTTTTTGACTGTCACAAACTGTGTTATTCTAGATAAAGGTCATTCCCCAGCTGCCTTTGAGAATGGTTGTGCTCCAAACCTTCAAAGTGATCCTTTGTCAGGTAGTCCTAACTCAGCTATAGTTGACTCTTGTCCACGCGAGGAGTTTCCTGGTTTCACTGGTCCCAATGATGCTAACCAGTCAGGTAGATTATCTCATAATTTAACAGAATAGTTATGTTTACATCAATGTTGTGTTACCCCATAATGTTGTGTTGAAATTCTTATTGGTTGTTCTAATTTCAAATGGTTTGGCAATCTTGTTTCCCTTATATCACTGCTCAGGTTGCCAGGTGTTGGACAGATTAGAGAATAATTCTCTAACAGTTAAAGGTGCAGAATTCATAGGTCATGATAGCGAAGCACTGGCACTTGTCCTGCTACCAATAAAAAATTGGACTAAAGGAACTCATAACTCTAGCCGGTAAAACTAAGATCTGCTCCTGATCCTTCTATGGTTTAATTGTAGCAAATACCAAGTTCCAACTGGTGGTGTCTTTGATTTAAATTTCTTAGGAATGCATTTGGATGTTTGTTTAGATATTAAATGATTACCCTATGGTTTGATTTTCATTTAAACTCATAGATACTTTCTTCCATAAGATTGAAAATTGCATACTTTTCTGTGCATGAAAGATTTTTTTTCCTAATAAAAGAAGATACATCAAGGAAGAGAATGTTCAATCAGAGTGAGGATACTGAATCCTCTAATAAAAAGGAAAAAAAAATTAATAATGAACAGGAAAAATAAAAATAATAAAAGAACTGAACCATCCAAGAAAGTCTCTCTTTAATCCCTTCCAATCATTGTTCACCAGACACTTCAAATTTGCAAATTCCCTCTGACTCTTCTTCGCCTTAGATTCACCACCATCAAATCGAACTTCATTTCCTTTATGATCATACAGTATGAGGCCCAAGCTATGCAACAAATTCTGAGTTTGATGTCTTTCTTGGTAGATTCTTGAACCTGATTAGGCTGAATTCCATTGTTTACCTTCAGTTCTTGTTTAGAAGCATTGTCCTAAAAAATATTAATTCCATATAAACCTTCTAGAGGAGGAAGCGGCACATAAGATAAATCCCCTTGACAATCACAAGAAGAGTCAGAATAAAAAATCCTTGCAGCTCTCGAATTTGTTCTAAAATTAAACGCTTGTCACATTCAAATTCAAAACTACCTATGCTATCACCCTCTGAAACATCCCCCCATATCTTACTATCCGCACTTGTATTAATCCTCTGAAAAATGGGCTCCTCCATAATGCTTAAAACACCTTTAGAATATCTTTTAAGATTTTTTTTTTGGTTTTCTCACAAGGTGAATCTCAATTATTTTCAAAATACCTCCTCCTTTCAAAACTGAATTGCACTTCCTTATGATGAGCGTAAACCTTTCAAGTTTTTAGATTATCTGAATTGACTCCCTTATAATTTGAATTCCTTTCCAAACCAACAATAAAGTCCTGATTTTCAACTTCATAAGAATTAAATTCTTCAAAGAAGATCCCCCAAACACAATCTTGGAACCTTGCTTACTATCATTCTTCATAATAGGAGCCCTTTAGAAAATTAGTAGACTTTTTAGAAGGCCACCTATCTGACTTTGCCTCCTTTTATTTTTTGTTTTTAGAGCAATTGCTTATCTCCTCTTGACCACCATAGATCTTGTTAGAAGACGATTTAATTGCTGAATTGTGCGTGTTTTTCTTCTGTTCTAAAGAGGGATAAATTCCCGCAGCCTCACAAGTTTTCATTATAAGGCTCTCGTTTTGACTAGGAACTTGACTAAGCATTTGGGCCTGCCCTTCCAGTTGGCCTAACTGCTATTCACTCGGTTGAATTTCTACTCTCTAATTGGTTTGTAATCTGAAAAGGAGGCTGTGTTTGGTCTAGGTAAGTTGGTGCCTAAAAACCTTTTAGCTAAAAGGTTATGGCACTTCCCTCTAGAAGAATCTTCCTTGTGGCATTGAGTAATAAGAGGCAAGTTTGGGCTAGATGAGAATGGGTGGGATACTGATAGTAATCTCATATGTTCTTTGGGGGAGTTCGTGGGAGTCCATTCCTCAAATTTATCCTTCCTTTACACCTCACACTAATTCTGTGGTGGGGAGGGGGTCAGGTATCCTCTTTTGGAAAGACCGTTGGCTGGGTAATGAAGTTTTATCCACTTCTTTTCCTCATCTCTTTTGTTTGTGTGCTGAGCAAAATAGATCCATATCTTTTTTTATTGGGGTTTTGGGCAGTTCTTTGGTTTACTGGAATCTTCACTTTAGGAGACCTCTTAATGATAGGGAGACGTAGGAGTTGTCTTCTTTACTATCTTTATCGAACGGAAGTAATCTTTTGTTAGGGAGGGATATTCGTACTTGGTCCTTGGATCCATTAGGAGTGTATTCTTGTAAATCTTTTTTTTGAATGCTTGATTCACTCTAATTGTTCATTTCTGCTCTTTCCTATAATTTGAAAGGCCAAGGCTCCCTTAAAAATTAAGGATTTCACTTGGTTGGTTGCGCTTAATAAATATTAACAATTTTTTGCAAATTAGAAGACCTTGGAGGGCTTTTTCTCCTGATGTTTGTGTGCTCTGTCTTAAAGACTCTTGAGACAGCTTCTCATCTCCTTTTACACTGCGCATTTGCTTGGTGGATTTGGAATAAATTGTTTGGTATAATGGTGGAGAGTTGGGTAAGCATCAGTGGAATATTTATTAGCCATTTTTTTCACAGGTTTGGAAAAAGGAAACCTTTTGAAGGTGTGGTGTATTTGCAATTTTATGGGGAACTTGGTTGGAATGGAATGCACAGATATTCTTTGGGAAAAAAAAATTAATTTGGCAGTTGGTTTGGGATAACAACTAGTTTTTAGCATCATTGTGGTGTGTAGGCTTTGGTTTTAGAGGACATAATTTCGTGTTGGCTTTGGTTTTCTCATAGGAAATAGTTTCCAAGAGATTCAAAGATATTAGAGGAATGTGCTGGTTTATAGGGTTTTTTCTCCCAAGTTGGTTTTGTTGTTTTTTTTGTGTTTGTTCCAGATTTTCTTTGGGAGATTTCTCATTCTCCCTGTTGCAAATTATTTTCCCATTAATGTAAATTTCTTTGCAATAATTTCTTTCTCCTCTCTAATTTTGCCTAATATAGAATCAAAATTCCACTCTTGAGCCTCCTTAATGAACAAGTCCATCAGAAATTTTTAAAAGGCCTTTATTGCTTTCAAACAATTGGCTTCTATCTAAATTAGTCGTCAAAGACCTAGGCCAATCCTGCCCGACCTGCATCATCCCATCGCCCACGTAGAACACCCAAGCTGCCTCTGGTCTAACCTCCCTTGCTGGAACCTTCTCCTTTGGTGACGTCAATTGATCATGCAAAGTTGTTTGCAGAGTCTTCTCTTGCATCTTCTCCGCACACCGAACACATACTACCTCTAGCACATCCTTAGGGATT
This sequence comes from Malania oleifera, assembly GCF_029873635.1. Taxonomy (NCBI): domain Eukaryota; kingdom Viridiplantae; phylum Streptophyta; class Magnoliopsida; order Santalales; family Ximeniaceae; genus Malania; species Malania oleifera. The sequence continues at coordinate 100,798,511 of NC_080423.1, forward strand.
GAGTGAACTCCATCAATAGGAATCTAGCAAGCACCAATCTTAGGAATCGAGCAAGAACCATCAGCATCAGCTTTTCCTGATAACATTTAACTCCAGGATCAATTCTCATTACTTTTTTTAACCATTATTTCCATCAATGCCTGAAAAACAAGAGCTCACCAAATCATTGAACTCTTTCCCAAATCAAAACCACCTATCGCCTTTGGATCCTTTAGGGACAAAGAAAGAATATCTTTTGCCTCTCCATTCGTGGCCTAATTCGAGGAATTTCCCTACCCTCGTTCCATAAATCACCCTCCAATAATCAACAAAACCCACCCGAGATCTATGAAAACTCTTCGCTAACTCGCTCGCCTACTATACCCTTGCTTAAATTTCTAGCAAGAGATAAGACTCCCTATGAGGACCATTTTGCTGTAGTTGAAGAAAATCAAATCCATGAATTCTGCTCCCAATTCTTCTCAAGAATGAACAAAGCTCCAACCTTCCCTACTTTATCCAATTTCAGATCGAACAATTTCGCTTTGATTTGAATTGAATGAATCCCTATCATGAAAACTAATAAAATCTTGATTAAGAGCTTGAGGAGAGTGAGTGGAAGTCCTTCTTGAGGGAGAAAGAACCATTGGGTGTCCTTGGTTTGAACACTGCTAAAGTGATGGCTAGGAAGCATGAAGAGCCTTCAAGAGTTCCTCCTTTCTATCGTTGTTGGACTTTGAGAGAAAAATTTAGACCATAGGCAAGCTGGAAGTTGAACAAAAATGGGTAGTGGGCCTTCGAGAGAGAGCTAGGGAACTAGGGCTTCAAGCCTTTAGGAGAGAAGAGGCTTTGAGCCTTCAATAGAGAAGAGGGTAGCAAGTATCGCTAGGGCTTCATCGAAGCTCCTACTGGAGGCAAAGATTTTCGGTGTCACGATTCACCCTAATGCTGAGACAAATCTAGTTGAGAAAAAAGAACCTTCAATCCTTTGAGAGAGAAAAGGTTTCAAGGCCAAGGAAGTTCTAAAAGATTTAATGGAATAAGTATGGGTAGGATAAGGTTGAAAAGCAAGCACACAAGTTTGATTCATTTGATGTGTTTCCCTATGGTACAAGGGTTTTGATTATTTTAACGAAACCTATGGAAAAAAACTTGGCCTAGAGTTTAGGCTAGGATGTTGGCGGGTGTGATGGGAAATAGGGTTGGCATAGGTTGGAGTTGTAACAAAAAAACCTGTCCAAACTAAGATTGTGCAAATGGATTTTGGACTTTGTAGAAAAAGTGCTGGGTTATAGTGGGTTTTATTGGTTCTTGAAAAAATGGTATATTTAATTATTGTTCCACAACACTTATTGCACAAGCATGTATATCCATTATCACTTCAAATATAAGTGTTTGGGTGTGAAAAAGTGCTTGTTATGCCCAAAAAAGGTGATTTTTAAAATCAACATGTCTAAAAATGGGGTTGGGGGTTTGAACATTGGAAGGGTGAGCTTTAGGGTTTTGCTAATTTAGCCAATTGTACTAGTCTAGAGTGGCATCTTGCTTATTTGGCTCTTCGTTTAGGTGGTAGTCCCAACTTTGCTGCTTCTTGGAATCGGTGAAGGAGGGTGTGGGGATAGACTAGAAAGTTGGAAGAGAGCGTATTTTTCTTTAGGGGTTTGCATTACTCTCATTAATGCTGTACTTTCTAATATCCGCATTTATTTTCTTTCAATTTTTAAAATTCTAGTGGCAGTGGCTGCTGCATGGATAGGATTATGAGAGATTTGTTGTGGTTGGGCATTGGGGAAGAGAGGAGAGATCATCTTGTTAGTTGGGAGAAGGTTAGAAGATCTCAATCTAAAGGGGGTGGGGGCTCGGGACTTTGGTGTCTAAAAACATCTCAATAGTTGGAAAGTGGTTGTGGAGGTTCCCCTTGGAGGTTGGTTCCTAATGGTACAAAATTATTAAAAGCAAGTAGGGTTTGCATCAGACTGGTTGGGATACTAAAAAGGGTGGCAATGTTTCTCATGCAAGCCCTTGGAATATTTCTGAGCTTGCTCATTTCTTTGACCCTCTTACTCGTTTTCATGTTGGGAATGGGATTCTTATTTTATTCAAGGTTTGGGTTGGTAAGTTTTCTTTGGAGTCTTTCGTCCCTTGCCTTTTTAGACTGTCTACCATACATAATGCACCGATTTATGCTTTCTATCTTTTCCTTGGGGGGGGGGGGTGTTATTTCTCTTGGGATTTTTCATTGTTTTATGAATCTTAATGAGAGAGATATTAATGATTTAACCGTTTTGTTGAGACTGTTGAATCCTTTTGTACCTCAAATGGGCAATGACTAGAGGTTTTGGTTTGGGGATTCTTCTAGCTCCTTCTCCATAAAATGCCTTTTGTTTTTCTAGTTGTTGAAAATTTTGAATCCTTCTTATTTTCCCCTGAACATTTTTAGAAGGCTATGGTTTGTTTGAAAATCAGCGCTTTTATGTAGGGATGTAAATGGATTTGCGTTGGCAGAACTCTTGTCTCAATCTACTGATTCAGCCCCAATAGGGGTGGATTTGGTAGTTAGGGGTGGCAAAACGGGTCAAAACCCGACGAGTGACCTGTGATCCGCCCGTTTAAAACAGGGCCATGTTTTATGCAAGGCAACTCATTTATAAATGGGTCAATTCGGAACCGACCCGTTTATAATGGGTCAACCTGGGTTTGGGTCGAGTCACTTGATTACCCGTTTATTTGCCTGGCCTGTTATATAAACACGCCTTACATTGTTACACATAAAACCTATTCGGCTATACCGTCGCCTGCTCCTATCCACATTTCCAGTCCTACTGCACTCCACTGTCGTGCGCCCTTGGCCCTTGTAGCGTGGTCCCTTGCCCGTCTGGTCGTCTGCCCAGCACCAGCGTCTGGCGTCTACCTAGCGCCAGCACGTCTCTCGCCTTCTCGCGTCTGGCTGTCTGCCTAGCACCAGCAAGTCTCTCGCCGTCTCGCGTCTGCCTAGTCTTTTGTCTCACCTGTCTCGCTGAGTCTCGCAGTCGCAGACTCGCACTTCTTCTTCTTCAAACTGGTTTTGATTTAAAATTTTAAACCCCCACGATTTAAAAATCTGATTTTGATTTAAACCCCCACGATTTAAAAACCTGATTTTGATTTAAACCCCTTCTTCTTCTTCTTCCTCAGCCGAGAGAGAGAGATTTGTTCTTCTTCGTCTTCTTCCTTAACTGAGAGAGAGAGATCTGTAAATGTAATTTCTTTCATTTAAAATTTTAAAATAAAAAAATTTTATTTTTAAATGGGTAACCAGTGACCCGCCCGATTTTTAAAAAGGCAGGTTAGGGTTTACATGGTTGTGACCCGTGCAACCCCGGCCCGTTTGCAACCCGCCTGAACCCGGCCTGTGAACCTATTTTGCCACCCCTATTTGTAGTTTATGAAATGGATTAGGGGCAGTGGTTTGGATGCATTTTTAGACCCGGGGCGGATTCTGAACAATTTAGAGAATGTGTTTCCTACCTCGAATTCTCCCCGCCCGGAATCCCTCTATGCTTAATGAAACCTGCCCCGAATCCGTCCTGAATATAAAAAAAACAAATAAATATATTTATGCATGTGTGTGTGTGTATGGATGCATGCATATGTATAAATAGAGTATTTTTCATTCAGTTGTTCATAGCTCCTAAATGTATTCATTTTACCTTATTGTATGTTATAATATTAAAAAAAATTATGTTATCCAGAATTATACTTTCTGATAGTAAAAGAAGAATTTCACTAATAGAATAAGAATATACAACTAGAATAATAAGACTATCTCCTTAGCATAGTCTTGAAAATCTAGATAGAGAACACAAAGAAACAACCTGAAAACTACAAAACAAAAGAGAGAAAAACCAAGACGAACTGACACTTCAACACATACTGCCAGTCGAGCTGAATATCAGAAAAGCTCACCCCCCATAAAATTCCCCTGCCACACACACCAAAGAGAAGTCAAATAGTGTATCTTTTCCCAAACCAGCAAAAGAGACATTATGCTCTATCCACAGCCCCCAAAAGACTGCAAAGAAAGCACATTTCCGGAGCTTTCCTTTTTCCTGCCAAAACCAGCGAAAGACACTGCCAAAAAGACCTCCACTGTCTCAAAACTCACCCAACATTTGCCAAAAATACTATGTAACTTGTTCTGCACCTTCCAAGCATAATCACAATGAATGAACAAATGTGAAGAAGATTCTGAACAATTAGAACAAAGAACACATATGCCTAGAGAAGTAGCCTTAAAAGGTCTCCTAACCTGTAGCAAGTTATTAGTATTAATTCTATGAAGGCGCAACCAACCAGATAAAAGCCTTGATTTTGAAGGAGACTTTGGCCTTCGAAATGGAAGTATAGAGAGGAAAAGGGTTATCTAGAATTATATTAAAATAAGATAAGCTATGTTTTTTTCCCCATAATTTTGTAGCTTTTTTATTTGGAAGAGCAGATTTAGATTCATGACGGGAGGTGGACCCCGTAATGATGCGAGAATGGGGATATAAATATTGTCCTGGGGCAGATTTGGGTCAGTAGGTGGGGCTGATAATTCTTGGTGTGGTTATTTTGGGTTCTTCCTCTGTCGCTCCAAATCTGCCCCATTTACATCCCTAATTTTAATTTGGACTGTGGCTCTTGACAGACTTAATACCAATGATTTATTGCAATTGAGAAGGTATTTCATGGCTATCAGTCTTCATATTTGTTTGTTGTATTCTTGCACGAATATGGAATGGTTTATCCACTTGAAGTCTGTTACAAATGGGAGGTTTCGGGCAGAGGGCAAGGGGCCCCGAAGGGCTCATGAAAAGCTGAAAATGGCACTTGCTCACTTTTTCTGTGAATTTTGAGAAGCTGAAAAAGGTTTTTTTTCTGCCACTTGGTCCACTTCTAAGTGGTCACTGTACACAATTGCTGGCATGTTTTAAATTTTTGAGTATGCAGTGGCTTGATTATAAATCTTATACATTCCTCTCTCTCTCTCTCTCTCTCTCTCTTACTCCCTGCCCTAGCCTTGTCCTCTTCTTTCTCAGAAACCTCTTGCCTTTCTGGAAAAGAAAATGGAACAAAGCATTCCAGTGAGGAAGCCTCACACCTCAGCTGCACATCTCCTCACCTGGCTGGAATACCCCATCTCTTATTCACTGGCTCTCTACTCCTCCCCCTTCTTAGGCGCAGGACTTCTCCTATTTATCCTCCTCACACTGCCCTTGACACCACCACCACAGACCCTTTCCTCCTCCTTCTTTGTGCTGCTGCTGAACACCCTGACCCAGCCCTCTCTTCCACCTCCTCATGCCATTGGATGCCTCCTCCTCCTCTTTGTGCTGCTGGATTTATGACAGACCCCAAACCGTGTACTAGAAGTCATCCCTCTCCTTTGGTTTAGCACTTGTCCATGGTCTTGGCAGTTTGGATTTGCTTGGCTTGGATACGGATTAACATAGTAATTCAAGGAACATTTTTTTGAAAAATGTAAATTTTGTTAATAAGAATTCCTTCTCGATCCCTCCCAAGGGAAGTCCCGAATTGGATCCCAAATTGACAGGTTAGTGTGAGCTTATCCATGCAGATATGCACTCTTCAAATAGGAATCCGTTTTCTGAAAGCTCAGTGGTAGAGCGCACCCCTGATAATTGCGTCGTTGTGCCTGGGCTGTGAGGGATCTCTAATATTATGTATGGCATGAATTTGTAGTACATGAATAATTACTAATAATAACATTTTATGTGTATAGACATAGTAATCTGGGTACTAATATATGTTAGTAATATTATTATTTAGCAAACATTAATAATTATATATTATTTTATTATGTATATATGTATATGCTAAAGTATAATATTATTATTCATCAGAACTTATTTCTAAATGCAGGAAAACAACAATTATGACTTTAGGCACGTATTGGATATCATAAACACTAAACAAATTCCGCAATTTTTCTTTTCTGGTTGCGCACTTTCCATTAGTGCTGCCAAATGATCCCCAGGGATCAATCTAGCTAAAGGTCTTGTCATGAGGTCATATGGTTTTATTCCTGGCCTTGGTTTAGTGACTTTGATGAGCTGAATGTTGGTTTATGAAATGGAATTGAAGTATGAAACATATCAAGGTCAGAATGGGATCAAGGCTGTCAACACGTGCAGACCTGGATCCAATGCCTTGACAGAGATGGACCTTGATGGGGATGAAAACCCTAAAATGATGTTACCACTAATCTTTTATTTACTTAGGTGTAATTTAATTCACCTAATTACTACCAATTAATTTAAATCATGGCCAAAGAGCTGATAGTCATGATTTGCATAATTAGCATCGGATTCAAGAGTACGATTATGTAAGGGGAAGGTGCTAGCGCCGCACATCCATCCTCCAAATTGTAACTAATTGACCTATGATTACCTCTTAAGTTAACCCATCAAGACTTTGATTCTTTCTTTTTTAAGATTTGTTAGCCTTTTTATATATTAGACAGCCATACAGAAGACATAAACTGCCCTCACCTCAAGATTCACATGAGCGTGCACAAGACAACTCTTTGACTCATTGTCCAATTGATTTTAGCATGTGTTTGAAATTACCACCTATTAAACATTGGGTGGTCCCGCACCAGACAAAAACTACCCTTACCTCAAGATCTGCGAAGGCTTGCATAATACATAACCTTAACGCTCATTGTCAGATCAGTTAGCATGTTTTAAGGTTAAGCAAGATGCAAATATGGAAATAAATTATACAATAAAGAAGTATCTACACGATCTTACAATCAAAGTTACCTAAAATAGGACACATTAGCAAAAAAAGATAATACTATAAGCTCTAAAATAAGGAAAAAAAAATCTCATAATCTTGGGAAGGCAACTAAGAAAATTCAAATGGTAATTTCCTATTTTATGATATTCTACATTTCTAATCTATTAGAACATATGCAAAAAAGGATCAAAATTTTTATGTACAAGACAACACTTTTGATTTTTAATTTTTAATTTAATTTAATATTTTTTGTAAATTTTGAGAAATAGTAAACTCTAATCAATCCCAAAAGAGTGCCCTAGAGGCTTTGAAGAACCTAGAAAGCACCCAAAAATTGTAGGAATTTTTATGTAGTTTAAAAATGAATTTTATATTTTTTTATGGCAAAAAATTGAAGACTAAGCAAGAAAGAAGAGGCAGCCAATGCTCATATGCAATGGAGAAAGCTAATGCTTGAACATAAGTCTGGTTATCCACCATCAAAGAATGCAAGAACAAATAACTATGAACCAAATTCTCCTATTAGACACAAATAAATTTTCAAAGACATCAAAGATTGATTGAAAAATCATAACTTGGAATGCTTCCTTCACCAAGTTGAACAAGAATACCACAATAAATTCAAGAAAACTAAGAGTTGAGCTAAGAAATCAATATGCTTCCCTTTCCTTGAATGTGGGTGCCTCCCTTTCTCAACATGTATCTTTCTCTCTTTCTATTTATATATATATTGTTAATCGTCCCACCTGGGAGTATATAGAGTCCAAAGGGGGGGGGGGTGAATGTACTCTTTTTGCGTATTTGGGCTTTCTCTACAAAAGAAAACTCTTGGCAAGATTGCAAGCAATTATATCACAATATATAATGAAAATCAAGCGCAAGACAAAAATTAGAGAGTGTAGGGAGAGAAAGCTTAACTCCGGTATTTTAACGTGGTTCGGCACCAAGCCAAGGATCCCACAATCCACTAAGATACTCCTTCACTGGCGGAGCAAACCTTACAACTCGGGTACCAAACCCTACACTCGGGAACAAATCCCTACCCGCTCACAAAGAGCCTTTGGTTCACAAAGAACCTTCACCAACAACGGTTCACAAAGAACCTTTTACAAGATGATGGATAATACAAAGCAATGCTCCTCACAATAAGCTGATATCAAATAGAATCAAACCTCACATTACTCTCTTAAGGAATGATTGAAACAAGATAAGTGAGCAAGAGAGATTGAGCACTTGGAATGAATAACTAAAATGCAAAGTGCTAGGTTTTGAATAAAATGATATTTTTCACTATGGACTTGAATAAATCACCAAAACCATGCTAAACAAGTCTATGGACTTGTATTTATAACCAAAAACCCTTACTAGCCGTTATTGGACTGTGGGAGCAATTCCCAAAAGAAACTAGCCGTTTTCTAGCCGTTGGTGCGTTGTTCACGATGCGTCTCGTCGACTAGTCTACCCAACTTGTCAACTAGTCACACTCTCGTAGCAATCGTTAACATTCTTCCCGTGACTCATCGACTAGTGGTCCCCACTTGTCGACGATTGCCTTGAATCAGAAAAAGTCATCAACATGAAAGTTGTGGGATTTTTTCTTAACTTTCCAGGGACACCAAGATCGTCTTTTTTGGAATTTTTTAGCAAAAGTTATACCCCAAATACCGAAAGGTGTTCAAGACTTGAGGCCGCACTATGTTAGTCAACGATTGCTGTATTTTTCCTTGTCAAAAAGCCTTTTAATGACTTGGAAAAAACTATATGAAATATATTAAGTCTAATGAAGATTAAAACTTGTCCAATTTAGTTCCCGTTTGAATATAAGATATCTTGTTAATAAAAACTGTAACAACCCAGAAATCTATACCATTTTTTTTTTGTCAATTAAACATTACCATATACAGAAACTTAATTTACTATGATACCTTTAAATTAACTACTATAACATCTCAGGCCCCAAATGAGCACTGAGGAAACCTTGTTCATTTTGCACAGTTACGCAGCGAAAAACATAAAATTGTACATCCATATTTACAATACCAGAATTCCATAATTCCCCAAGATATACATATACAAAAACACATCTCCCAGTAACATCCACCAAGACATCGGAAAACTACCCAAAAACACATCTCCTTGAAAACACTTACCCCTCAACCAGGGCAGTGCAACGACCCCTCTATCGGCGAGCTTGGTCTGCTCGTCTAGCTGAATCACCTGAAAAATGTTAAGTTACTGGGGTGAGACAAGGCTCAGTAAGAGTAAATATGTTATTACTAGTGTGTGGCGACTGAGTTCCATAAACACTATACCGATAAATATCTGAAACTGTAAAAGCTGATAAAACAACATACAGTACAACTTGCATCTATCATAATTTAAAATACAACTGTCATATATGAGTTTTCTACGTTTTTCATACTTCTAGTATCATACTATATCTGCTGATATTATGTAAGTCTGTATAGATATACATAACTATGATATTTATCCACGAAAACTGTACGTCATGATTTAACCCTTGATGACAAGGTTGTGCGACCCATAGGCGGGACTTTACTCTGGTTGGCCCACCAGGATAAGTCAACTTTGGGGAGATTGCAATCCCTCCAGGCACTGTTGATGGAATCTTCCACACACTGTCTGAGATGTGTGGTTGCACTTTGATCTGTAATAGCAACGGTACCGTGCTCTGCTGATATCTGAACTGATTCATCAGGGTCTGATACTATATAATACTATTTCTATATATAGATCTTACTGTTCGTCATGATTCCAAAATAACCATAACATCGAAAGCAGTTCTGTAAATACTTTAATATCTGAACTGTAATAGCTGTAATAACTGATCTGTAATATCTGAACTGTATAAACTGTAATATCATAGTGTTATGACTTTAAAATTCTGGGAATCATGGTAATCTGTATATGCTATAAACTATCTGTCTGTATAATATCTATTTGTAAAATATATTTGTTTGTAAAATATATCTGACTGTATAATATCTGTCTGTATATACACTGTAATTCGTAATTCTGTAAAATCTGATAAAACATATTTCTGCATAAATACTGTAAATCATAGTAATATGAAAACTGTAGGATTTCTGTGCTGTTATGATAATATCTCATGCCACACAACTAAATAAATAAATAATTCATATTCTGAAATCAGTAACTCCTAATTTACAAATAATTTGCATATTGGAGAATAATATGGAAAAACATGTAATTTACTAATAAACATTCTAAAATTCCTAGCATAGCTTATTTCCTTCACCTATCTAACTAGGAGGCTTGCCTACAATTCAACCCTCACGCCCTCGGCGTTTCAACCTCAAAATGCTGTAATTACATATATACAAATTCCCTAGTAACACATTGTATTTTCTAGAAAAACATCATAGTCACATTTCCTGAATCTGCCTATTCGTTATTTCCTAAAGTATAATTTACTTGGGTTCCTGGATAAATAACCGCTGGGGTTCTCAACCCATACCTGCAGGGTCCCAAAAACACCCTAACCCTGAAATCATAACAGCCTAATTTTACTCCACAAAACACTAGTATATTCTAATACAACACAAAATTTGGGCTCAAGTAAACTTGGTAATACTGAAAATACCAAAATAATCTACTTACCCTGAAATTGGGATGGTACCCAAACTTCTCAAATTAACATTCTGTTTCGGCTAGGTTTTAAAGAATTTCCCCAGGATCAACGTGGTAATTTCTGATCGTCGAATTGGGGAGAATCAAAGCCAAAAATCTGGAGAGAAGGTGGAGGGTTCGTTTTCTAGAGAGAGAAAGTGAAATGGGACAATTTCCTTTGTTGAAAACTGAATTTTTGTCTATATATAGGTGGCTGGACATAGGGGTGAGCAAATGGTCGGTTCAGCAAAATTCAGTTAATTGACCAAATTGACCAAAATTTTCGGTTAATGAGAATTGTTAACCGAACCGACCGAATAGAGGGGCCTCGTTGAACTGAACCCGACCGAATTACCTTTTCGAGTAATTCGGTTAACCAAATTTAACTGAATTAATTTGAAATTAATTAATAAAAACATAATATAATTGTAAATTTTTTTTACCAAATACTGATTAACATATTAACATATACTAATTAACATATCAACAAATTAACATATACTAATTTATATTTAAATTTTAATTAATTTTAAATCGATTATTTTGGTTAACCGAATTAGCATTCCGCTTAACTGAACCGATTAACCGAACTTTGTAAAACTATAACCGAACCGACCGATCTTGTGTTCTTAATCGAACTGAACTGACCAATTTCGGTCGGTTAATTCGGGTTTCCCCGAATTATGCTCACCCCTAGTTGGACACGTGACTTTGTCGACGAGTTACGTCACCTCGTCAACGAGACCAAGAAGGGAGTTCGTCGACGAATTCATAACTTTTGTCGACGAACTTTAGGCCCTGAAATCGCCCCTCTCGGTATATTTTTGTCGACGAGACATTTGTCCTCATCGACATGTCTGAGAAGGCTGTTCGTCGATGAAACCAGGGCATTCGTCGATGAACCCTATTTTAACCCTTTTAATTTTTCCTTCTCTTGATTATTATGTATTATAATTTTTGGATTTTCACAAAAACACATTTGAAAAACCATTTTGATATCTTATATACTTGTATGTACTTTATAAAAATATGTATGACTCTCTTGATGCTTTGGGACATAAAACATGTTTTGACACAATCGGGACAAAGTATGTGAATATTCAAAATACCAAGATGATGAAAACTTGTCCCTTTGAACAACATATTTGAGTTTATGATTCTTTTGACAAACTCTTTGATTTAACTTTGAAAACTATGAAAATTGAGTTTGTGGCTTTAGGTGAAATCCTATAAACTCATGTGTCCTAGTATGCATGCATTTTGCTCAACTCTTGGTCAGAAATAATGCATGAAACAAAACCGCAAGAGTTACAAAACATACTACCTCAAACACTCCCCAATAACATAAAAACTACATTAAACTTCCTTTGGTCATGCTTGGGTCCTTTCTGAGTACGTGCCCATTTGATCTCCCTATTCGAACATCAACTCAGTCCGATCTTTGCCTTTGATCCAGTAATTCATGTATTTGATCCTTGAACATGTACTAAACATGATCTGTAAAGATGGAATGCACTAGGAACAAAATATAGGTTAATATCATCAAAACATATAAACCATGATAGTGTAGCCACCACGGCTAACAGTATTTAAGTGTGAGTGTCTCCTCTTTGAACATAAGTTCTCCTACATTCTCTGGCTCCTTTATAAGTATCTAGGTTATGTTTTTAAATCAAAAACCTTGGCTTGCGCAAAATGCCCTCAACATGTAGTCTCTTCACTAAATTTCCGAAGAAATGAACTTAGATTTATCCCTTGCCCACATTCACCATACCTTATTAAAATTTAGAACAAAATTAGTCTAATTTGGGCCTTATAGAGTCACAGAAATATACCAAGTCTTAAAATTTTAAATTGAGGCCCGGAGTTAGCTGGGGAAAAAATGGGTGCCAGCAAAGGCAAGAAAGAAGTCATTGTTGAAATATCATTACTATGTTTGGTTAGTAACACAATGGACGTTGGAATCTCCTAGTTTCTAAAAGTTTTTGAAATGAGAATGGTATGGTGAATGAGTTGTGTAAGTATGACGTTAAAAGATAAACCAAGGAATGAACATATTCATGGGAAGTTTTTGAGGCATAGCACGATAAAATAAGGGAGGGATGGCTAGATGGTTTGGGCATATGCGATGTACGCCAAACAGAGCATGAGTTGGGGGGGGGGGAGGAGGTAGTTATTGTTAGTGGCTCTAGAAGGGTCAGAGTTGACTAAAGATAACTTTGAATGGATTTAATTGCCCTGTAATCGTCAGAGGAAATTGCCTTTTGTAAATTGGCAGAAAAAGGTTGATGTAGCCAACCCTACCTAGTGAGACTTAAGGCTTGGATTGTTGTTGTTTTAGAAAGGAATAAGTGAAAATGGGTATTGTACATGTGGTGGCTTATTTATTCCATTGTTGTTGCCTGGTAACATATTTTGGAGTTCATTTCTGTGCTAATTATCTGCACTGTAATGCAGTACATACACTGTTTTCTGTGTTTTGAAAGGCAAAGGCCCGGGGCAGGGCGAAATTCGAAAACAAAAGTCTAACCATTTCTAGGTCATTCTAAACTTATAAATTTAATTTGAAGATTCTTATGTACAGGTTGTCCTGCAAAACTACAATCAAAAATAAAAAATTATAAGATCTTACCAACTATAAAAAAAAATGATTTGAAATTGAAAATAGTAGAAAAACTTAAATATTTCTACCAGAAAATAAGTTGTTCATCTCATTAAACCCATGTAATATTAGTATAAGAGGTTCCACAGTAGGATATTAGGACTCTTGTGAGACATCAAAATGGTGTATAAGGTGTACACCTTTGGGATGAGGTGTATGACTTACAAAAGCGTCCACGGTTCAGGATTAAATATTTCCTTCTAAGCCTCAGCATGTCCTGGTTATGTCTTGCGGCTCTTGCCTTGTGGCGAGTCTCAACTCTACCTTTTTAAACGTTGATTATTTTGTTTCCGAGATATAATTTCTGGTCAATTCACTGAGCAGTTGAATTATTCTTAGGTCAATCTCATCAGTGGAAATTCTGATATGGATGTCAAGTATAACTTTGTTATTTATCTGCCTTGTGGAACACCAGATGAGTATTGTTATTTCTTATGCCAAATTCAATTGCTTATCAAACTCATACAGGGATCAAGACATTCTTCGTTTGAACCAACCCCTGAGAATTCTTTCGAACATAGCTGCGGCTGGTGCCATCAATTCTAGTGGGATACTTGATGAAATAATATGTCAACTTCTTACATTTACTGCGACTGTAGTTATCCAGAGATCATCTGAGAGTAGTGAATTGACAGCCAAGGTATTCAATGGAGGTTTTTCTTAATGAATTTTTGTCTTTTAATGATGTCTCTATGAATTATAAAACTGAAGAAATCCAACTATCAAATGTTTTGCAGGCGTGTGTCTTTTGTTATTTATTTTTGTGTTATAATTTACATTGATCTACATGGTTGTATTTTCTTGCTTCTGTAGAGTTTCTCAATTATCAAAATTCTAGTTGATAATCGTGGATGTGGCATTGGCAGCTCATATTTCCACCATTGGGTTGCCATTGTGGAAATTTTTGCACAGGTCATTTTTCCTCTATAGCATTGATTGATTTTGGAAACAGTTTATGCATCTGCTTTATGCTCTCTCATCTTATTGAACTGCAGGTTGCTGGTTGCAATGTCGATGTGTGCGGGAAAGTTCTGTATGAGTCCTGTGCTTGTGTTACGATGGTATTATCTCGAGTATCTCAGGGTCTCAGGGCATCTGCTTCAACCTCAGATTCAGATGTTTCTGCCCCAATGGTGAATGAAACACTGAAACAGATATTGGATCATGCTAAGACATCGGGTATAGTGGATCATTTATGTCTTTGCCTAGCCACTTCTGGCTCGAGTCTCATATCAGGTTCTTCAAATTTGTTACGAGTTGCTTCTGAAGCATGTAAGGCGATTTGGTTTCTTATAGATGCAATAGAAATTCATTTTGTCAAAGAAAATGCCTACTTTTTTCCACTAAACTCTTGGCGGAGCCATTCTTTGCTTCGTCTTGACCTTAAGGATCATGAGCGAAGTTCATTAGTTGGGACAGAAGCAGAAAAAATTCTAGATACAGTGACAAGAGCATTCCTCAGATCAAAAGCAATACAGGTTGCTATTTATCACTGTTTCCACCAACGTCTTGAGGCGGTATTATCTGCTGCTGTTCAGGTAATCAGGTGTTTCTCTCTCATCCTATGTGTTGAAATTTTTTTGGTTCATATTATATACGACTGCAATGCAAAGATCTCAGACTGTCAAGCACATGTTTGCCAGTTTTGAGTATTTAGAATGGTAGTAATTGCAACTGAACAGTAGAACCATTTTGCAGCCAGCTGTCTCTTGACCCCATTTAGTGGGACCTGAATTGGGTAATGATATTACATTGCATGCAACTGTCCTTGTTGATTGAGATTATGTTATGCATTTGGTTATTTGAAAAATGAGCCTATATAAGTTTTTGACGACTCAAACGTTTTCAGATTCTTTTCCTATTTACAAGAATCTTGTTTGTTTAAATGCTCTATTTTCTTGGCTTATTGATAGTTTCCTACTGAATTCATTCTTCAAATATGGATTTTTCAATAGCAACAATTTTGTGAGTTTTCTTTTTTCTTTTCTTTTCTTTTCCATGTTATATTGACTTGTGTTGCTTCTTAGCAAACACTGTTGTTCTTTTTTTGACCCTTGAAGAATTGGTTAAAAGTTGCTGTATATATTTTAAACTTTGGAAGCTACTTTGTCTTGTCAAAGAAAAAAATTCACAAATGTGTATTGCATACATTTTGTGCATTTTTGTTAGAAATTGTTTTTCTTGTTCTTTTTTTTTTTTTGGCTATTGAAGATTGGTTAGAAGTTGTATATATTTTAAACTGTGGAAGTCACTGTTGTGTTGTGAAAGAAAAAAAATTGAATAATTTACATATTGTGTACATTTGTGTTAGAACGTTGTTGGAACTTCTAAGTTTGACTGGAATGCTTTATTAAGACGACCGCTTTTTTTTTTTGTTCTTTTGTTATTCTATTTGAGGGCTTCTTATTCTCCTCTTTTGTGTTGTCCTCTTCTGCTTAGCTGGTTTCTCTCTACAATCAGCATAGTTGAGAGTATCCTTTCTCATCCTTTAGAGAGGGATGGAGATTAATTGATTTATATCCAGGGTAAGGATAAGGCCTAGCTTCTATTTTAATTTGATTCAAAAGTAAATAGACAACTCTGGCGAAGCAGGGTGATCTAGCATGCAAGGATGGAAGGATCAGCTTGTTGTGTCCATGGCCTTTATTAAGGCTTTAAAAAGGAAAGAAGTTAAGAGGACGTAGCCTCGGAAAATTTTCCACTTTTGAATGGAGAAGGAAAGTCATTATATCTGTGCTGTACCATCTCTAGAATTAGTTCGGAATGCAGCACTGTTAGCCTTAGAGAGATATAAGTCTCCTAATGGGTGCATGGAACATTCCATTCAGGATGTACCTTGTCCATAGTGGGTTGGATGAGGTGTTTAAGTATTGAAGGTGTTGGCGCCACTCCCTATTAGATTTGTTATGTTTGTGGTTCACCTGGTCATGTTTCTGATTACTGGCATCAGCATCAGTTTGCTCAGAGTCTGGAAACTGCCATGTTTCTGCCATTCATATGCTTTTTGAAATGATTGTTGCCATGTTGTTGTAGTTTATGAAAACACAGCCTAGTTAATGAATATACTGCTGTGTACAAGATACGATTGCATAAGAAATGTTGAAGCAGTTTTTAATTATTTTTGTTGGCATCTTCCTTACATATTATCTTTTTCTACTTCCTTTTTTTTTGTTATCAATAACGCAAATTGATTTTTTTTGTCAGCTCATTTCACGGTGCTGTCTGCATAGTGGAATTGTTCCAAGTCTTCTATGTGGGTTGCCAAGTTCCCTACCCGTTACTACTGTTGTTAGTGGTGGAGGGGACCATACAATTGTCTCAGAGATATTCTCCATATTGTCTTTATGTGCTTCATCAGCCAACAAAGACCAACAGATGGGTGAAGCAAGTAACTTGAAGTGCAAATTAAGTAATCCGAATGCCCTCGTGCTGCACTCGTGCGTTACCCTAGCAATAGTTGCGCAGTGTTTAAAATTTTCTGGCAGAAATTCTGCCATATTTATGCTGACAACATCTCCAAAAAAACAGCATTCTCGGTTTTCTATACTTGCCCACCATTTTTCTTCTAATGATAGGTTACAAAATTCATTGCAACCTCACTTTGCATCAGCCATGCTTGCTTTTGCATCTATAACATCTCTCGAAACTGGTGTTTCTGTTGAGTCTTCCATATCTGAAATTGCAGTGCCTTTGATCCCTCGAACTGTGACCCTTTGTGACCATCTAAGGATACCATCATTAGATGAAAATGAAGTGGGTTCCACCAGTTCCAATGGCATGCTCTCCTATTGGCATGGCCTGAGGGATGGTTGTGTTGGCTTGTTAGAATCTAGACTGAAGTGGGGAGGGCCGTTAGCTGCTCAACAATTGTGTGCCAGTGGTACCCCTCTAATTCTTATTCGGTTATTGGCTGACAATTATTCTAATTCTTCTCAAGGAATTGGAAACACAAAAGAACTAGTTGGATTATCACCGGTTGGGGTTGTGTGGGCAGTTTCTTCTATATACTATTGCCTTTCAGGGGGAGTTCAGACATTTCGTCTGGTTTTGATTAGGAGTGAACACATAAACCTATTCAATGAGTTGATATCTGACGTGCATCTCAAGCTTGTGAAGTGCTGGGGTGGACCTGGTGGAGGGAAGGATGGGGTCAGGAATATAATCAATGCAGTGATTGATCTCATAGCATTTCCTTTTGTTGCAATACAAAATGCTCCAGGCTTTCCATCCGCTGCTGCTTCTGTAAACGGCGGGTTCCTTCTCAATGTGGGTTCACCTGGTCAGAGGGTGTCCATGGTTGATAAGGACATGGTGAAGGCAATTCAGGAGGATATGGAAGAGTATATGAAAATCCTTCTGGAGGTTTGATTTTATGCCACTTTATGTTTCTTATTTAATTTTGTTTTTTCCTTTTTTTTTTTTGGCGTGGGGGGGAGGGTGGGGTAGGGTAGGCAGGTAGTTGGGGTAGGAAATCTCTTAATGCTCTCTAGAAAATTATGTTTTGTGGAAACAGGAAAATGCCATGCTAGAAAATCTGTTTTCTGCAATGGCTATGTTTCTCTTTTGCCGTGTTGGATGCAAAACACAAGCATTCTACTAATTGTAGCTGCTTCCACCCCAACACCCCACTTCTAACACTTGTTGATTGGTGCATGTAACAGAAATTTTATACTCCAATTTAAGTGCAGGATGAAACATGCAGCAAATTGATGCTTCCATATACCCTGTTGATATTTGGAGATCTCTTTTTAGATGGTTTCTCACTCGCTTCTGATGTGTACAGGTGGGAGTGCCTGGCACTATTCTCAGGTGCATAGAACACATGGAATTAAAGGATGTGGGAAGGCCTGTTGCTTTTCTTGCTAAAATGACAGGCCATCGTCCTCTTGCCTTTCAACTTGTGGGCAAAGGCTTGCTGAATCCAGACAGGGTGCGGAGGTTGCTTGATCATTCATGCCGGATAGAGGTCACGTTGGATGTTCTGATGATCATTTCTGATCTAGCTCGTATGGATAAGGTCAGGTTTTGATTGCATTAAAAAATTTCTCCGTTTCTTACTGCTGCAAGATATCAATGATCTGCTCAGTTTAGTTTCCAAAAGTTGTCTCCCAGTGGGGTTTGAAAGGGATGCTTATCATTTATTCTTTTGTGTTGCAAAGAAAGTGAGCCCCTTAGGCATGGTTTAGTTGGTAAAGCCCTAGAGGTTTGGCGTGGTGAGCTAAGAGAGATCCAGGGTTCAAGTCTTACCATTCTTAAAAAGAATGAAGAATTGAAGATCTTGAGCATATCTGTGTCTCTTACTAGCAGAATCTCTCTTTTGCATTCTTCAATTTATTGTACTTTAATCATCTTTGGATGTATCTTAATGCTTTTGGTGTTTGATGTATCTTCCTGCTTGCAGGTATTTTTGTTTTTTCCTGCGCCATGATTCAAATTCTTTAAAATTTCTCTCAAACAAAAAATTGGTTAAGATCTCAGGGAACAAATAGCTGATTTATTTTTGTTCTTCTATTATTCTTCTCCCCTCCCTGCATCCCTGCCCAAAAAATAATCGAACTCCACTCTTTTTACGACAATCATAGTTGGATGAATCCGCATTCACAATTCCCAGGTGCATTGAAAAAGGCCATTTTTATGTGGGTTTGAAATCCTTTATAATAAGTTTGTTGAACCCCCTAAAGTTCTGAATTCCTTTTGGTCACTCTTGACCTTTAAGCATCCTCTACTTGAATTGATTCCTCATTACGGCACACCTGTTTGTATTCTTTGCACAGGTCGCAATCCTTTCTAGTGGCTCTCTCACTTTCTATTACTGTTCTCATTTTAGTAAAAATGAGGATAAATAGGACATTCCAAAAAAATGCTTCTGCTAACTCATCTGATTTGGTGTTTATGTGAATTAAAGTTACTCCTATTATGGATTATGTTTGCATGCAGGGTTTCTATGAGTATATTAATGGTGCAAATCTGTTGGAGTTCTTCAAGGACTTCCTTACCCATGAAGATTCCATTGTACGTGCAAAGGCTTGCAATGCTGTTGGCAACATGTGCCGGCATAGCTCTTATTTCTATAGTGCACTGGTAAGTAATGAGTGGATTATCATATGATATTAATCCAAGTCTATGCCTCTTGTAGGTCTCTCATTTATTTATTTTATATTGTAGGGACTGACATTTTTACTGTGCATTTCTTGATTGTTCTCTCCTAGGCAAAGCACCGTATCATTGGTCTCTTGATTGATCGATGTGCTGATCCAGACAAGCGTACACGAAAATATGCATGTTTTGCGGTGCGTTATATTGCCTTTTAATACAACATTATTTTAGCCGTTATACCTCCTGCATGAGTTAACTGCTGCCCTAGCTGTTCTTACAGCAAGGTATGCCCATTGAATTGATTGTGTTTGAAACAGCTGTAAAAATTTTGGAAACATGTAGGAATTCTGAATTATCCTTACAGTTCCTTTTCATTTCTCTCTCTATCTCCCTCTACAGATTGGCAATGCTGCTTATCACAATGATCTGTTGTATGAAGAGCTGAGGAGATCCATACCTCAACTAGCCTTTCTGCTCCTTTCAGCAGAGGAAGACAAAACCAAAGCCAATGCGGCTGGTGCATTGAGTAATCTCGTTCGCAATTCCAACAAGCTTTGCGGGGACATTATATCTAAAGGAGCCATGCAGGTTTGTAGACATACACCTTTTTTGAGGCTATAAAACAATGTTGCATTTATTGGTGAGCTGGAAATATTTGGGCATTCCCAAAAAAGCAATTGCAATATCAAAATTCAAAGCATATTGCATGCTGCAGCAGAACACCCTTTTTCTTTTTCTTTTTCTTTTTATATATGTTATAAACAACTGCCAGTGTATTTATGGAATAACTCTAACTTGATGCAAGAGTTTCTGTGCTTTTTTAGTAAGCTCATGGCAGGTATGGGATGGTTTTTCATATTGCAGGCTTTACTGAAGTTGGTAGCAGACTGTTCAGCAGTGGCCTTGAACCCAAATAGAAGAGATGCTGTGAATGAATCACCTATAAGAATAGCTCTGTTTTCTTTGGCAAAGATGTGTGCACACTCATCCTGCAGACAATTCCTCCGCTCCTCAGAGCTATTGCCTGTTATTGTTCGGCTTCGACAATCCCCAGAAGCAACAATTGCCAACTATGCTTCTGTTATCGGCAGCAAAGTTGCTGAAGCTTGAGTTTCAATCCCAATTTACTTGCATTCTTCAGTGAGTAGCAGCAATGGGTTTTGCTTCTACCAAAGAGCGAAAAGAAATGAGCCAGAAACTTGGTACATCAAAGAGTTAGTATTGTATTTTGTAAGTCTTGTATGTATATGATACATTGTTCAAGTGCAACCATATCGTGTTGAATTTGAGTTCTCCAAAAAAAATGTGCTTGGAATGGGAGAGATAGAGGGTAGACAATTTGGCTAGTTGGGATTAAAAACATTTTGTTACGGTTTATATTTCATTCTAAAATTTTAGTCACATTCAAGGCCCAAGGAGTATCGTAATACACCAACAGAATGTATAGTAGAAGGTTTGGCATAGTTGATGAAGTACCTCATATATAATCCAGCCATGTGGCCTAATGAATCGGAAAAAAAATAAATTTTTGAGATTGGTACTATCCTCTATCTTACATTCCTATTGCTATTTTATTTTTTGGACTAAATTCTCCCTCCATTTTTTGTGCAAATTTGACATAAATGGTCCGTATGCTATATTAATATTGCACATGAATATGATATTTACTTTGATAGGTTAAAGAAATATTAAATATATAAGGCAACAAAAAAAAAAAGAGTAGAAAGCAGTAACAATATTATTGTGTTATGTGTAATGTTAAATTATATTTATTGTATATTCTAGCAGACATTATATACCCCTTTTCATTTTTTGGCAGTTCTGCCTAGCTTACCAAGAATGTGCTCATTTCCTTGTTTATCTTTTAGTGGTGTATCACACACTCAACTTAGTATTATGATTTTGATAATTTTTACTTAAAAATTAAATTCATATAGCATAACTAACAGACGGCCTTTAAATTTTTTTTTTTTTTGGATAATGCACTGGGTTTCCACATGTCCGTTTTACGGTTCACATGACTAATCCTGCGTCCTTTGAAGTTGACCCCACAACTCCAAAAGAAAGGTAAATTCAGGAGTCCAGGGGCGGAAACGAACTCGGGAGGGTTTGAACACCTAACCTCGTGAAGGGTACTCCCGTAGCCCGCACTACCACCTGAATCACACCCTGGGGGTATAAAATTTTTCTTTTTATCTTATACTCTGTAGTCATGCTTTAAAATTTTTCTTTTAATTTTAATTGTATTTTATGGTCCAACACTTGAAGCACTTCTCAATTTTATACACTTCTCTTTGCATGTGCAATAACTACCGGCCTAATGGAGCACTTGTGAGGAGGACTGAATGAATTATTGTTTTACACATAAAAGTAGATTAAAAATAACATTAAATGTGGTAGTGAAGATTGATTTGATAACTCTTAATCTAATGGAGGAAAACGTTCTCGATCGGTTGAATTGACAGAAAAAGGATTTATTTAACTGACTCCGCTTTGTTAGACATAAGATTTGTTGTTGTTGTTGGTGATGTGGAGCAATGACTAGGGTATTGAAAATTATTAATGATTCTCCTTCGCAAACAATTAAAGTAAGTTCATCATTAACTAGTGTAAAAAAACTATGGCTTAGAGCACATCCTTAATTTACATAAAGTGCGACTAAAAATATTGACACTAATTATGACTTTATCATACATATCCTCGATAACTTCAATATACGTACCACGTACTTCACCCTTCCCCCTCCATTTTTTTTTTCTACAACTCACAAAGGCTGAAATCATGTGCAAGTCTATTATTTTTCTGAACTTTTCTATTAATTTTCTTTAAAAAATATAATTTCTATAATAAAACTCAAATTAAGGCCAACTTACCAGCATAAAGTGATCAATGAAGTGCTCCAATTCGTTTTTCCAAAACATACCATTCGCTTTGTGAATCTACATATCAAATTTTAACTTCGTTTTCTTAATATTCTTTGCAAAAAATTTTAGAAAATAAAAACTCATGATGTAAACGCATTAGAACTAGATAAATAAACAAATAAAGTCACAATGAATAGAGAATAACTCTAAAAAAAAGGAATAAATTTGAAAAAAAAAACAGTAATACAAACAATGAACTTAATGTAAGAATGGGGATAGTAAAAGAATTTTTAATCACTGAAATGAAGGAATAAATTTGAGAAAAAAAAAAAGAGTAATACGAACAACGAACTAAATGTAAGAATAGGGATAGTAAAAGTAAAAGTATATATATATATATATATATATATATATGTATATATATATATTTTTGAAGTTTGAGTTTGAGAAGGGTAATCTTTCATAAAGTTTGCTAAGTTGATTATACAATACGATAAGAGGAAACTTCATTTAAGGATGTTCGGTAAAATTAAATAGAATAAAATGCAATTACACTCTCGAAATTATACCATTTGTTACAAAAGACTCCCTAAACTTATAAATGTGACATTTACACTCCTCAAACTATATTTATAATTGCAAAACCCCCTTTTTTTCATTGGCAAACATTGTTAAATCTAACGGTTATATTTTACATGCCCCATGAATAGTTTGCAATTTTTTAGACAAAATTACTCCTATTAGTATAAAGAATAAATTTTATTCTAAGCAAGGTTTTAAATTTTGATTTCGACTCAAATTCCAAAACCCCAAAACTACGACAATTTTGATTGAAATTTGAACTTGAATTTTTAAAAAATAAAAATCAGTAGTAAAACAAGAAATTCTTTGTAAAACTTTAGAAATAGTTAACAAACATAATAAAAGTTTTATAGGAGTAATACATTAAACATGTTCAGTTAATACGCATGAAATTCATAAATCATTTAAATATAATTTATTATATAAATAATGAATTTAGACATGAATGGTTAAATAAAATATTGATGTAAGTTTATTTTTTCATATAATTTCAAAGCACATGTAATAATCTTTTATTTTGATAAAAATAAATTAAAAGAGAAATTTCACTTCGCTCCTAAATTTTTCATTTGAATTATGGGGAAATTTCATTGTATAGTTAAAATTTAGACAAGTTTCGCTAAAATTTCAAGATTTTGATAAATTTCGGATAATTTATTTAGATTTCAACAAAAATAATGTAAAAAAGAAATGAAATGCCATTTTGATTTGTAGGGTGAGGGAAACCAAAAATTTCAACACAAAGGAAAAAAGAAAAGTCAAAATTTTATTTTATGCTTAGGTGACAAAAAAAATTCACAGAAGAAATAGCAGTTAGAATACAGAATTTTTTTTAATTGAATTATAGGGAGTATTTTTTTAAGGAATTAAATAATTAATTATGTAAATAAAAATTATTTGCACAGGTAATATGACATACATTAATAGCATGTGCTGTATATTACAATTTTTACCCATTCATATATATATATATATATATATATAGATATATGTATAATTATATTTTTATATTCAAAAAATTTAACAAAAGAAATAGTTTAAATTTAATAAAAAAATATTTTTTTTATTGTTTATAAAATTTTAATAATTTTATAAATAATGTATACAAATGATATTAGAAACTTCACAGCAAATATTTTATTATAATATTATAAATTAATAACATTTGGTTATGAATTTTAAAATTATTGATTTTACTTTCTTGCCAATCATAAAAGCATATTTCTGAAACTTTTACTTGAGAAAAAAAGTGAGCATTCTTAATGTTATAGTTTCAGAAACTGTAAAGATTAAAAAAAAAATTAGACCCTTTTCTAGAGTGTGTAGATTGTTAAATTCAGTTAATTAATTAAATTAATAAAAAAATTTCAATAAAAAGTTTTCGTTAACCAAAGCAAACTAAAAATTCATTTAACCGAACCTCAAAACCACCAAACCAAAACTTGGTTTAATTGGTTAATCAATTAAATATATTTAATACTTTAATATAAAAATATATAATATGAATCATATACGTAATTTTAATACATACAATATATATAATTATGAATTAATAATATATAACAATCGGTTAATTCAGTTAACTAACCGTATTAAACCCTTAAAATCGAACCAAAAATCAAAATTTGGTACTCAATGAAAATCAACATTTGGACGTTGATGCCTACGGATCAACATCCTCCGCGCTCAGGTCTCGCTGATCAGGGCAAAGTCCGAATGCGAACACGACTTCCGTGTAGGTTTGGAAAAACTAAGATGTGATTACATACTTAGAGTTAAAACTTTAACATAAATAATATTCATGTCATTATATAAAGTTAATAATAAAATTTTTAAATAATATAATTTACTATTAGACAAAAATAAATTTATCGTTTTAATTTAGCCGTTTAGATGTTTCTCTCCTTCTCTCTCTCTCTCTCTCACTCTCTCTCTCTCTCTCTCTCTTGTCATTTTTATATTCTAAGGGATAAAAATAAAAATAAAAATAAAAGAGATCAATCTTCTCATTTATCAGCCTATGTTTGTTTTTGTTAGACTAAATTAAGAGTTGTGAACAAATATTCTAGATCAAAAATTCAATTAAAAGTCCTTAAGATCAAACATGCCTAATTGACAATAACAATAAAGTCTGCATTTCACAGCACTTATAGAGAAATGCTTATACTGTTCATCACTTAAAATAAATACTTTTACAAAAAAAGAAAATAAAAGAAGACGTGTTTGGCTTGTTTATGACAAGTAAAAATTGCAAAATATGTTTTTTCAAAATTAATTTTTCGAGATTGTTTTAGTGAATTTTGAGATATAATGAAAGACAGATTTTTAGTCACAAGCGAGATCAAGTTTATAAATATAACAAATTTTAATAGTTATTTTGTAATTTAAAATTATATTTAAAGATAATCATATATTGTATTAATGTATTATAACATATTAATTATTGCTGAAAAAAAATGTCATTTTGGAAAATGAGGAATAATAATAATCTATTAATTTAATCTAAAATTAAACTATTAATTAAATTAATTATATTATGTTAATATAAATTAATATGATAATCATATGTTATAAATATACGTAAAGATTATATTTTTGTTAATTGAAAAAATATAATATTATTTTTGCTTTATTAAATATTAAATGTTTTAAAAAGAACACATTAATATAATATTTAAATAAATTTCCAATTAAAAACTATATTTTAATTTAAAATATATTAAAAATAATCATATAATATTTTATTACGAATTGTGATGTATTAATTGTTAATGAAATATAATTCAATTTTGGAATGAATAAAATAACTATTTATAAATTTAAATTAATATCAAATAGTAAAAATAATCATGTAATTCTATTTTTAACATAAATGAATAAGACAATTCTATGTTATAAATATATGTTAAGAACAAAATTATTTTTAATTAAGAAATGATAATATTATAAAGATATAAAATTATTATAATTATAATAATTTAATTAATGGTAAATAAATTAAATCTGTATATGACTATAAATATAATTATGTATTAAAATTTTAATTATTAAATATTAATATTTTTATTTACATTATACTAAAAATGATTATACAATATTTTAGTATGTAGTTTGACATACTATATTAATGAAAATATATTTCAATTATGAAGCAAAGAAGATCGCTGTTAATAAATCGAGTTCTTTATAAAGAAATTGTGAGAAATGTCTTAAATTCGAAATCTAAGTAGAGAAGGTTTAACAATAGAAAATATAATTGTTTAAACTTTTCAAATAATCTGATATTCATTTACATGTATATGTTAAATTCGATGAATACTTCCTAATTTCTAAAAATATTATTCAAAATTTCATTTTCAAATTTGTAGTACTGAAAAAAAAATTTCTTACCAAACGAATCACGTTGTATTGTGATTATTAAAGCAAGACTTTATGCAATTCCTCGAGCAATAACTCTCTTTACATGTAGATGGGGGTTGCCGTGACTATCTGGTACGCCTGATGAAGAGCAGTCACATGAAATGAATGGACTTGCTTTCCTTAACATATTTGTGCAAAACTTCTCCGCCCCCTTGTTTATATATATATATATATATATATATATATATATATGTGCATGTGTGTGTTGCGTAATGTACAGTAATTATGATAAATAGTACAAAAAATAAATTAAAAAGGTAGGTAAAGCAATAAAAATACACGATTTTAACGTGTTTTGGTAGTATGACTATATCCAAAAGAGCGATCGACAACTAAATTTCATTATATTAAAATAGGGTTACATCATATGTATTTATGCTAATCCTAATCGTATAAAAATATTAGAAAAAAATTTCAAATATTCTTGTACTCTACTGCTAGGAATTGTCCCAGCCAATAAAACAATAAATTACAAGCCCACAAGGCAGATGCCGTCGTTTCGCTCTCCGTACGCTATGCTCCCCTCACTCCACTCCGCTTCACTTCCAGTATTGGTCTGCTTTCTCCGTACACATGTTTCACTTGATATGAATTACATACTATAATAATATATGTATTTTTTTTTAAGAGAAATGCCACTAAAAATTTGGAAAAAAAAAGTTATGGTAATGTAAATTTATCTTAGGTTCGGAAAGAACTTAAATTTGAATAAAATGTAATGTAAAATTGTGTTTGTAAAAAATTATATTGAATTTTGTTCAAATCTAAATTTAAAGTGCTCTGGGTAAAAAAAAAAAAAAAAAAGAATGCAAATTCTTATTTTAAAACAGTATATAGAAGTCTTATAAATTGGAAAATTAAATTTTATTTTATTTAAATTTACGATAATCCTAATTTATAATATATAAAAATGATTTATATTCGCATAAATATAAATGTAAAGATGAAAATTCATAGGCCGATTCTGCTGTAGTGGGGGAGGGCAAAAGTAAAAGAGAGGAGAACTGAGGAGTACTGGATGGCTGACAGCCCACCTAATGGGCTCTTTTTCCTATAAGGGTAGTCTGCCAATCAGTACCCCGAAAAAAGGACACAAAAGCAAGCATCACACTCAGATAAGCTTTTCCTTCCCCCTCTTCCTCCATCCTCCTCTGCTTCTTTTAAAACCCACCAAAAGCCCCAAAGCAGAGTATGCTCTGTTTCTCCTGTACACTTCTTCCCAGACAAAAGCTTTTTTAGAGTGAGAAAGAGTTGATGTTTGTCCGGGTCCTAGAGAGATAAAGGTTGAAAATATATAAAGTAGAAATGTGGAGAGAGAAAGAGAGTGGTGGGAGGGAGGGAGGGAGGGAGACAGGTTTATTGTTGCGGAGTTATCTCTGCTAGTACAGAAGCTAGAGAAGGAGAAGAAGAGAGGGGCTCAAAAACCTTAAACTTAAAACGGTTCATTGTTCCTTTTTTTTTTTTTTCCTTGTTTTTTCCCATTATTCCAGTACGGTCACGAGTAAAGCTGTGCTCGTTTCACTGTAGACTATGCAATTTTCGCAGATGGGTTTTCTGTAATTGGATAAGGGGAAGGGAAAGATCCACGACGCATTGAACAGGGAGTAGATCTCACAGGTCGCAGCAGTGTGAATTTTGTTCCATGTATCTTATAGGAATAGCATTTGGGTCCCAGTTTATCTTCTGCTTGCGGCTGGGAGCTGAATTAGGGTTTTATTAGGGTTTATGCCCAGAGAAAGAGAAGCTAGTGTAGGCAAGCGTTGAAAAGGCTGGTTTTATTATTGTTATTTTTTTGTATCGTTTACTGACGGGGATGTGTTTTTGTCCCGCTTTGAAGTTTTAACATGTCACATAACTGGAAAGAAGAAATGTTTGAGGAGAACGATTCAGATGAAATGTTTTAAGGGTTCCTCTGAATTATTGTTAAAATCAGGGAAGAATTACTGGAGAAGCAGAGTTTCTGGGTGTTTTAAATATGATCAAATTCTTAAACGTATTTGAGTGGGAATAGGATTTGGAAGGGTTAGCGAACTTAGCGGCAAGAATCTAGTTTATTTGGTGCCAATTTCAGCTGAAATCGGGGTTACGGCAATTTAACTGTTGTTGGTTAACATATAGTTATTTAAGCTGGAGCGCTTGGGATTACCGGGAACCATGTCTTCATTGAGCAGAGAACTGGTGTTTTTAATTTTACAGTTCTTGGATGAGGAAAAGTTTAAGGAAACTGTTCACAAGTAAGTTGGAGTTTTTTACATTTCGAAATTGAGCTCAAGTTGATTAATTATGCTCTGGTTTTTAATGTATATGTGATGGTATTATTTGTCGGACTTTCAGGCTAGAACAGGAATCTGGGTTTTTCTTCAATATGCGGCATTTTGAGGATCAAGTCCAGGCAGGTGAGTGGGATGAAGTCGAGCGCTATTTATGTGGGTTCACAAAAGTTGAAGACAATCGATACTCCATGAAGATCTTTTTTGAGATCAGGAAGCAGAAGTACCTGGAAGCCCTTGATAGGTGATTTCTTGACTTCATGATAGTTCATTTCCTGTTTAAGTCACGCCACTTAATCTGGTGAACAAGCTTTAAAATTAATCGTGTAACTGTTGTAATTTTGTATTGCAAGTGAATTGAGCGTTGTAGTGCTACTCAGTCTGAATAGTTTTTTGGTATAGGTTTCAGTTTGTGTGGTGCTGCCCCATCTGGAGTCTGTTTTTGTAGTGTATATGTTAGTTGACAACGTGCTTTGTTTCCTGTCATCAGGCAGGATCGAGCAAAGGCTGTTGAGATTCTTGTGAAGGACCTTAAAGTTTTCTCATCGTTCAATGAAGAACTTTTCAAGGAGATAACCCAGCTGCTTACTCTTGATAACTTCAGGTACCATTTCCTGGTTGCACGATAACAGTTATGGTCTATTTTATTATTAGTCCTGATTTAGTCTGCTGTCTGTTTCATTCATCAGGCAGAATGACCAGCTGTCCAAGTATGGGGACACAAAATCAGCTCGGAATATTATGCTTGTGGAACTTAAAAAGCTTATTGAAGCAAATCCACTGTTCCGTGATAAACTTACATTTCCACCGTTTAAAAGCTCACGACTACGGACATTAATAAACCAAAGGTTATTCCAAATCTTTTTTTTGTTTTGAATTTTTATTCTTTTTTTCACACTTGAGCTGTCATTGTTCTTTATTCTGCAAAAAAAAAAGAAAAAGAAATACATGTTAAATAAATGTTGCTATATATATATATGTTGACATTCGACTCCTTGTCCTGGTTGGTTTAGCTCCTCATGTCAAAGATATGTTGCTGTCACATGTTATATATAGTTGGTTATCAACATTTTGTGTTTGGTACTTTGATAATCTCCTTTGCGATCCATGGTTAAAATGTATGTGTTTATTCTGTTGAAATTGGATTCCAAGTTGATTTAGCTCATCATTTCAAGAACAGTTATTTTAATTATTCTTTTATTATTTGAAAATTTCAGTCTCAATTGGCAGCATCAGCTCTGCAAGAATCCTCGTCCAAACCCTGACATCAAAACACTTTTTACTGATCATACTTGCACCGCTTCTAATGGAGCTCGTCCTCCCCCTCCCACAAACAGCCCTCTCCTGGGGCCCATTCCCAAAGCTGGGGTTTTTCCTCCTATCGGTGCTCATGGTGTAAGTAATTTGCAGCTATTGATGTGCTTGGAAAAGTTTGTAGTGACCTGAAACAATACGTCTATTGACCTTATTGTGCAGCCATTTCAACCAGTTATTTCCCCATCTCCTGGTGCCATGGCAGGGTGGATGTCGGGCGCTGGTCCCTCTTTACCTCATCCTGCCGTGGCAGCAGGGCCTGCCAATCTTTTGCAGCCTTCTCATGCAGGTAGGCTGTTCCATTTTTTTGGTGTCTTTGTAACTGTGTAGAAGGTCGGGTGAATTACTTAATTGTCTTAATTATTTTCTAATGCACGCAGCTGCATTCTTAAAACACCAAAGGACCCCTGCAAGCATTGCTGGACTAGAGTATCAACCACCTGAACCTGAGCACTTGATAAAGCGTGTTCGCACTGGCCAATCTGATGAGGTGTGGATGAAAAGACAACATCTTCTGCATGATTTATAAATATTGATTTTCATTGATGCCTCGTGGTTTGATTATTACATGTATTGCAAAAAAACTGCAAATGCCTATTTTTAGGTGTCCTTTTCTGGTGTGACACATGCTCCCAATGTCTATTCACAAGATGACCTTCCTAAAGGTGTTGTGAGGACCCTTAACCAAGGATCTAACGTCATGACTATGGACTTCCATCCACAGCAGCAAAACCTTCTTCTGGGTTGGTAAAATGATTTCTTTTTTATATCACTTGGATTTTGAAAGTCTACTGATATCTTTGACTTACATTTTAAGAATTTTAGTTTTACTTTTCCTTTTCTTGACTGAACTTTGAACTTTTTTCTTGTAGTTGGGACCAATGTTGGTGAAATTAGCCTCTGGGAAGTTGGATGCAGGGAAAGGTTGGTACATAAACCTTTTAAAGTTTGGGATATCTCAGCTTGTTCAAAGCCATTGCAGGTATTACTTGTTACAACTTCAAGGGAAGTTCTGTAGATTTTTATATTAACTGTTGTAACAATGATATTGAAGTTTGGTATACTTGGTATTATCATTTTATAATTTATTTCATATTTGCAGGCATCATTTTTGAAAGATGCTGCAATATCAGTTAATCGATGCATTTGGGGCCCGGATGGACAGATACTTGGTATTAGCAGCATCATGGCTGAGTGTTTAATTATATTTATCTTGTTATTGCTATGCTTAGTTGTGATTTGCATCTTTTAGGTGTTGCTTTTTCAAAGCATATTGTTCAGACTTACACTTATAGTCCAACTGGAGAACTAAGAGAGCATTTGGAGGTTTGCCCTGTTCTCTGGATGTTATGTTCTCTGTTGGCAATGCATGGCACAGCTTATTGACTGCCTGTCTCATTTCTGTAGATTGATGCCCATATTGGTGGTGTTAATGACATTGCCTTTGCTCATCCCAATAAACAACCGTGTATTGTCACGTGTGGTGATGACAAGACAATCAAGGTATCAGCTGTGAGTGCTTGGTTAGATTAAAATGGAGTTTACTCATTAGAGTCCATTGTGCAACAGGTATGGGATGCTATGACAGGTCGCAGACTGTATATATTTGAAGGCCATGAAGCTCCTGTATATTCAATCTGTCCTCACTACAAAGAAAATATCCAGGTAATTCTGCTGGAGAATTTGTTTGCCAGACTAGCTGTTATAGTAGTTTTGCACGTTGAACTCTTGTTCAAGCAGCATTTTATTACTTAACAATTGATGGTAGAATAGGATTCCCAAATTTCATTTTATATAGGTCATTCTCATTATGTGCAGTTTATTTTCTCCACTGCCACGGATGGGAAGATTAAAGCTTGGCTGTATGATTGTTTGGGATCTAGAGTGGACTATGATGCCCCTGGACTTTGGTGCACTGTGATGGCATATAGTGCAGATGGTATGAGGTAAGGCTTACTTGGCCTGGTGATGGTAATGGAATGTTGTTTGAGTGTTTGAATCGAAGGCCTAGTGGCTAGTTCAACACCTGTGAGGAAGAGTGAGTTAGTTATTGTTTCTGGCATGAAAAGGGTAGGGATAGCCCTAAAATAACTTGGTATGAGGTAGTGAGAAAAGATTTAATAGCCTTAATCTAGTATAAGAAAATGCTCTTGATTGGGTGAATTGGGAAAAAAAAAGAATTCATGTTGTAGACCTCACTTAGGGGGACTTGAAGCTTGTGGTTGTTGTTGTATTGAAATATCTAGTATGTATTTAGTTGCATGATTATTTAGTTTTTTGTTTTTTTTTGTTTTTGTTTTTGTTTTTGTTTCGGGCTGATTAGATCCTTGGAATGCATGGTTGCTAATATCTCTTAATAGCCTTGTAGCCCTTAGGGTGTCATTTTTGCTTGTTTCCAGTGGTTTTGTCTTATGGGATTTGTATCTGTCCCTCAACATCTTCTGTTATGACATTTACCTATTTTAGATGGTGCAGTGTGCTTTTTATGCCACTAATGTTTAATCTCCCCCAATAAATATGTTCAATTGCTTGATCAGAAAAGATGTTCAATTTTGCCTTTAGGCTTTTCTCATGCGGAACAAGTAAAGAAGGTGATTCTCATCTAGTTGAGTGGAATGAGAGTGAAGGAGCTATTAAACGAACATATTCTGGCTTCAGAAAGTGTCCTCTAGGTGTTGTCCAGTTTGACACAACAAGGAACCGCTTCTTAGCTGCTGGTGATGAATTTCAAATTAAGTTTTGGGACATGGACAATACCAACATGTTGACAGCTAGTGATGCAGATGGCGGATTGCCTGTTAGTATTGCTAATTTTGTTGTGCTGATAGATTTAAAATTGAAGAATTGTGTGACATCTGATTCTTCTTCTTACAAGTGTATTTTTTGCAGGCAAGTCCTAGATTGAGATTCAACAAGGAAGGGTCATTATTGGCAGTCACAACAAGTGATTGTGGAGTTAAGATTCTAGCCAACAATGATGGCCTCCGATTGATAAAGATGTTGGAGAGCAGGAATATGGAGGGAAATCGAGGCCCTTCTGAACCCATAAATTCTAAGGTAGTTCCATGCTCCGGTCTTCTGTATTTGTTTCCTGTTGGAGTTAAAACTATAACACCCATCGCAAGTCTCTTGACCTTTCTTTGTGTTAGTTCAATTTTCTTCGGGAGATAAAAGTATTAACATTCATGTGGTAGTTTTTCAATTTGTAACTTCTACAGTCATAAGGTATGGTGATTATATTTGCCCTTCAAAAGCAAATTTGAGACCTCTGGTCACTAGGGGAATAGAAAGGCAAACTGACCCTATGTTTGGAGAGGCCTTGGATTTGGAGTTGTATTGTATTTAGATGAGATGTAATATAAAATTGTATTGAAAAATTTTCAAATCCACCGAAATCCAAATCCAAGGTCCAAAATCCATGCTCCCAAAAGTAGCGTGATTGTCGGGGACTGCAAACTCAGAGGTCTGTTGGCTTGTGTAACTGTAACTTGAAACTACTCTTAAGGTTAACTTTTTTGTGAATTTCAAATTCTATTTTTGATATATTTTTTACCAGGTTATCAAAGTTAGTTTTAATTAGTTCCAGCATGTCACTGTGGTTATAATGTTCTTTAAGTAGGAATATCCTCCATTCATAGTTCTTCATGATTCGAGGTGTACAATGCCGGCATGCCCACTTGATTTGGTGAAATTTTGGAGTCACTCTTGCAGCTTTATGGCGATGCAACTGAGATTAGATTCAAAATCATCTAATAGTCCTTAGATTTCCAAAACCCTTGCTCTTTCGTATCCCCTCAGTCACATCAACCATCTTTATTTAGAAAAAGTTACTTTGTTGTGTGATGAAGTAAAATTGAAAAGAAAGAATCACACATATGTCATCAACTAAATTTCATATCCGAACACAAATCTTCTGAACTTTGTTTTCCTGTTTTTGGTTTGTTGAGGTATGTTTATGTAACCTGAGAAGATACTTTGTCTAGAAAAAGTCAGACACTGGCGTTTAGTACAGTTGAGGCTTGGAGAAAATTTCAACCACTGCTTTTATTGCACATGATGAACTTCCTGCTTAGCTTTATTGCAAATGATGAACATCCTTTGAAAATAGCATTATGATGGTGAAAATAAAAAGTGGAGTTAGCTTGCTGATTATTATTATGGATTCCAGCTATCCTTGCACAGAGCGATAGATTACACTGGCAATTGCATGAAAGGACAGATGTCACTTAATACTTGATTTTCCTGCCGTCACATGGGTGCATGTCTTCTTACTAGGTTGCTATCTGTCAATATTGATATATTTATGTACACATGATTCATAGCTGAGAAAACACTACATCCAACTAATGGTGGATCCTGAATTTTGTGAGAAGGGACCAAGGCTTTTAATAAAAAAAATTATGATGTTCATACTTTCATAGTTTTCTTTCATTTTATTTACTATTTTATGTGTAATGTATTATTGAGTTAAGCATAATTTTTTTGTATTTAACAATTCTACTTTTGCATCTTATTTATTAAAAATATGAATAATATTTGAGATGATTTTTACTTTTAAATATATTTGTGACATTGATTTTATACTTCAATTTACTAATTTTTCTTTTTAAATATTTTGAAGATACTCTATCCCTCTTAAATTATTCACTCTTAAATTTTTCATTCAATGTCTTAAATTGGGAAAAAAACTAACGAACTTATGTACTCTGCTATAAACAAAAATAAAATAAAAGATTTATTGAAGAAAAAATTACATAAAATGTAGAATGAACTTGTTTTTCAAAATGTAGTTTTATTTAAATGCTAAAGCTATTTTATCACTCAGTCTTTACGGAGAAAAAGAAAAAAGAAATATTTCATGATTCATCTTATCAATGCTTTTGGGGTAAGAAATGCAATGATATGCTCTTAGGCTAGAGTTAACTTGGCCTCCTTTTCTGGTTCAAATCTCTAACGCACGTAATCAAGGTTATCAGCACAAGATGGATTTCAGGAAGGGGTTGTATAGCCTGGGAACAGTTTCTTATTTGGGGCAGGAGGAGCCAGCTTTATGCTTTTTCAGAACAGGGTACATGCCACGTCCATATTGCAGAAAGGGAAATTGGCACTTCCATATTGCAGCACAAAGTGAATGACAGGGTAAATCCAGTGGGGCAGATTCTGACGAAGGACAAGAGTGATACAGTTCATGTTGGGATTTCCTGATGCTCCTGTACATTTAGTACTGGAGGGCTGCCGCTGTCAGGACGAGAGCTTGATCAGGAAGATGGCGTCAGCAATAGTTTTTTGGTGGTGGGTGGGGTCACAAAAATCTATAGGAAGGGCGTGTGTATCCAAAGGACCACTGACAATGAGGGGGCAAGTCTACTGGTAGAGGAAGGAAATATGAGTGTTTATGCTTGCAATGTGGATCAGTGAATTGGTTCTGCTGGGACAATCGAAAAAAATTTAAGGAACAATGCTTGAAGTACTTGTGTGTTTTGTGCTGTGTGTTGTGGCTTTCTGATACTGGAGGTTATGGAATTTGATTGGATGGGGGTAAAAAGAAGTTGAAGAAGGGGCAGCATGAATTAGCACATTTGAATTGCTTGGTGAATTACAACAGAAAGGGTTTAAAGAGCAGATTTCTTATTTGAATTGTCGATTAGGTTTTATTTTCTTTTGAGGATTGTTTGTCCTCTTTTAGGCTGTAATCCCTTTTCCTCTCTTAATATATATTCTTTTATTATTGATGGTTTTCATATGCCTTATTACAATTTATTGTGATATTATTGTGGTTTGTCCTAAAAGAGTGTATTGAATTGTTCAATCCTGAGAAAAGTTATAGCAAATTGTATTTTGAGAGCTGGAAAGAAATTTGGGTTTTAATAATTAATGTAAGCAATAGGGAAAAAATATTTTGAACATCTTATAAAATACTTCAACTTATATTCTTACACTAAAATTTGGTAGAAGATAATTTCTCTTAGGGCCTAGAGGAACACCAGATAGATTGATTTAGGAGGTTATAAATTTAAAATGGGATGATGCACTTCTTCCGTCATGTTTTCCAATTTCAACAGGCCTTTAAATGTGTCTAAATTCTTTTTAAGGGGGTTAATAATGTAATATTAATGAAAGATGTTGGAATGATCTGCCCATCTCTAACTAAAATTTCCACTGCCGTAGAGTTCATGAGCTCTGTTCAACTATAGTGTGATAACTGATAACTCTGAGGGTAAGATTGGCAGGAGGGAAATCAGAGGGCCAATAAGTCAGCTTGACTGAATAAAGGTGTTGATGTGGGTAAAGCCTAAGCAACTGTAACCTTTAAAGGTGCAGAACCCTGCTTAACAGCCCTGGCTATCCATTTTGGGACAAAGTCTTGACCTGGACAAGTCCTCCTTTTCTAGTGAGAGGGGGGAGCGGAAGAGGGGGGGGGGGGGGGAGTAAAAAATGTTTAGTTACCTGAACTTGCATCAGAAGACTTAATTCAGTTTAAATGAACACAGTTGAGATGAACCTGGTGATAGAGTGATTTTTTGTTTGATGCTTTTGTGAGCCTGATTGCCATACCAAATTAGAAAATAAAATTTTGTATGGTATAGATATTCCTATGATGCTTACGTACGTGCTCTTTTCTTCTAATTTTTTTGATCCTACTGTGATATCATTTCCTTATATATTCTACATGTGTTTGGTTTTCTTGTACTAATCTCTTCTGCACAACACTTTTGCAGCCATTGATTGTTAATGCATTGGGTCCTGTTGGAAATCTTGCCGCTCCTGTTGCTCCTGCTCTCGAGCGTTCAGATAGAATCCCACCTGCTGGTTCCTTTAGCAACCTTGTAAGTTTAGCTTTTTGTCCTTGCTCTGTAATTTCTAGAGCTACCAAGGTTCAAAAGCTTTCCTTTATTGTTACTGCAGGCTAGTATGGATGGCAGCAGGCTTGTTGATATTAAGCCAAGGATTTCAAATGATGTAGACAAGATTAAGAGCTGGAAAATTCCAGATATTGTCGATCCATCTCAACTTAAAGCTTTACGATTGCCGGACACCATAGTAGCAGGCAAGGTAGGTGGTTTTAGTAATGAAGAATGCCAATATCATGGAAAAATCAATTGATTAGGCTGCATGCTGCAATATGACTTTTTTTTTGATAAATAAAGGGAATTTATTGAAAAGGCATCAAGGGGATGTGAGCCCGAATTACAACAAATTAATCACCTTGAAGGGTGTCGCAAAGATGAAAGATTACATTAAAGTCATAAACAACATTTGCACTGCGCCAGCTAGTTACTGCCTTTAATCACTTCTCTTGCTTTTCTGAAGCATTGAGGTTGGGTTACTGAAAACTCCTATTTTCTCTTTCCAAGCACAGCAGAAAATTGCGAGGGGAATGAGTGAAAAAGCCTTTTTCTTCCCTTTTGTTGCCCAAATCCCTCTCCAAGGCTGTGAGTCCGTGAGCCACCATTGTCTGATCAAGTTCAGAGCCAAATTCCTCAGGTTCCTAGTCCAAGGGCAATGAAGGAGGATATGCTCAATTAATTCAGCATTGGCCATGAAAAGGGGCATCTGTTAGCGATGGATAGCCTCTTTCTTTGCAAGTTATTCAAAGTCAGGATCTTACCTTGAGTTGCCTCCTAAGCAAGGAAGGCAGCTTTTGTCGGGGGCAGCTGTCTTCTAAATTTGACTTCAAGTAAAACTTTTATTGTTGGACTCCGAAGGATAGAGTTCTCTGTAAAAGGATCTAATGGTGAAGACACCTTCTTATCTAAGGTCCAAGCTGGATGATTTGTGCTGTTTTGATGCTGGAAGGTGTAAAGATAGCTGTAGAAGTCTGTGATTTGGTGTAGTTCCCAATCTTCCACATTTGTAAGGAAGGAGATATTCTAAAACAACCCCTGATCTGAGGTTTGGACGTGCTGGCTGATGTCGGCATTTTCTTGCGTGCCATGTTATAAATGACTGGAAACAACATACTAAGAGCCTCCTAACCATGCGACACATTAATGTTGTCCCCGTTGCTCGCATGGAATCTAATACAAGAAAGTAGATCATCCTATCCTTTCCTGATGAATTCCACACTCATACACTACGCGGTCCTTTGTTAGCCTATGAAGTCCAATCAATTATGATCCGGCCCGTATTTCGTGATGATGATTCCCTACTGAAGGTTTTCCTTCTCAATCATGAATCTCCATAACCATTTCCCAAGTAGGTTTTGTTGGAAAAGTTGAGGGACTTCAAACCCAAGCCTCTTGAATGGATGGGCTGTTTCACCTTACCCCATTTGATGAGGTGGAATTTGAATTCCACCCCAAGTGCCCCCAAAGGAACCTCCTTTGAATTCCCTCAAGTCTCTTGGCAACATATGTTGGGAGAGGTAGGAGGAATATGAAGTAAACAGAAAGATCTGTTAAGGTGCTTTTAATGAAGGTGGGTTTGCCCCCTTTTGACAAAAATTCCTTTTCCATCCTGCCAACCTTTTTTTGAATTTTTCAATGATGGGATCTCCAATCTCTCTAACTACCTCCTCGTCTACTAAGTCAAGCTTAGCCTCCTGATTTAAAACAATATCAGAAGGACCGAAAGGATTAGGTTTTTGTATCCTCTCGAGCTGCGGTGGGTGACATCCTAGTGTTGCCGGATACTCGGTCTATTACTAGAGTGGATAGTTTAGTGAGTTTTTTCTCTCTTTAGATCCTTCTTGAAATTAGATATAGGGGTTAATGGTGCATTTCCTGTGTACAGTCCTTCTAGGTCGTTCTTAAGTATTTTTTGGGTTGAGCTTTGTTTTGTTTTTGGTTTTTGCTTGGTGAGGTGGATTGTGGGTGGTGATTTTTATGTAGTTAGGTTCCTGCAGGAAAAGAAGGGGGACAGTAGTGTTAAAGCTTCTACGTAGAAATTTGATTTGGTTATTAGGGAGTGTGGGTTGAGGGATCTTCCCTTGGGTAACACCAATTTTACGTGCTTAGTGGGTGGGGCTAGGGAGGTGGCTAGTAAAATTGATAGGTTCTTGTTTTCTAATAACTGGGAGGAGCAGTTTCCTAATCTATCGCAAGTACTATTATCGAGACCCATGTCTAATCATTTTCCTGTACTATTGGAATCTAGGAAAGTGCCTTGGTCCCCTAACCCTTTAGGTTTGAGATATGTGGTTAGACCATGGCTCTTTTCAATCCGTGGTTAAAGATTTGTGGAGTGAGGATGAGGAAAGGGGTTGGGAGCGGTTTGGATTTATGAAGAAGTTGAAGAGGTTGAAAGAAAAACTAAAAGTACGGAATAGGGAGGCTTTTGGAGATATTATGGTTAAAAAGCCTACTATTCTAGGAGATTTTGAAGAGTTTTGTAGAAAGGAAGATGGAGTGACCCTTTCAAGTGAAAAATAGGCTAAAAGGATTTCTTTGAAAAATAAATTGGAAGAGCTGAGCTTTAAGGAAATGAGAAGCTGGAGGCAAAAGACAAAGTTTAACTGGGTTAGTGATGGAGATTGTAATTCTATGTTTTTTCATAGGATGTCTAATGGAGAAATGAGGAAGAATTTGATTAGGGAGATGGAGGTGGACATGGGGGTTATTATCTCGTATTCTAATAGAATTGCTTTGGGGATCACATATTTTTATTATAATTTGTATTTTGAGGAGGATGAGAGTAGATCAATGGTAGAAGGATTAGAGTGGGATCCTTTGCTTGTTGATAAAATAGCCTAGTTAGAGAGACCTTTTGAGGCAGAGGAAGTTACGTCTATGGTTTTTTGGATGGAGAGGGATAAAGCTCTTGGGCCATATGGTTTTAATTTTGCTTTTTATAAAGATTATTGGATGGTGGTGAGGAATGACCTTATGAAGGTTTTTAATGACTTTTATAGAAATGGCGTAAATGGATTAAAGGCTGTATGTCTAACGTGAATTTTGCGGTGATAGTGAATGGTGAGCTTAGATCTTGGTTTAGGGCCATGAGGGGGATAAGACAAATGGATCTTCTTTCTTCATTTTTGTTTGTGTTAGTGGCGGATGCTTTGAGTAGGTTGGATGATAGGGCAGTGGATATAGGTTTAGTGATAGATTTTAAAGTGGGCAGGGAGGAGATTATGCTGTCACACCTTAAGTTTGCAGATGATACTATCTTTTTTTTGGAGGACCATAAGTCTTGTTCTAAATATAGTGGGGCTTCTTTGAATTTTTGAAAGGGTATCAAGGTTGAAGATTAATATGGGAAAGAGTGGTATTGCGGCAATTAATGTGCTTGTAGAGAGTGTTAGGGAATTAACTTTGGAAGTTGGATGTGCTGAGTTAGGGTGGCTGATGTCCTATTTGAGGATTCTTTTGGGTGCAATCCTAGAGTAGCTAGTTTTTGGGATCCGGTGCTGGAGAGATTGTCCAAGCGGTTAGACGGGTGGAAAGGAGTCCTTTTCTCTCTAGGTGAGAGGATTACTCTAATTTAGGTTTGTCTTTCTAGTATACCATTGTATTTTTTGTTTATTTTTAAAATTCCAACGGGAGTCGCAAGTATGAGAGAATTATGAGCGATTTTTTGTGGTCAAGGGTAGGGGGTTTAAGGATCACTTAGTGAATTGGGAAGTGATGTGTAGGACTAACAGAGAGGGTGGTTTGGGTCTTGGAAATTTGGTGTCTAAGAATACAGCTCTTTTGGCGAAACGGCTATGGTGGTTCCTGTTAGAGGTTTCCTCCTTGTGGCATAAAGTTATCAAAAGTAAATTTGGACTTGATGGGAACGAGTGGGATACTAATTTAGGTTCTAGATGTTCTTTGGAGAGCCAGTGAAAAGCTATCTCCTGGATTTACCCTCTTTTTATTCCCCACACCAAATTTGTGATGGATAAGGGTTGCAACATTCATATTTGGAAAGATATATACTTGAGGAATGTTGTTTTGGCCACCTCTTTTCCTCGCTTATTTTGTTTGAGCTTAGGCCAAAATGATCCCATTTCTTCTTTTATTGTAGATTTGGGTGGTCCTCTACCTTCCTGGGATTTTCATTTTAGGAGAGCCTTGAATGATAGGGAAACTATTGAATTATCTTCTTTGTTGGTTATGTTGAACAAATGTAGGATGTCTTTCAAGGATGATAGTCGATCTTGATTGTTGGATTCCTCGGGTGTTTTTTTTTTTGTGTAAATCTTTCTTTGATTTCTTGGTTTGTATGAATCATTCCTTTCCTCTCTACAAAGTAATATGGAAGGTCAAAATCCCCCATAATATCAAAGCTTTTCTTTGGTTGGTTGTGCTTGATAGAATAAGTACTAATGACTTGCTGCAGATAAGGATACCTTTAAAGGCTCTCTACCCTGATATATGTGTGCTTTGTTTTGATTGTTCAGAATCTATTTCTTATATTTTCTTGCATCGCGATTTTGCATGGAAGGTTTGGAATAAGTGATTTAATTATTTTGGAGAATGCTGGGTTTGTTCGGGAACTGTGGAGGAGTTCTTGGCAAAATTTTTTGGGGGGGTTTAGAAGGAGGAAGTATTGCTTTATGGAATTGTGCTTTATTTGCAGTACTATGGGGCTTGTGGAAGGAATGTAATTTATATTTTTTTAGGAAAGAAGATTGCATATTGGTTGGTGTGGGAGAAAGTGCTTTCTATGGCTTCTTTGAGGTGCGTGGGCAATGGAAATTTTAAGGGGATGTGTTTGACAGATGTTCAGCAGACTTGGAAGTCTTTTCTAAGGGTGTGCTGATTTGAGTTTGCTGCATCTTTTGTGTTTTCTTTTTTCATTTTGTTTTTCTGGGGATTCCCAGATTCCATTAAGGAGATGCCTTCTGTCCTGATTGTACATTCTTTCTTTATCCAATGAATTTATTTTTCTATCCAAAAAAAAAAAAAAATTTCAATGGGATGGTGGAAAAAGAAAGGTAAGAAAACCCAGCATGGACTAACAAATTTGCATTGATCTGTTAATTATGACGCAAACAATTTGAAAGGGGTTTTTCTCATTTGTTTTTTGTTAGTTTTTCTCTCTCTTTTGACGGCTTCTTTTCCTCTACGTTCTAATCATTTTTTGATAATAAAAGAAAGTGTATTAGATTGAGAAACAGAAGTTACAATGATAGTGGACGAGCAATCTGCCCCAAAAAATAAAACAGAAAATAAAAAAAAATAAAAAAGGAAATACAATAAAAATAAAGATAAAACAACAAAGCAAAAATAGAAATTAACCAAGAAACCCCCTTTTCAATCCCTTTCCATTGCAATTTTGATCCTTCTTCGCTCCCTCTAGGTTGTAGTATGTTTATCTTCTTTTCTCAATTCGAGTTCTTTTTTTACTTTAAAAAAAAAAACAAGATATGTTTAGGAGCAAGAGTGAATATGTAGGATAAGGAAACTAGGGAACTGTCAGATGGAGAGACTGAATTGACAATTTCTTTGCCTTGGCAAGTTTCCTTTTGCTTTGGCAGAGAGTATTGAAAGAGAGAGCAGTCATTGCATCAGCTATTTGACTTTTAAAATTACTTCTTCTCTTTAGTTTTGTAAGATTATTCAA
Organism: Malania oleifera; assembly: GCF_029873635.1. NCBI lineage: Eukaryota > Viridiplantae > Streptophyta > Magnoliopsida > Santalales > Ximeniaceae > Malania > Malania oleifera. Next base: position 100,840,621 of record NC_080423.1, read on the forward strand.
CCTTAAAATGTTGATTTTGTATGTGATTGGGATTCTTCATTTGCATTGGTGATGGAGGTCCAAATGACTAAACACCATATCAACCCCCCAAGTCGACATAAAGTTAATTCATAGTCTCTTTTATGGACTCACTGCACTAGGAGAAAAAAGAAAGAAATTTAAGAAACTGAAATAAACTCAAATAGTACTTCCCTAAAAAAATACCCAGAATCAAAATGATATTGCCCAACTAAAAATGCCCTTGAAAAATGAATGTAAAGGTAAAATTATGTTTATCCAGGCCTGTCTTTCTAGTATCCCTTTATATTTTCTTTTGATTTTCAAGATTCCAGCTGGGGTTGCTAATAAGATTGAGAAGATAATGAGGGATTTCTTGTGGTTGGGGTAGGGGTTTTTAGGGATCGTTTGGTAAGTTGGTTATGGTGGGTAGGTCTAAAAAGGAGGGTGGTTTGGGTGTTGGAAATCTGGTGCCTAAAAACACAACTTTTTTGGCTAAATAAATTTGGCTGTTTCTGCTAGAGAATTATTCTCTGTTGCATTTGGTTGTTAATAGTAAGTATGGATCAGACAACAATGGGTGGGATATTAATTTGAGATTTTTAGAAGTTTTTCGAATAGTCTGTGGAAAGCTATCTAAGAGAGTTATCCCTCCTTCATTTCCTATAATAAATTCTTGGTGGGAAGAGGTAGTTATATCCGTTTTTGGGAAGATCCTTGGTTGGGGAATGTAGTTTTGTCCACCTCTTTTCCACGCCTTTTTCTCTTGAGCTCAAGGCGGGGTGGGTCAATTTTTTTTTTTTTGTTGTCGATCCAGGTGATCCTTTGCCTTCTTGAGATTTCCACTTCCGTTGATCATTAAATGATAAGGAGATGGTATAGCTATCCTCTTTGCTGGTCCTGTTAAATAACTGTCGTTTTCCTTTAGAGGAGGATAGGTGGGTTTTTGGATCCTTTGGGCTTTACTTGTGCAAATCTTTTTGTGATTTTTTGAATAGGTCTAATTTATATTTTTCTCTCTATAGTTCCATTTGGAAGGCCAAAGTCCCCTTTAATATTAAGGCTTTTAACTGGTTGGTTGCTTTTGATAGAATAAATACCAACAACTTGCTGCAGGTTAGGAGACCAACCTTTGCAGGCTATATCTCCAGACATATGTTCTTTGCTCTAATTGTTCAGAATCATCATCGCATTTGTTCATTCATTGTGACTATGCTTGGAGGGTTTGGAATAAGTTATTTGGTATTTTAGGTGAATGTTGGATGAGTTCCAAGCAAGGTCTTAAATTTTGATTTCGATTCAAATTTCGAAGCTCCAAAAGTACAGAAATTTCGATGGAAATTTCGATTTTGATGTCAATTTCGATTTCGATTTCGATTTGAAAAAATAACGAAAACTAGTAGTAAAACATGGAATTCTTTGTGAAACTTTAGAAATGGTTAACAAATATAATAATATAAGTTTTAAGACTAATATATTATAAATTAAATACATCTATATTTTGTATAGGGTGGAAAAGTTTTAAAATAGTATTTGTATCAAACATGTTTGTAAGATAATGTACATTAAACAGATTCAGTTAATGCAAATGAAATTCATAATTCATTTAAATATTATTTATCATACAACTATTGATAATTTAGACATGAATGGTTAAATAAAATATTACTATAAGTTTATTTTTTCATATAATTTCAAAAGCACTTGTGGTAACCTTTTGTTTCAATAAAATAAATTAAAAGAGAAATTTCACTTCACTCTTGAATCTCTTGTTTGAATTTCGATGAAATTTCATTGTGTAGTTAATTTCGACGAAATTTCATTGTGTAGTTAAAATTTCGAGGTTTCGATAAATTTCGGATGGTTCGTTGAGATTTCGACAGAAATTATGCAAGATGGAAATCGACTGCCATTTTGATTTCGAGGGGGACGGAAATAAGAAATTTCGACAATTTCGTGGAAATTTAAGACCATGGTTCCAAGACGGTGGAGGATTTTTTGACAGTGTCTTTTGCTGGCTTTGGCAGGAAAAAGCGAAGGGCAACGCTTTGGAAATGTGTGTGTGTTTTTTTTTTTTTTGCAGTCTTTTTGGGCTTGTGGATGGAGTGTAATGCACGCATTTTTCTAGAGAAGAAGTTGTCTCAGTTGTTGGTTTGGGAAAAGATATATTATTTGACTTATCTTTAGTGTGTGGGACAAGGGAATTTTATGGGGGTGAGCTTTTCTGATATTCAGCCCAATTGGCGTCATGTGTTGGAGTGTTAGTTTGTGCTGGTTTTTCTGTTATGTTTTTTAGTCTTTAGGTTGTTTCTTTGTGCTTTTCTTCTGGATTTTCCAGACTTTATTAAGGAGATGTCTTATTCTCCTAGCTGTATATTCTTATTCTATTAATGAAATTATTCTTTTATTGTCAAAAAAAAAAAAAAAAAAAATGAAAGTAAAGGTAATGTACTTGGTCAATTGTTGTATTTGATGATACCAATTCAATTTAATCCAATCCTCATCAGAAGATTTTACATAACTCAGATCCTAAACACAAACCACCCATCCCATTCTAAGCTTTGATCTACCCACATCAGTCAGGTCCATCGTACTTGATGCCTAACCCAAGCTCAGCAACCAAACCATTCCAGCGCAGGTCAAGTCTAAAAAAAATTGATTCTACTTGCAATAAATTGGCTCTATATTCAAGAAAATTTACCAATTCTGTGACAATTTGATCTATTTGAAATAAATTGACTCTCTAAGAAAATTCATTTTCCAGCTGATGATGACTGAGTATTTGGGCTTCTTCTGTGATAAATTGAATTATTGTGTGCCGGAAATTGGGTCAGATTGGACAACTTACTTATTTGTGAAAGATATTGATATTTACAATATGAATTTTAGGATTTCTTGAATGAAATTGAGAAACAATGGCGACAAAGAATCAATTTGATCCCATTTCTCAAAAATTGGGTCAAATGTTTGAGAGGAAAGGAGGAACGGAAAAGCATATGAATGAATTAAGCTCCAAGGTTGCCTCTCTCAATTCTCTGGTTGTTTTTCCAAAATCAACTAGAGTCTAAGTTTGATTAATTTGACTTGAGTTTGATGCTCTTTGAGACTTATGGCTTGCATTATCTTGAAAACTAGTAATTTCAATAGAAATCAATTTGGAATTGTGGACACGTCTAGTATCCCAACAGCTGTTCATCTCCGTGATAAACAGCAGTTACCTTGCAAGCCTCTTGGATCTTGGCATTGATATAGGTTTACCTAGTTTGCAGGCAAAGGGGATGCAGAGATAGAGATGTAATTTGATTAATTTAGCCAGATAAAAAATATCATCACCCATTGAGGTGTTAAATCGGAAGATAAGGTTGGCATGGCAGTTAGTTTTGAAGTCCTCGCGTGGACTTGGTAGCATAGACTAGTTGACCAGTGAGGATTTCATAGGCAAGCTCCAATAATTGATTTTATAAGGCATCTCATGAAGGAGAAATTTATCTCAATACTCTCAAGCCGTGTGCATTGGCTCAACATGACAAAAATATCTTGGCATGTACACTTGAGTTTCATAAGTTGGTTGCTAGATATTCTTTTGAAGGAAGTTGAGCAGCATCATACAAATTAGGACATTTGGGGACTTGGCAATGAACAACAAATTGATTTGCAGTCTTACGAATTTAGGTTAGTTGACTACGGTGCTGTCTTCACTAGGACTCTGAGAAGAAGAGCAAGTACTGAAAGAGCGTTTGCAAGAAAATAACAGCTTAGATTGAGTTACGACTGCTGTAACCCAGGCCACTTGATTCCAAAAGGGTTGAGAATTTTCTGATTAAGTGCTACACTGCTGTCAAGAACGTTATTCTTACCAGAATCATCCTATGAAAAAGTTATCAATGTTGTGGAGCTTACTGAAAATAGGGAAGTTTAGACTGGATAGAGCTCTTGTGAAGATCATATTGTGGATCGAGTTAAATATATGGGTATGAGGATGATAAGGGTAGATTTAGCGAGCAAGCATGTCTGCTTCAACTTAAGATTGGGCTCTTTCTTTCTGCTTGGGAGATTGATGCAGTATGCAAGCATGAAAATTACTTTTATGTATTTATTGTATTTTCAGTTGGTTGGGTGGAATGAGATAGTGAGGAAGGACTTAAAAGATCTTAAGCTATTGGAGGAAATGCCCTTGATCGGGTGGATTGGGAGAAAAGAATTCATGTAGCGGACCCCTTCTAGTGGGACTTAAGGTTTGTTGTTGTTGTTGTAATTTAAGTTTGTCAATATCTTTGTGACTCAGGCCTCTATTATTTAGGAAAGTACTATTCATGTTTATTTTTATTTTTATAATTACTTTGTTGTTCCCCAAGTCTTGTAAGTGTACAAAGGCTCCATATTTTGCTTAGTTGAATAGGAACTAAAATTGTGCTGGGTGTTTGTTCCTCCAACAGTTGGTCAACGAGGATTTTTTTGAGAGAGATAGAGAGCCCTTGTAAATGTCTTGGATTGCTGTTGAATGGTGTTCAAGGAGTCTTTTAGACTTGTGGGGCCACGAAGGAGGTGGTGTGACTGTGTGTGACAGTTTTAAAACTTTTTGAGGGGGTTGGGGTTGGGGATGGTGTGCTAACATAAAATTCTTTTCATTAGGGACAGGAAAAAAATAGGAATAATGTGTGATGCTTACTGGAAAATAGAAGGGTTTTAAAAGGTGAAGGCACAAAGCAAGGCATTTTTTCCTGGATGAGGTGGTGCTTATGCCTCAAGGAATTGATGCGTAAGCATTTTGGGAATTTTTATTTTTATTTACTAATATACAGTAATTATAAATCATAAAATTTTTATTAAATGAATTACGAAATCACTACACTTAAAATTCACATAATTCCAGATATCTTGGCCCATAAATTGCTAAGCACATCCACGTGCCTGTCCAAGGAAACAAAGTTACTACTAATAGGTTATCTTCCCAACCAGTTAGAAGTAAAACATGTTGCTTGAGAGGATCTGGAAGGTCCTACAGCCTCTCTCATAACTCAAATTTCAGCAGTTCAGCCCCCCTTCTCTGAATCTCTCTGTAGTGCTTCTCATGCGCATCATCCTAGAGAGAATTTAATAGAAAATGCTGATTGTGCTTAGAATGCAATGAGTCACCTCACACAAAGGGTTTTTTTTTTGTGTATGTGTGTGTGTGTGTGTGTGAGAGAGAGAGAGAGAGAGAGAGAGGGGTGGGGAGAGAGATAGCGAGCCATTGCCATTTGTCTGTTGCCTTTTTGATCTTGAATGAAAGAATGATGTGCGTTCCATTATTTGGGAGTCTTTTTATGTGAGGCATCAAAGGTACACTTTTTTCTCTTGGCTTTAAGCATAGAAAGAAGCGTGCACCTGCTGCGCCTTGAGCATTTCTAAGAAAAGCCTTGATGTGTTTTGGCCCAGAACACCCTGGCAGTGAAAATGGCCTTTGGAATGCTGGAAAATAGCATTCTCCTCTTTTTTTTTGGTTGGGGCGGGGGGGTTTGGCAGGAGGGGGGAGGGGGTGGTGGCGGTGGTGTACTAATCTATTGTATCCCTGAGTCCTGGTGTTTCAAATCTATATTTTGTGCATATTCACTTAGATGTCTTAGTATTAGGATCATGAAAATATTCTCCTGCTTATGCCAATCAAGAATTTGTTCTCTTGATGCTGGTAGCTCTTTGGAGAATTGTTTAGACCATAAGAATGTGTTAATGTATGACATCTCTTGTTTCATTTTAAAAACTTATTTCTTCTGTTTTTTATTTTTTATTTTTAATTTGTTCCCATTTGACCAATGAAGCATAATAATCATGAATTGCAGATTTTACGTTTGATCTACACCAACTCTGGCATAGGTCTACTGTCCCTGGCCTCTACCGCCATTCACAAGCTTTGGAAATGGCAGCGCAGCGAGAGGAATCCAACGGGGAAGGTTTTGTTTTTGTCGTGTCTTTTTTTTATTCACTTTTTTTGATGTTATTCTTTGTAGTTATAGATTTCTAATGGAATTATGAATCCTGCTTTTCAGTCTACTGCATATGCTGTGCCACAGTTATGGCATTCAACCACTGGGAACCCCATGTCTAATGATGTAACTGGCATTACTTCATCTGAAGAGCCTGCTGCTTGCATTGCTTTATCTAAAAATGATTCTTACATTATGTCTGGCTCTGGTGGAAAGGTCTCTCTATTCAACATGATGACATTTAAGGTCTGCTATCTACTGTTTCTCTTGCTTCATGACTTCAACTATTTTTTTTTTTGGGTAAATGCAGAAACCAAATTAACCTTGGTCACTTTGTGGTTATTGATGTGAGGGCTTACATTTAAAGTAATTTTCGGAATTCTTGTCTCGAGGCCCATATGTTTTATGAGTTTGTAATAATCTTATCTAGCTAACTTTGATATGATCTTATCTAACTAATTTTTGATGTGGTTGTTAGTAAATAATTTTCGTTATGCCCTATTCAAGAGGCAGTTACTAGATCTCAGCATGCTTTTATAATGGCTTGGATGCTGCCTTAGTGGCCAATGAAGTTGTGGTCTGTGTGGAAGAGGTTAAGCAAACAAATAGGAAAGGATTTCTGTTTAAGCTTGACTCTGACAAAGCTTAAGACTGTCTTGATGGAGATTCATTGATAGGGTGTTAGATGAAGGGGTTTAGGTATAGGATGCCTTTAGCTGCTTTTACAGTTAGATAAATGGTGAGCCTGGTTTAGTGGCTTAAGAGGTGTTCATCAGAGTGACTCGTTATCTCCCTTTCTTTTTAACATTGTGGTGAATTTTTGAGACGCTTTGTTATTGCGTTGAGAGAGGTGTGGTGGAGGGTCTTAGGTTGGGTTATGGGTATGTCATTGTTTCCCTCTGGCTTACATATGCTGATTATATGTTTCTATTTATATTTGACCATAACATTTTTTTGTGAACATGCTTACTTAGCTGCAGGTGTTACAAGGTGTCTGGGACAAAGTAGCGTGTTTTTTTCTAGTTTGCTGACATGGCAGGGTTTGTTGTTCATAGTTGGCCCTTTTTATGTTTAGGTGTTCCGCTAAGATGGTACCTTGGAGTCATCCCCTTTTGGAATCTGGCTGTGGAGAAAGGGACTAAAAGCCTAGGAGATCTGATGCTTGGAGGGGAGCTAGCTTCTTGATCCTCTGTTCCTACTTATCTTGTGCATCTTAGTTCTTGTGCGAGTTGCTCAAGTTAATGAGAGGTTTCTTGTTTTTGGGATGGTTGAAAGTAAGGAGCATTTGGAATATTCTTACTGCATGAGCTACCAAATGCGAGCAATGCCCTTGGGTATAGATTTAGCGAGATTCATCTTCCAATGAATTTGTCTAATCTTCAAATTTATCTGGAGGACCGCCACCATGAAAATCGCCACCATAAAAATCAGAAGTTCAGAGACTTAATCTTGGAAGAAATTTTGGTATTATGCTTGGTCACAATTCCTTTATTTTTTTTTTTATGTATATTTAAAAAAGACAAATGGCATCTCTCTCTAAAATGGAAAGGAAAACGTAAGAAAGCAATGAAAATCTGGTTGAACTAGGATGGACCGGTTTGGTTCAACCCAATCTGGTTCAAATGATTTGGGCAGGTCCATTGGACTGGGTTGAAAGGATGGCTCTGTTTGGAATTAAAGCAGGTGTAGCTGTGTCTTCAAATGAGAGGGAGGGCAGCCATATGTTGGCTGTTAGTTAGGTCTCAACCCTAACCTTTCTGAGGCAGAGGCATCAACTGAGAAGAGCTCGATGGGTGGCGAAGGTGGTCATTGTGGCAGCAATGAGCTTGAGACAGTTGACAGGGTGATGTGTGGCAGGTGATCAGCGTCCTGTGGTGAGATTGGAAGTGAAGGAGCTGTTATTAGCGACTGAGATTAGGTTGAGGACTCATCAACAGAGCAACAGTGCCCAGATTGACTGAAAATGAGCAGTGGGGAAATCTTGTGGTGGAGATGCCTGACTGGTGGCTGTGGGGGGTAGAGAAGTTGACAATGAGTGGCAATAACCAGCGACTGGTAACCTACAGATCTCTGACTGAGGCTCTAAAGTTGTTGATGTTGTTTTTTTTCCCCCTTCTCTTTATGGTTGGTGAGATAGACAAGTCTTTTGCTGTTATCCATATGAGGGGGGAGGGGGGGAGAGAGAAAGGTGGCAAGGAGAGGGAGGGAGCAGGTTGTTTGGCTCTGATACCAACTGACGGAGATTGGCCGCGAAGAAAGAGAGGAGGAAGGAGGAGAGAGGGATACAGAAAATATATTCATTAATCTCCAGCCTTCCTAAACCCTTTTCCGTCATGATTATTTATAGGAAACTAAGAAATACGAAAATATGACTAAATCCTTGCATTTAAAATCCCTAAGACTCCATGATTTAAATAATCTAAAAAAAATCCTAAAAGACAAAACAGTTAATTGTCTAATTACTAAAGTGACTTATTGCGCTTCTTTCCCTGCCCCACTGAATAGTTTCAATTAATGGCGTCTCTTCAAGGGGAACTCTATTACAAAGGTCTCCCTTCATTTCACTACTCTTTCAATGGCAAGTATTTAGTTCATCAAACCCTGATCCTTCTTGCCCCCAATTTATGCGAAACTAGGCATAGACCAGCTCCCACAAAGATCTGGTGGAGCAATGTATGAGAATATTGTTGACAGATTTTAAAATGCTCTTGGATATTAAGTTGTCTGTGGTTGGAATCTTGAGGCCAGTAGGCTTCCAACAAGAAGCGTGAGGGCATATTTTTGTTTGGGCCAACTCCAGGATCCAGTATTTTGAGGGACTGGCCTACCTTTGTTTGCCTTGAAATGTGAACTCAGCCTATTTTGATAGTTTAGGTAAACTGGGGCTATGGTCTTGTCTAGGTATGTCCACCCAGTGAGCTTTGTCTAGGTTCATTGCCCCATGTAAAGTCAACTGTTTATTAAGGCCAGGGGAGAAGATTGCGGGAAGAGTTAATTTTTTGCTGATAATCGTGGGAACATATTGATAAAATTAGAGACTAATGAGGGGGGAGATCTTGGGAATTATTGCAGCATGGCCTACTTAAGGGGGCTGTGGGTGGAGTTAGAGGGACACATGTTTGTAGTGAAGAAACCTACATCTAAACAAAAAGCTTAAGAAGAGCTATGTTCAGAAAAACCTAGCAAGGGAGATACACATCAAAGGGAACAGGGTTGGAAAGAAAAAAAAAAGAGAAGAGGAGACATTCATGTTGGAGAGATGATCAAAAGGGGTGGAGCATGATGAGCTCTCCCAACAGAATGGACTGTGCCCATTGCTTTGGTAACATTTGTAAGCTCTTTTCTAGTTCCTATCTAGCTTCTCCTTTTCATGACTCACGACATCATGCAATTGAAAATGCAGTGTTACTAGATTATATAAATATATAAATAAATATATTATAATGTGTTGCTTACATCACCAGTTCAACCACTGGTTTGACCCACCAGTCTGAGTGATCTGATTGAACTGGTGTCTTCATCGGGTCGGTCACTGGACTGGGTTTTAAACCATGCATTTAGCTGTAGTTCCAGAGCTGACTTAGTTTCACAGACCAAACTCTACTAGTTGTGTGTCCTAGTTTTGACATAGGGTTTCATAAATGGTAGTTAATTAAATCACCTAGGTAAAATAAAAGGTACTGGTGATTCCATTGAAGTTAAAAGGATAGGTAAACCCTAATCCTTCTCATATATTTATGTCGCCATCCGTTGAGTGTCTGATCTTCGGAGCTGCACGTGTTGACAAGAAGGAAATGACTTATGGTGGAGCATTCATTTTCTGAATGCTCCTCCAATGGAAGCCCCACTCTGAATTTTTGAAGTTTTCTCCCCTCGTTCCCCGTTATATTTTTGCTTTCCTGGTGTGCGAGTAATTTGTCACGGCTATTCTGTACAACTGAACTGACCTCATTGCTATTTTCTCAGGTCATGACAACATTTATGGCCCCACCTCCTGCAGCAACTTTTTTGGCATTTCATCCTCAAGACAATAATATTATTGCCATTGGAATGGATGATTCTACAATTCAGATATACAATGTCAGAGTAGATGAGGTGATGTATCTGTCCTGGCTGCATAGTCTTACAAAATTTATTATTCAAGTTAAATGGGCTCGAATCACATTCCTTTGTTACCACAACCTAGGCATTATTCCAACTGTTGAACATTGACTACTTGAATCTTTTTTCTCATCTAACTCAAGTCCAGCCTTTCCTTTTTGGTAAATTGTGTTATTCCTTTTTTTGTGCCATAACCCATATTGTTCTTGATCTTCCTTTGTTCGAACAGTGACCTCCAACTTCAAACTATCTTAGCTAATTTTCTACAATGTCATTTCAATAGGTGCTACCCCCTATACTTTCACCTTTTTTTAAGAAATCTTTTCTTATATTACCACCTATCCTTCTCTATATCTCCAACTCAGATTTACTCATTTTCTGGAGATTTTCCCCCTTAATTACCCAGCATTTGATTCACAATAGCTTGAATGCTCTGATTGGCACATTATAAATCTATTCTACCAATTCTAGAGGTAAAATTGTCTAGGTTTTATTTATTGTGTCAAGAGAATGATAATCTTGCATATTTTTCTTGTGAGGGTATATGATAATTCATTATAGTCATTTGGTTCTGTAGATTTTGGGGAAGATCTGAAGCTGATACTCTTGATGCTAGTGTACGGTTGCCTGTTTGTACAATTATACCATTCTCGATTAGCTTTAGAATCATTTGACATTGTTAAAGCTTGATATACATTGTTAGCCCACAACCTAATAACTTAAGCTTTTAGGTAAAGTGGTAATCTAACATGGTATCAGAGCTGGTTACCAGGAGGTCTGGGTTCTAGTCTTCTTGCCCACGTTTATTGTGTGTGTTTAAAAAAATATTATTGTGTTCCCTATCATGGGTGTTATTTATCGTGTGTTTGTCTTTCCATGTATTGGGCTGCATGTGTGGGGGAGTGTTAAAGCTTGATATACATTGTTAGACCACAACTTAATAGCTTGAGCTTTTAGGTAACATGGTAATCTAACAAACATCATTGTGTAATTTTTTTTTAATAATAAATTTAATGCTATCATAAGCGTTATCTGTACGAGTTGATTGGATCTCTTTCATTGACATTTTTCTAAATTTTTACAGATATGGGAGAATTTTGATCATTTTTTAATTATATACTAAAGAATTGAATGGGCAATGGCAATGGTGATTTCCCATTTTTGAGAATCAAGGGTCTAAGTTTTTATTTTATTTTATTTTTCTTTTTATTGAAAAATAAGTATAGTATTAAAAAGGAAATGATGTACAAGGCTGGAGAATAATAAACAGCAAACCAATCATGCTGCCTGAAAAAGCCAATCTCTTGAAACAGCAGCAGCCAGCTGATAATGAAGTGAAATGATAAATCTTATCCCAAACCAAAGATCAAGAAACTTTTTTCCCTTGAAAATTCGAGTTTTCCTTTCCATACAAACAACCGACGATACAGCATACAATGCACATCCCCAAGGGAAGATCTGTCTTTACACCACTGAAATGCTGAAAAAGAAACAGCTAATATATCCTCCACTGAACCCGGACAAACCCAACTTTTCCCAAAAATGCTAAAAGAGTCTATTTTCCATATTTTCTAGGTGTAAGAACCAAAGTTTTAAAAGGTGAAGGTGTAAGGTTAGGTGTTTTAACCCTTAAGAGGCAAGGTGTGAGGTTAGGTGTTTTAACCCTTAAGAGGCAAGGTGTAAGCCTTAAGCTGTTGGGGCATAAGCCTTTTTAGAATTTTATATTTAGGTAAAAATATGTGAATAAATTATATATTTTTTAAAAATAAAGAAAAAAATTAAGAAAATTACCTATAATGTAATATATATATATATGTTGCAAACTACCTGTTGGCCTCCTAACTTGAATTCATGACAAGAGATAGCTATGCTATTATAGAAAACATAATTCAAATTATTTTCATGATTTAATATACGACTCTTAGTTATTTTTGAAAGGTTGAGGTTTAGGAGTTTTAGAAATCAACTCATATTATGACATTCCTTTATATAAACACGTAATTAAAATTTTCTAGTCAAGTTTAACTTGAGAATCATACACCCAAAATGCATAAGCCTTAACTAAAAAGGCACAAAGGCATGCCTTTTTACAAATGCGTAAGCCTTAATGTGTAATGTGTTAGCCTTTTGGAATTTGGTATTTTAGATTGAGCCTCAAGGCATTTTAAGCATGCTTTGCCTTGAGGCGAGCCTCAATACGAGCCTCGATTGAGCCTTTTAAAACGTTGGCAAGAACAATGTAAAACAAATGACAGGCAGATTCAGAATTAATCAACATGGAGAACACTCACTTCCGGGGATATAACCTTAGGAGACCTCCTACTCTTCAGAAAATTGATAGTATCAACTCTATTAAGAACAACCAATTGAATAAAAAAATCCTTAATTTTTGAGGGACATTTGGCATTCCAAGTGCAATAATATAGAGAAAAAGACAAGTTTTCCTGGATCAAAAACTCAAAGAAAGATTTGCAGGAAGAATCCGTCAAAGTTTCCAAACTCCACTTCTTCACATCCTCTTTATTGGATGGAATACAGCTCTCTAACAACCTTAACAAAGATGCAAGCTGAACCACCTATCTATTTTTCAGAGCTCTACAGAAATGGTTTTTTCTTGGCACTTGTTAAATAATTCTTTTGTATTCTTTTAGTGGTTTCTGAAGCATGTTTAGCTTTTGCATGGATATCTTTTGTAGGTCAAAATCAAACTTAAGGGCCACCAAAAGCGAATAACAGGGCTTGCATTTTCCCAGACTCTAAACGTGCTAGTTTCTTCAGGGGCTGATGCTCAGGTCAGTGTTTAGTTGGTTAAAGATTTGTTTCTTAAGCGTTTGCTTTTTATGGGTGCCTGCTACTTATTGACTTGATTGGTTGTAAAAAGTGAAAACACTATCATTTTTGCCTGTTTGCATAGAAGGGAGACAAAAGACTATGATTGTCATGGTGTAACTGCAGACTTTCATCTCTACAGTTTGCACTTAGGCTCTTTTTTTTTTTTTACTCCACTTTTCCGTTTCTGGAAATAATCTGTATGGTAGCTCAAATAATGGAAGAAAAAAACAGGTAAAATGTTGATTATCTATCGGACTGATGGCATGTAGAAGATGAAATATCATCTATTGGATGAAATGGTACACAGAAGATGAAATGCTGCATAATTTTAATGATGAAAGCCACTTCAAAGTGTGCTATGTAAGTCCCTTTCCTTTAATGTTTTGGATTTAATTGGTTAATTGGTAATGATGACTAGTGTCTTTGTAATATTACTCTCTCTCTCTCTCTCTACATATATATATATATATATATATATTCTAATAGAAATTACATATATACAACTACAACAGCAAACCTAGTCTTAAGTCCCACTAGGTGGGGTCGGTTACATGAATCCTTATCTGTGATCATGGCTCTTTCTTTCAACAAATCTAGGGCTATTAAATCCTTAATCACTATCTCATTCCAAGTTATTTTAGGTGTATCCCTACTCCTTCTACTGCCCCTCACAGGGACTAGCTCACTTTTCCTCGCTGGCGCACTATTTGGCTTACGTCGTAGGTGCCTAAACCATTTGAGCCGCCCCTACCTTATCTTATAGTTTACAGGAGCTACACCTAACTTATCCCAAATGTATTCATACCTTAGTTTATCTTTTAACGCAATGCCACTCATCCATTTTAGCATTCTTGTTTTGTCAACTTTTACTTTATTGGTATATTGTTTCTTGGTCACCCAACATTCTTATCCATATAGCATAGTTGGTCTTATAATCGTCCTATATAAATTCCCTTTTAATTTTAAGGGTATTCTACAATCACACAACACAGTTAAAGTGCTTCTCCATTTTACCCAACCTGCTTTAACTCTATGCATTACATTTTCTTCAATTTATTTTTCAGCTTGCGTAATCGATCCAAGGTATTGAAATCTACTAGTGCTATTGATTTCTTCATAATCAAGTTTAAATTTGTCTCTAGTATTCCTCCTACTATGACTGAAATTACATTTCATATATTTTGTTCTATTTCTACTTATCCTAAAGCCTCTAGATTCTAAAACTTCTGTCCATAGTTCTAACTTAGATTCTACTCCACCCCTAGTTTCATCAATCAAGAGAATATCATTTGCAAGCAACATACACCATGGAACCTCATTTTGGATGCTCCTAGGAAGTTCATCTATTACTAAATCAAAAAGATAAGGGCTCAAAGTAGATGCTTGATGTACACCTATTGTGATTTGAAATTCCCAGTATTTCCACCTGTTGTCCTAACACTAGTCATTACTCCATCGTACATATCGTTAAAGACATTAGTATACCAACTACATGCACCATTTAAAAATAAAAAATAAAACCGACCACGGAACTTCCTTGGGTACCCACCGTACCCTATCATACGCTTTCTCTTAAGTCAATAAATTCCATATGCTTGATAAACACCATAAGCAGAAATTATATATATATCAATATATAATCTATATTATATTATGTATATTATAAATGTATTTCATGTTGTATATTATGTATAATATCAATAAATATAAATTTACACAATTTGTCATGCTTATGTCACTGGTTTGACTGCAAATATGACCCACCGGTATGACTAACTAGATAACTTCGTTAGGTTAGACACTGGTTTGGGTTTTTAAGTCACGAAAAATGTGAACCAAGATCAAGTAAATCTGGTCTGGAGATTAGGATACTATAAAATCTTGTCCACTTGCTTTTGCACCATAAATAGATGGATCTTCAAACAATCTTAGAAGAATCAAGATTGCAATTCTAGATTAATTGTCCTTACCATAGTTAGAAAATACGATTCACAATTCGATTCATAAAATTCATATCAGTTCCGCACCAAATCAATTCGAATCTTACTAGTGAATCTAAGATTTGCTGATTTTGCGGAACCTATCATTTCACCTTGTTAATCTATCGAATTGATAATCTATTGATTCACATGATTTGGACGTATCATATCCTGACAAACTTGACTAGTTCAGAACCCTAAAACAACATTTCTTTCTTTTTGATTGATTTTATTTTTACACGACTACCTTCCCTTCCATGTCTAGCTCAACTTTGTTCTTAAGAAGAGGAGAAAATGGAACTTTAGGTCTTTTGTTGCCTTCACAAAACCTTTCTTCGCTCTAGGAGGAGTATAGTGCTCCGCCATTGAGAAGGTGTGGAACACTCATTGGCTAAGGTGTTACTCATGTTGGTACTCTTGTTTTTAGGTTTTTTTTTTTTTTATAAATCCAATAGAGAATATGCATGAAATATATATTTTTAAAATTATTGATAAACACCATAAATTCAAATTTTTATTACTTGTTTTTGATTCCTTCCCTTAAACAACATAAAGTTCATTATTTTGTTAATATTTTATAATTCATTCTCTTACTTTTCATTCGTTTAGGGAAATCATACACGTGAAATAAAATTTTTTTCTTATCAAAATTTAAATGTATTTATTATTTTGCTTCTTGTTTGTATATCAATATATGCATGTCATTTTAGAATTGATTTTTGAAATTTGCCAAAATCTTGTGATTTGATTCAATTCTTGATTCTTGATTCCTAAAATTGGAATTCCGATTCACAATTTGAATCTGGGTTTGGCAACTATGGTCCTGCAGTGTATAATAATTTTGATACACCTGCAGAAAGAAGATAAGAAGAAATTGCTATAGTAGAGAAGCACTTTGATTAGTGGAATGTGGTCTCTATTTACAGAATTGTTTTTTTCTTGAAGTTTTGGAATGCCTAATTCATTGCTTCTTTATTGGTTTATTTATGCTTCTTTTTATGATTCTCCCCTGTTCAGGTTGGAATCTGTACCATCCAATCAGGCTGTTATCTCTTAACAGTCTATATTGCACCATTTTGAGGCAACTGTTGGATTGCCCATGTTGGGGCACTGTGAGTTGTGGCTTGGTTGCTAGGTTGACCAACCAAATTATTGAATTGGTTCATCAGGGCAAATTTAAGCAATTAATTCAACCTACTAGATTATAATATGACCTGCCTGCATAAATTTAAGAACCTTTATTGTGTCTTGTACAGATGAAGCAGGCTATCAGAGCGCCGCATTGTGCCATGCGTTTTTTTTTTTTTTTTTAATATGTGTGCACCTGTGCAAACATCATGATGCAGCACTCTTATGTCATTGCACCCATGTTAGGAGTATATAATGTAAACAAAATTCTCTTCCTTTTCCAATGTGGGATAACTGGTTAAGTCTCACTGGCTTCTTGTTCTTTCCTTTTGTAGAGTTTAAAACCATGCAAATTTATTTTGAAAACCTTCAACATTATCATACAATGCTGTGGCTGGGTCGTGTAAACTGAACTTGTGTAAGAGAATGCACAAGGCTCCCTTGCCATTTTGGATGCTTGAGGAGGGTGTGATGTGCACAACCTTTCCCCTACATTTTTAAGAGGCTGTTTCCATGACTTTAACCTCTGAAAGTTTGGGTGTTACACTGTCAAGGCTGGCCCTATGATTTGGGTTGCAATCCAAAATGTAGTCGTGGCTCCTCTGTTTTTCTTTGAGACAAGCTTTAACATTTTAATTGGGAGGGTGATGTCCTCTGCTTTGGGGTGGGCTGGGGTAGGGTGGGGTAAGGCTCCTTTTATTTATTTATTTTTTGCTTCTCTCTGCTGCCCTGTGTTTGTGTTGTTTACAAGAGTGAAGCTGGTCGATGTGCAAAGAGGTCAGAGGGATTTGTTATCACAACAACTTTTTTTTTTTCTTCCCCTCATCTTTTGTTTCTTTGTAAGTCTCCTTCTCTTCCAATACTTAAACTCAGTCTTAGTAGTTTTTCTTCTTTTATCCCAGAAAATATCCTGTGAAGCTACAATTAATTGCCAAATTAGTCTTAGTAATTTTTATTATTTTATCCCAGAAAATATCCTGTGATGCTACAATTAATTGCCAAAATTACCTTCTGTTTTATTGCTTGCATTTTTGTTAAGATGGAAGAATTGGAAGAATAAGATTTGGTGATTACATCTGGGAACACCTCGTGAGAAGCGGTTGAAGTTTTATTAAATAGGCGAGTTTATACATAGATGGTATGGATATGTTCAGCGTTATATAGATATATGATGAATTTTGTTGCTTTCTTAGGGAAGTTCAAGTAAGTTAGAATCCTAATTTATTCTGTTAAGTGTTGGCAATTGAAAGCATATTTTTAAAATACAAGATATGAAAGCAAGGATGTTGTCTTATTTCAGGTGAGATGTAAATTGGCGTAGAAAAAAAATGTTTGAATAAATTAAGACAAGACATGTGCTATAGCATAACCTCTAAGGGAGGTTTTCTCATTCTACTAGTAATTAGCATAAATATAAATAATGGTGAGGGCCATGGGTTAGCTTGGGGCCAACTCTTGATTCTCAATTCAATATATAATGAGGGGTTTAGTAGCGTTGCCATTTTTTATTTCGGAAAAATGGAAGGAAAATTCTTAAAATAAGTTTTTAGAAAAGTAGGGGTTTAGTTGTGATGAACTTTTTTCGCTCTCATGATACCTATCCTAACTCACCTAACTTTCATTTTTTATCACTGTTGTCCATGGCTGTATTAGATCCTTGCTCTATTTGCCCTTGGTTGTTTGGGTAAGGGTTTTAGAACTTTCATGATGGATGTGTAAGTTAATGGATGGGATTCGTACAATAAATATTCGGAAGTTTTTGGAGTTAGGGCATGGTTGGAAGGGAAAAGGTTTTTCAGATTTTGTTTCTGGATGGGCCAAAAGTGATGGATGCTTTTGGCTTTTGGGAGAATGCTTGTGGAGGAAATTGCAAATGGAAGATCAGGGGATTTCGTTGCAGGAAGAAAACAAGCTTCGGCCTGAGTTTCAGCGTCCCACAGTCGAGATGGCTAGGGCTTTGACTGGAGTTGCAAATGGTTCAGAGGCAGCTAGGGTTTCTTTTGGAGAAGATGGGTTGATGAGGGCTATTTGGTGTGGGCCTAGTCTGGTTAATTTTTTGGACCTGGGCCTGTATTCTAGATGTGAATGGGGGTTCTTTTAATTCTCTGTTTGGCTCAGCCTTTATCTAGCCCATAATCAGATTGGACGTTTGAATTTGGGCCATATCAATGAAGAGTTGAGAGGCCTGACTATTCAGCAACTGGTCCAACTAAAGAGACTGGCCCAAAATCTTAATGGCATAGCTCAAAATGGGTATATGACAAGGAGGGGTCTCAAACCCAATTATCTCTTTTCACTTTTGAGCCAAACACTGAATCTCACGCGAAGAGGTGCCTGTATCTGATTCCTCTTCGAAGAAGAACCTAAGGTTAGCTTGGTTTCACAGGATAGCAATTGCTTGGAATAAGATGGAATACAATGAAAAATTTGGGAGAAGAGGGAGTAGCTATTCTTTGTATATTCCTTATTATTTCATCCAATATATAGTAAGAAAGGAATAGACTTTCCCATGGTGAAATTTGGGAATAGCTATTCCTTGTTATGGATTCATGAAAAGTTTTGAGTTTGTTATTTGCTTTATGATAACAACATAACTTTTTGTATAACTAATTGTAACCGACTTATTATAACTAATCTATTCCTAGGAATAAATGTTCTGCGTGCCAAAAGTAACCTAAGTGCTGTCTTGACTCTGCAAACTTCATCTTCGAAGCAAATTCATGATGGCCCACGAAGGAGCAACAATATTGGAAGGAGTAGAGGGAAAGAAGCGACTAATGAGAGGTTCGTCTCAATTAATTCTGGAAGGTTGGTAGGAAAGGAAACTCCTGGAGAGAGGCCTTTTAGTGGGCCTTCTGCAGTGGATGATTTTTTTTTTTGGGGGGGCGGGGGGGGGGGGGAAGGGAGGAATCCACTGGCGAGGAAGCAAATTTTGATTAGTTTAGGGGTCAATCCTTTATCCTCATTGGAAGGCGGTGCAGATGGATGTTGAAGTGAAGAAAAAGTTTTGAAGATAAGCCAGTTTATTCTGGTGAGATAGCTAAGAAAGTTGTTAGGAGAGATTCAGGAGGACATTTAAATATAGTGGAGGAGCCAATTGTTCCTAGGGATGATACAAGGGAAGTTAGATTTTGCAATTAAAAGAAAAAGAATTGGGGGGACATCTTGGAAAATGGTAGTGTTCACTTCAGTGATTTTGATTGTGATGGGGGTTTGCTTTTGGAAAGATTCAGGAACAGAATGGGTATATTCTTGATTCATCTGATATGCTTGGGATTTAATGTTTGCACCGCCGCCACCTCCTACGGAACAATTAGAGGGGATTAGCATTTTTGAAAATAATGTTTGGATTCAAAGCAAATGGAAAATGAGCGTATTTTGCCCTCCCCTGTAGCTGAAATTTCTGGGAAGGTCAACTAGCTCAGCATTTGGATAATTTGGGTTTGCATGTCTTATTGTGGAGGAAATGAAATTCTATTAGATGGTGGTAAAACTAAAGTGAAAAAGGGTAGAAATTAGCTGACTTGAAGCGTTTGGTGAATTACAGGTGAAATGTTTAAAAAGGGGTTTTCTTGGTTGATTATTGTTAGTTTTTTTTTTAAAAAAATATTTATTCTTTTATTTTGTTCCCAGGAATTAATTTCTCTCCCTCTCTTATTGTATCTTTTTTTTTTAAGTACTTTTTTGCGCATTTAAAAGAGTTTAGATTGAGGATACTATTGAGTTGGATTTTTCTTTTGGTTTAGGAACTGAACAAGTCAAACTGAAAAGGAAACATTTGGTTCTTAAAAATGAAATAAGGCTTAAATTTGTGTCAAATCTTAAATAGTCTACATACCGTTAGGAGTGTAATCAGTTTGGGTTGGTTCGGTTTTGACCCAAACCAAAAACTGAACCGAATTTATTGGTTTTTAAAATCCGTAGATTGAAACCGAACTGTACACTGACGGTTAAAGTGTTACAAGAACCGATTAAATTGGTTCAGTTTATCTTTTGATTTTTTTTTTCTAAATTTCAAATGTTTTACTTCCTTCAAAAATTTGTCAACTAGTTGGGCCATACAGGCCTATGGCATGTGTTGGCTGAGCTCAAATTTTTGAACCCATGGCCATAGGTCAACATAGGTTGACGCAACCTTAAGGAGAGAGAGCAGTTACAAACTAAGGGGACAAGAAGTCCACTTCAAAAAAATAAAAATAAAAGCGGAAAAAGAAAAAGGGCAAAAAAAAGGAAAAAAAAAACAGAAAGAACAGTTAACCAAGGAAACCCATTTTCAATGCCTTCCTATCGTAATTCACCAAGTACTTCAGTTTTGCTAGCTCCCTTGACCCTTCTTCGCTTTGAACTTACTCCCAATAAATGCACGTCCGTTCCTCCCAGCATCGCTTATTTTCAAATCCAATTTATCCAATATCTCTTGGGCTTCTAAAGCCTTCCTAGAAATCACGTCCTCTGGTGTAGGTAAAATACCATCATTGCACTGCATTTTTTTATCCAACCCCTTATTATCATAAATCATAAATCGAGACCCCTTCCAATCCTTCCAACAGTGCTGGATTAACATATGAAACTATGAAAGGTTCCCAAGATCATCACAGGATTCAGAAACATATCCATATTGTTCCTGAATCTCATCCAACAGCAAACTCCATCATACTCAAACTCACTCATGACATGACTGACTGTCATTATCAAAAAAATCTCTCCATTTCTTTACCTCATTTTCTTTGCTAATTTTATTACTTCCTATATCCTTCATCTTAGCAAGTGCATCTTCCACGATACTTAAACTTACCTGCAGAATCTCTCCTTAAACCGGAATGCTCTCTCTTCACTTCATATACTTTCCTCATTTCTGCACTCATCAGAACAGCCTTCTGGCGAGCATACACCTTTGGACCCTTAAATTTTTCTGAGTTAAAACCTTAAGCATCAGATTTTGTATACAAACCAGCTTCTTTTTAACTATTAGTCCTGTATATAACAGACATTTTTCTGAGTTAAAACCTTGAGTATCAGATTTTGTACCCAAACCAGCTTCTTTTTTACTACTACTCCTGTATATACCAGCCTTTAATTTATCTGCATAACCAAAATCAACAACTGATTTGACACTTATATCATTTTCTTCCTGAACGGTTTTCAAAAACAAACTAAAATCGTCCTGATAACATGTCAAATGTGTATCCGCTCTAAGTTTGTCTTTTATAATTGAAGAGAGGACTTGGACTTCGTTAACAACTGTCTGATTGCGTCCGTCTCTCTTTTTTGGCTTCTGTGAATTTTGGGAGGGGAATTGACCTGTTCACTAGCGGGATTGGATACGGGATGGGCCTGGTCGCCCATGCCCTCACCATGGGACTTCTTAGAAGCAAGACCCCACTGAGAAAACCCTTGTTGAGGAGAACCCTCTTTAGAGCATAGAAAGTCCTAACAAATTTTTATTTAAACCGTGGGCCTGTTCTATAAGATGGTCAAATTTATTAAGAAAGAAGACCCTCCTTTCTTACATACCTGGCCCAAGTCCACGATGAGAACCAGAACCAGCCAACCCAGACCAGCTTTTGTGTCCTCCTCCTCCCTGATAACAACCCTAGCTGCCTCTACAATGCTCATAGCGACCTCTGGAGCCCTAAGCATTTTCACCTCATGGATGTTCTCTTCCGGATGAGCTGTGATTTTATTTGGAACCGTCACTCCAGAATCCTTCAATTGCAAGTCTCCCCCACTGCGAAGACATAATGATATGATTTCATACGACTTACATCACCTTCGCCTGATTTCCCTTCCAGCACTACCTTACTCCACGACTTGGGAGTTGAAGAGCTTATTGCACCTGCTTCTTCAAGATCTAGGCGAAACTCCTTTGCAGACTCGCAGAACTCTTTCGCATGTCTTTGCCATCCATCACCTTTTACACCTCTAGGAATGAACACCAAAAAGTTCTCCCTTTCTCCCTCAGCCCTAGCTCCCAAAACCTCCCCACCCTCATCCACCTAACAGCCATCCAACATAGAAGACTTCCCTTATGAACATTTCTGGATCTTCTATCCAGCCGAACGAACATTGGTAAGCCATCAGCAATCCAAAAAGCTACCTCTTTTGAGAGTTTAACCGACCTCTTATAAGAGGTTGTTCTCAAACACGCACAACAAAGAGGTCTCCCCCTCCCCCTCCCCCTCCCCCTCCCCCTCCCCCAATCTCAGATTGAAGGATTTAAGTTCAATCTGCACTGAGTCCCTTAACATCTACGATTTGTGCTGCCATGATTGATTTTGAGCAAGGCTGAGAGAATCGTTTCATGAAAGACAGAGTGACCCATCTTCCCTATTGAAGATAACTATTACTCTGTTGTTCTGCACTCAATGTTAAGATTTTCATTATCTCGAAGTACCATTGAGCCGAACTTAGTGGAACATCACATTACTTTACAGAAAAAAAAAAAAAAAAAACGAAGTACATAAATATCAAGTTTAGAGATAACTTTAAGCATAATTTGCATTTTAGAAATGGATCTAAGCAGTTAATGCTCAGAAAAACACAATTTGGTGCAAATCCCAGGCATGGGAAAATGAGAGCATGGGTTTGACGTTTTATAGAAGGGGGGAAGGGTCCTCCTTTCAGTTGGTCGATGTGGGACAATTGTTCCCAATTCCCACTCCCAACACCCAAACAACAATTCTCAAGCTCAATGTTCAAAAAGCCCTCACAGGTTCAGCCCTCCCTTGTCCACATCGCAAAGGAGAAATGTGAATGAGCCTCGCGTTCTCTATAAAAGTCCCACCAATTCATTGTTATTATAAAATGTAAATCAATCAAAAGTTTAATTACAAACATAAGTATGCACTGCATGTAGAAATTAATAATAGATGTAAGAACATATAGGAACAGAAACAAATATAACAAATATTTAAATTTGTATACTAATGATTGTTTACCAGTTTTTCAGTTTGATTCTTGTGTAAAACTGAAACTGAAAACCATTTTCTAAAAAATTAAAACTGAAATCGAAAGCCAAAATAGAAAAACTGAATCAGAATGTTAAACAATTCAGTTTTGGTCTAGTTTTCGGTTTTCAGTAATTTCTGTGCAGCCCTACATACTGTCTTTTGAGTGATGGATCAAAGGATTCAAAGCCCTTGTAGTGCACCCAACATGGGACTTGATTCTAGACATAGTTAGAGCACATTCTATGAGATTTGAAAGAAAATATTCAAAAGGCTTAAATACTTTTAGAAAACTTTGTTTTTTCATGAGAACTTTTTTAGATTTTAGAGAGTGAGATTTTTATGAAAAAATTTCAATATTTTAAGAAAATAAGGGCCCATTTAGTTGTGGGCAACTTTTTTAATTTTTTTAGTTTTTCAAAGAATTATAAAAATTAATTTTTTATTTGGTTTTCCAAGATTCATGCTAAAAATATAGGGAAAAAAAGTTCATTTAAATTTGTATACAATTTTTCATTTTTTTTTTCTAGATTTCAAAATAATTACAACAAGGACAAATTTTTTTTTCTTTCAATTTTTCTATAAATTGTAGTGTTTTGAGACCATGGATTTTGGGGCTTGAATTTTGATTTTTTTTTTTTGGACTTTTGGAAGAAATCAATACATAATCCACACAAATTAAAGTATATAGTCCAAATTTCATACTCCGATACACAAAGTGAGAGTTAGAAATGTAGAAAATAATAAAAAAGATGTTTTTCAACTTTTCTATATAAATTTGGAAAATGGAAAACAAAATGACATTTTTGTAATTATTTGAAAAAATTGGAAATGAAAAATAAAAATATTAGCACAAGCAAATAGTGCCAAAACATTTTATTGTTGTTCATTTATTTCACAAATGTTGTAAAAATGAAAAATTAACATGCTTCTTCGTAATTTTTCCACTGGCCCTAAATTTTTCTGTTTTCTTTGAAAAACTTCAAGTTCAACAATAATTTTCCTTTGTAAGGGATTTTAGGAAAAAAATTATTATTATTTTTAATTGAAAAATAATAAATATATTATTAAAGAAATAATGTTCAAATGAGGAGAGTGGCAGAGGGATCCTCCTAATAAGAAGAGAAAAAGCTAGAACAATACAAAACAACCAACCAATCATGCTTAACATTCTCAATATATGCTCCTTTGAAACAACTAGCACCAACAACCTATAAATGAAGCGATATGTTGAATCTTATCCCAGATCAAAAAACAAGTCTTATCCCAACAACCTAGTCTTACCTAAAAGATCAAGAATATTCTTCCTCTGCGACAAGATGGTTCCCATATGATATCTCGATACTACTATACCCTTGATAATCATCACTAGTGATCACAATGTCATCAACAAATGCAATGAGCAAAATCTTGTCGAATTGGGTATGATGATAAAATACAGAGTGATCTACTGCATGCCGTTGGAAGCCAAACTCAACTGCTGCAGCACTGAATCAACAAAACCATGCTCTGGGAGATTGTTTTAAGATATATTAAGAGTTCTTGAGCTGACACACCATCCCTGGCCCCCCCTCCCAAGCAACAAACCTAGGGGGGAGTCGGATTTACTGTTCCTAATCCCCTTAATTATAGTTGTGGACCCATCAACAAGGGTAGCTTGTGGTAGATTTTTAGGATATTGGAGGGCGAAAAGTTGGTTACAGTAGTCGTATGATTAGTGGTGGTAGAATCAATAACCCAAGGACTAGAGGGAGAGATATTGGATGACATACGTACTCTATTATTACCTTTCTAAGCAAAAGGTGCAATGTGATAAGATGCTTGGTGAAGATGATTGATACTGTAGAAACCTTGAATACTCTTCCTTTGATATAGTTATAGTAAGTGGTTCACTCAAACAAGTGACTAATGAGGGGAACATACTTTTGGGATTTGAGAACTCCAATGATTACAAGATTATTATCTGGAGCAATCAGAGCAACCACAAAGAAGATGACCCACCACGTACAAGTCACAACTAAACCAGCATAAAGCTTCCACAGCATCAAGAAGCTTACACACAGCCCCAAGAAATCAGTACACAGCTCTAACAGTACCAAACAACCATCAACAAAGTGATCCGAGTGAATAATAAAAAAAATTGAATTATTGAATGAATACATGACAGACAAGTTGATGTTATGATGTATGGGAGTATTTATGGCATTCTATAAGGAATATGAGCAAAAAAATTGCTCAGAACATTTTCACGCTCCGGCGCATGGAGTTGGAGCAAGCTTTCCGCAGGTACTTGGAGGTCCCTCCAGCAGTGAAATTTGGCAGACAGATCAAGAAGTTTTTTCTGGCGACTCATGGACTGCCTTTTGGTCTTTAGTAGTGCATATGGTGTTCTACAGCAGCAGGTTGAGGTTTAGGGTTTGATTTTGGTGGAGGGTGGCAGTGGCTATGAGACTTAGGGTTTAGGTTGGATCTTGCTCTAATACCATGTTGAAGTATTTGGTTAATTGAAAGACCTAACCTATTGTGGTCCGCCCCTTCCCGTACCCTGCATAAGCGGGAGCTATGTGCACCAGGCTGCCTTTTTTTTTTTTTCCCTAAAAACCTAACCTCAATGACAGGTCTCTCTCTCTATTTATAATGCATATCAGGTACATGCAAATGACCATAATACCCTTACTAATTCACACCTACTACGATAACTCTGGCACGTACTAATAATGCTAAATAACAATTGTTATCCTCATTTGTAGCAGAAGTTTATCAGGCTGCTTTGGTTTAGCGACAGTGGAATCTAACTGCTGAATGGTCATGTGTTTGGACTTAACATGGTTTCCCCACTTCGTCTAGCTTACCGTAAGATAATGATTTCCATTTCTACATCTTCTGCATAAGCTGCACTTGATTGATGGAATCAAAAGTTTGACCACTGTGCCATAGTTGGATTCAATATTAAAATCACCTGATAGCCGTTGTTCATTTTCCTCAAACCGGCACTGTTTGGTATGTCTGTGAAACTCTCGTGTATATTTTAATATCTTTTCCCATGTTGAGTGAGAACATAATCTGGAATAGACCTTCGGAGAATGGTTAACAGGCACAAATTTTTGGATCATAGGTCATAACTTCACTTGATTCATGTTTAGAGTCAATATTTCCCTGCTATGTACAAGCATAACCCCAAAGACAAATAATGGTTATATATACCTTGTCTTTTATTCCTTACCCCTATCCCGTATATAGACAGCGTATTTTTGAGTTGATTGAACCAATCACAAGTATCATCTGTTTCGCCCTAGGCATTAAGTCAAGTGTTTGAAATACCATAGTCAGGTCAGGGGGGATGTTGGAAGTTACCTTGATGGAACTTTAGTGTTTGCTCTATAATGACAGTAGCAGGGAGTTGTAGGTCGAACTTGCATCTGTGCTGGATTTTGTTTTTATTTTTTTCTTTTTTCACTCCAATGTGCCCAATTCGGTCGATTGATGCTAATTGCTCTGGCAGCGCAACCACTCTGAATCCTTTTGTTCTTCTAATTTTCTTTATGTTCCAGGATAAATTAGTGTACTAACTGCTGATAATTTTCAACATGGATTTGTGGGTCAGTCCTGAACATTTTTTTATTAACAGAATTTATCTTGGCCAGGCTAGGCCCAATAAACAGGGCTTACTTTGCGGGCCGATCCAGGGTTGAATTGGGAATGCGGTCACTCTCATCTGCAGTTTTTTTTTTTTTTAAAAGCCCACTCACATCACCTCTGGACTGATGCAAGGGACAAGTCTCATTCTGTGCCCAAGTACTATAAAAAAAATCAAGCCCATTTCCTTTGAGGAATCTCGACCAGGCTTTGCCTCACGGCGGTTATCTATCAAGTCCAAGCCGAGGGATCCTATCCTTCTCTCAACACCCAAAGAGCAATGGCTTTGTGCAGTTGAGTGACAGTTAGGGTGGGTGTGCTTTCCTCTTCCTTGCTCTTTCCTACTTCTGTGTTTGTGTGTGTGTCTCTCTCTCTACTTTGTGCCACTTTGTTAACCGCTTTGAAGTTTTACATTCCATCAGATTCTTTGGATCAGGTGTTACCACTTGATAATTGTGGTTGGAAAAATAGCAGTATTACTTGAAAGCATAGACATAGCACAGGGCAGTCATTTTAGGTCAACAAAGGTCTGATCTCAAATTAAAGAGCTGCTTAAAAATTTAAGCTATTAACTGAGGGTCCAAGCCCCTTCTGTTATAATTAAAGTTCAACACAGCACAGGGCCTATGTTTTGTGCAAGCTTTCAAGCCCAATGGGCTTGTGTGTGAGGCAGCGTATCAGATAATAAAGCCGTTGTACAATTTGAGGTGGTTTATGTCAATTGTAGCAATGATTTTGACATGAAAGATTAAGGAGTCTCGTATAAATCAGGGTGTATTATGTTAATTAAAACATATGGCTTTTGTCATGAAAAGTTGGAATAGAATTTGGTTATTGAACCTGAATAATTTCAATGAGGTATTAATACAAGTATTTTACATGCATAGATCACATTGCACACTACGTAATCTAGGTCTTGTGAAATCTAGCCATATGCAAATTCTTTTTTATGTCTATTTCTTTAATATCTGATGAGTTGGGTTGCAGCTATGTGTTTGGAGCATTGATGGATGGGAGAAAAAGAAAACAAAGTTCTTACAAGCACCAGCTGGTTGCCCATCCTCACTTACCGGAGAAACTAAAGTCCAGTTTCATAATGATCAAAATCATCTACTGGTCGTCCATGAAAATCAAATTTCTGTCTATGACAGCAAGCTTGAATGTTTGCGATTGGTTAGTTCTTCTCAGTGTTAAATGTTGAAATGCCCCATTTTTTGAACCTTTTTTAGTAAAATAAATAAACTGGCATTTTCAATAGTTGGCTAAAACCCAAATATAAATATAAAAAGGAAAATTCGAAAGGAATTATTTTTGTTCTTTATTGTGAATATAAATTTTAATAATGGTCCAAACTTCAACTTGCATGAACGTTACTTTTGTTTCACTAATTGAATTGGGGATTGGGGGATCTTGCAGTGGTCCCCTAGAGACTCACTCACAGCTCCAATTTCGAGTGCAATATACTCCTGTGATGGTCTGCTCGTTTACGGTGGTTTCTGTGATGGGGCTGTTGGAGTTTTTGATGCAGACAGCTTAAGGCTCCGATGTCGAATAGCGCCATCTGCTTACATGCCCTTGTCTCCGTCCAGGTATGCTAAACCGTATTGTACATTTCATAACAAAATATTAACAGAAGGATGTTACCACTTAAACATTATATGTCTGTTCTTGATATTGAAAACTCGTCCTTTCACAATCTTCTGTTAAAGAGTTGCATGTTGGAGCTTGTAGAAATTTGGTACTGACTGAAAAATTTCTGGCAGCAGCGGCAGTGTCTATCCCTTGGTTATAGCAGCCCACCCATCTGAACCCAACCAGATTGCACTTGGCATGAGCGACGGTGTGGTTCATGTAGTTGAGCCATCTGATGCACAGCCTAAATGGGGTGCTCCACCCCCTCAAGATAACGGGTCCCTCCCCTCAAACTCATCAAATCCTTCTCTGAGTGGTCAGCTGTCAGAACCCCATTCCAGGTGATGGTGTTTTGTGGTATAAGGGCATTTACCGGAGTCATTTATAGCAGTGTTGAGCTCTTCTTCACTTTTTTGTGTTTGCCCATTCTTTTTTGCTCTAATATTTTGCTTCAAAGCAGAGATTTTGCTGTAAATATTTTCGACATTTTCCCTAGCTTTGCCATATGAAATTTTACGGAGCAAAATTATATATTATCATGATCAGAGACAAATTTTGAAAGAGGGACAGACCATTTCTTTTTCTTTGTGCCTTTTGGCACCACTGCAGAAGTCCTCTCTGTGCTAACCCTAATTATATGTATGCTTTTGAATTAATATCATTACTTATATTACAAATCAGATTTGTTTTCTGCAGCATTAATTTGGAATCATACCAATTTGGAGCTGTTTTTTGAGATTTGCCCTTTGGAATTGGATTTACTTCCCTATTGGCTCTGCATCTTGGATATCCACTCCATTCAGTGGGCATTCTAGTCTGCGATACTCATCCCTCATCAAAAGGAACTATATTAATTAAAAAGCTATGTTTGAGGAACTACTAGATGGTCAAAAAAGTCTCAAGCTCATAAACCATGTAGACCTTTTTCATATCCCCACTGTTCAAGTAGAGTGGCTGAGTGGGATTATGGATAAGCGCTATGGAGTTGAGTGCTCACAAACGGTTTCCTTACAAAACCCTAGCACTTAGGGCAAGTGAAATGAAAGGTGGAGAACACCAAGTCCCAATTATATTCATTCATAGTGGTAGTGGGTCCTATAAAATGAATTTATAATGTAGTTTTGAAGTAAAGTTTCACATCTCAATCGTCAGTGTTCTTTATTCAAAGTTACAAACTTTTGACAACGTCAATCTTGAATAATATAATTTGGAGCCGTTGTGACGCATGTTCTTTATAAGTTATGGTTGGCTAGCCAAATAAGAAAAAAATATTGCTTGAGCTGAGCTCAAGGCCCATTAGAAGCTCAAGTTGAGATGGGGCCACTAGGTTAAGTTTCAATTGGATTGAGCATGGACCAAGTACAAATTAATTTTCTTTTTGGGTTTCATGCTTTAGACCTACCACTTGATTTATTTGTAGCCTTAGAGGATTATCACATTCTTCAGGGACAGTTTAGTGATTGGAGTTTAAAATTTTAAAGCTTTTCACAAGTTTAAATTTTGAGAGGGATGGGAAAAGCTATAGAAAGAGAAATGAGTTGCTTTTCATTGTGTAATCTTAGACGACTTGTGGGGACGATCATGTCATCATACTCTCATCCAATAGTAAGTCTATTTGTTGAGAAATCAAGACCTAAGT
This sequence comes from Malania oleifera, assembly GCF_029873635.1. NCBI lineage: Eukaryota > Viridiplantae > Streptophyta > Magnoliopsida > Santalales > Ximeniaceae > Malania > Malania oleifera. Next base: position 100,870,475 of record NC_080423.1, read on the forward strand.
GCTTCAAACTAAACCAATTGGAGGCTAAAATTGAGGTGATATTAGCTAGAGTTGAAATACCTAGCAGCAAAGGGAACGAGAAAGTTCATATTGAAAGACTGATTAAAGTAGAAAGCAATAGTAAAGAGGAAAAGAGCGATCTCTCTTTGCTTGCTCTGAAATCACTTGTGGCAGTAAGCCATATGCAAGGAAACAAAGCGAAGGGAGAATTATTGAAGCTAAAGCTAAATTACTCTTGGGAGAATGTGAAAACTAAAAGAAAGGTAGACCAGCAAAGAAATAGGTTCCACTTGAGGATGTGGCTAAAGCTCAAACCAAATGAATGCCATTGCTATTTGGAATGTGAGGGGTTTTGTAGAAATTTGAGTATCTTAGAATATCTTGGAGTAATTTAGGGGAGTATATATTATATATTATTGAGAGAGATTTGTTTAGGAGATTATTTCCAAATTTAGATCTTCTGATTGTATTATAAATATTGTATATTGGTCTGTACAAATTTATTCAAGAAATACATAAATTCCATTCTATTTTCATGGTATTAGAGCCAGGGTTTCTAAACCTTAGTTAACAATGGCAGACGGTGTTGTCAATAGCAGAGGGTTGAGTTCCTCTGAAACTCTCGATGACGTCTCTGAAGCTACCCCCATTGTGGGTTTGCATGGGCTAGAAAACTCGGCCTTTCCATTCTCGGTGGAGAAATTGAACGGAAAAAAATTTCCGTGAATGGGCTTAGTCCATCAAGCTTGTGATTGAAGACAAAGGAAGGTTAGGATACCTTACTGGTGAAAGGCAGAAGCCTGCCTCAACCGACGTCGCAGCTCTGCAAAAATGGAAGTTCAAGAATTCCATGGTGACTGCATGGCTCGTAAATTCGATAAAGCTTTCAATCGGAAAGATTTACCTGTTTTTACCAACAACGAAGGATGTCTGGGATGTTCGCGAGACGTACGAAAGCTACTCCTAAATCTTCGAGATAAAGACTCGATTGTGGCAGCTGCGGCAAGGAGAGAGGGATGTCATCGATTACTTCATGGAGACGACAACTCTCTGGCAGGAGCTTGACCTAAGCGTTGATGAAGAGTGGGAATGCCTTGGCGACATTATTCGCTATAAGAAGAGACTTGAGAATGAACGAATGCGAGGAAGGATTCTCGGCCAACGCCCCCTACCTTCGACTCGAGAGGTCTTCATAGAGGTGAGGCATGAAGAAAGCCGTCACAGCATTATGATGAAGGCACCGACCAAACATACATGGAATGAAATATCAGCCCTAATCTCGAGAAATAATGAAGTACCAGCCCTAATCTCGCGAAATTTTGCGGGTACATGCCAAAAGACACATAAAGGGAGATTCAGGTGCAAGCACTGTCGCAAGCCAGGCCATTCAAAAGATACTTGTTGGGAAATACATGGAAAGCTTGCAGATTGGAAGCCGAGACAGAATCAAAAAAATCGTGGCTATCAGGCTGCTGTTGATAATCCAGCTGAGAGATCACAAGAGGTGAGAAAAATACCAATACCACTCCAAGTGGCGCATTCAGTCCAGAGCAGTTGGAACAACTCTATAAAATGTCCTCTACCATTTAAGCATTGGGTCAGTCTTCCACTGGTTCTTTAGCCCACTGAGGTAATCTTTTGATGGCCTTAAATACTATATCTCATTATAAATCACCATGGATAATTGACTCTGGTGTCTCTGATCATATGACTAATTCTTATCATCTGTTCTTATCCTATTCACTATGTGTTGGAAATTTGAAAGTTAAAATTACAGATGGGTCACTCTCATTTGTTGCAGGCAAAGGAAGTATTCAAATATCTGATTCTATAATTCTAAAATCTGTCCTACATGTCCCTAAGCTGCCTTGCAATTTGTTATCCATTAGCCAGTTGACAAAAGATTCCAATTGCTCTGCTAAATTTGTTCCCTCTCACTGTGTTTTCCAGGACCTATCATTGGGGAAGACGAATGGCAGTGCTAAGGCGTGTGTGAGCCTCTATTACTTTGATGAGGCAAATACGAGTGAACAATGTAAAATTGCTATTTGTGATTCTGCATTTATTTCTAGAGATGGTGAAATTTTGTTATGGCATTCTAAGATGGGTCATCCAAATTTTTAATTTTTAAGATGTTTTTTTTTTTTGGTAAAAGAGGGCAGCACCTCCTAGCTTGATTAGAAAGCCCCTCACTTATGGGGGAGGAATACCGTGGTTCCAATATTGGGACTTTGGGACAACAAAATCAAATAAAAAAACCAAAGACCAGAAACCAAACAAAAAAACTAAGAACTAAACCACTAAAAGTGGAAAACAAAAAATTCTAGAAGATAACACAAAACATCATGAGCGCAAAGAAGGAAAACCCAACAAATCTAATCGAATCATTCCCCTGACTTGCTGAGGAAGATCATTCTGGCAACTATATGATCGAGAAATACTAGATTCACCCTATTTGACAAAGAAATCTGCACTTTTATTCGCCTCCCTGTAAACATGTTCCACTTTGAACTGTATGCTTTTCAATGCTAGCATAAGCTCTTCTCATAATTCTCATAAGTTCCAAACCAAGCACTTCCTAGAATTTATCCATTGAACCAACAAAGCAGAGTCACATGCAATCTTCACTTGATCAAATCCGAGATCTTTACACAGATTAATCCCTAAAATAATCACCTTCAATTCAGTCATGTTATTTGTTCCATAACCCAATAATGAGGAAAAATTTACTTTAAATAAACCTTTTTAATCTCTTATCACGCCTCCACCACCACAATTACCTGGGTTACCTCTACAGCTCCCATCCACATTCAACTTAACCTAACCTATCCCATGTTTACACAATCTGACTACACGAGGAAGACAAACCCTCATATTTTTTACTTGAATATCCAAAGCACGAAGGACTGCAATATCCGTGCAAGAAGCAGGTGCATATTTATTTAACTTTTCTGAAATGAATCTCAGCCAATATTTAATATCAAGCCACACAGTTCTCACCGATTCATGAATTGATTCCATTCTAGCTCTACATCAATGAGTCCAGAGTCTCCAAAAGATGAGACTAGGTATAAGACCTACCAAAATGCCTAACTATGAGGCCCATCTTGCACAACTAAACCAGACATTAACTCTGCCTTTTCAAGTACTTGTTGCCATACAACTAACACCCAACACCACTGCTGCTTTTTTCCATACCTCCTGAGCAAAAGATCCGGTGCAAAACACATGGTTTAGAGATTCAATTTTGGCATTTGAACAACAATCACATCGAGAGGCCATTTGAACACCTACTTCTTTAATACGAGTATCAATCGGAAGACAAGCGAACCAAGACTTTCACATACAAATTGACACCCTTTTTGGCAACATAGGATGCCAGGTCCATTTTGCAACTGAGAATTCCTCTTTATGCTCCCTTATAATTTCCCAAGCACTTGCCGTGGTGAATTTCCCATCTATTGAAGGTTCCTAAATTATTGTATCTAGAACCTCCTTGCAAGAAATAGCAGAGTTCATTACTTCCTCTGCCTGATCTTCACCCAAAAGATCCACTAATAAATCAACATTCCACCCATCTCTATCCCAACAATCTCGAGTTCGTAGCTTATTGTTACTGATTTCCTGAACCTTAGCACAAAGGGGATCGGAGGCTAACCAACGATCAAACCAGAAAGAAGCCGACCCTTCTTTAATTCGAACATGGACATGTTCTAAAACTTTAGGAATCACACGAACAATCGATCTCCAAAATCTGGTTCCTTTATCTAGTTTCATTTCTCTCAAGTGGTGTTTCTTATACAAATACTTAGCTTTAAAGAATTGAGTCTACAGATTATCCATAGTTAATAATCTCCACACAAACTTCATATGCAATGATTTTTTTACCTCCTCCAAATCCCTAACACCCTAACCACCCTCACAAACAAGCTTACATATATTAGACCAGGAATACCAATTCCTTTTCCTTTTGTCATTTACTTCACTCCAAAAAAAAAAATTCGATAACATAAAATTTATCTTTTTGAAGACAGTATTAGGAATGTCCAATACCGCCAATTGGTGAACCGCCATTGATGATAATACATGCTTAATTAAAATTAGGTGGCCCCCTTGAGATAAAAACTTAAATTTCCAACCCGCTATCTTTTTCCTCAATTTATCAACTAGGGGCGCTAAAATATGGGTTATAAGACGTCCTGATACCAAAGGAACACCCAAGTATGTAGCAGGGAAACCTCCTTCCGCAAAGCTAGTCGTCCTTAACAGAGATCTCTTCTGAGCAAAAACAATTCTCTTTAACAAACAAATACTTGACTTTTCTTTATTTATCAATTGACCAGACCAATCCTCATACTTCTGCAAAGTCTTAATAAGCATTCGAATAGAACTTCTCTTGCCATTGGCAAAAATAAGAATGCCATCCACATAGAGAAAGTGAGATACCAAAGGCGCCCCACAAGGATGATAGTAAGCTCCTATCTTATTCTCCATAAATTTTTTCTTTAGAAGTCGAGAGTGAACTTCCTGTAAAATAATAAATAGATAAGGAGATAGAGGATCTCCTTAGCGAAGCTCTTGAGAAGGTTTAAAGAAACCTTTATAAGTGCCATTCATCATAATGGAGAACCAAGGAGAGGAAACACATTCCGCCACTAAACCACAGAATCTTCGTGAGAAACCAAAGCTTTTTAGAACCAAGTTTAAAAAATCCCAATCGACCCTATCATATGCCTTAGCCATATCCACTTTGATCATTACATTTCCACCATTAGACTTCTTATGCAGAGAATGAACCATTTCTTGTGCCAAATAAATATTTTCAAATATACTTCTACTAGGAATAAAAACTCCCTGTTCCGGAGAAATCAATGCAGACAGTAAACCTGTCATCCTTGCAACAATAATTTTTGAAAAAAATTTGTAGATAACACTACAAAGACTAATAGACCTAAACTTGTCAAAACTCTGAGGATTCTGAACTTTTGGGATTAGAACAATGTAAGATGCAGAATAAAATCTAGGAAGAGGAGACCCAGCAAAAAAATCTCTAGCTACATCAATCACGTCTTCTTTTACAATATCCCAACAATCCTGGAAAAAAGCCGAACCAAAACCATCCGGACCTGGGCTACTATTTCTTAGGATAGAAAGAATAGCATCCCTTACCTCCTCCTCAGACGGTTCACGACAAAGATCAATATTCTCCTCTTCAGAAACCATAGGAGATATTATATCTACAATGTTAGCTGTTCGATTGGGGCCTACACCTGTTAAGAAAGTTCGAAAATACCTTACTGCACCCTTGTGAATAGCTTCCATAGAATTCAACACTTCTCCATTTGGAAGTTTCAATGAATGAATCATAGTCTTCTTCCTCCTTTGGTTCACAAATGCATGAAAGAACTTTGTATTGTTATCCCCTGCCTCCAACCATTTCTTTTTAGCTAGCTAAATAATATGAATCTCCTCCCTCTTTTCTTATGCTTCTAACTCGAGTTTAGTAAGGAAAAAATCTTTCTCCATTTCTGGCGAACACCCTTCCTGAAGCTGAGCCTCTAGAGCTTCCATACTTTTCTCCAATTTTTTAATGTTCTGTTGTACATGTCCAGTTCCAGTTTCGAATTGCAACTTTCGTATGTTTCAATTTACCAGCAAGTCTAAATAAACCCGAACCATGAGATTCCTCCCTCCAGGCTTCCTCCACGCAAGACTTAAAAGATTGGTGCGTGCTCCAAATATTCTGATACCTGAAAGGAGAAGGACCATACCGATGCAGATTTCTATGAAATCGAATAATCAATGGGTTATGATCTGAAGTCCTCCTCTTTCCATACTCAAAATAAATATTTGGCAAAACTTGGAGAAGATTCGAATTATAGAGCACCCTATCCAGTTTTACCCAATTTCGAGAATTACCACTGTGACCATTACACCAAGACATGTTGCTGCTAGTACCAACCAAATCCATAAGACCACAGTTGTCCAAACAATTATTAAATTCCTCTATAGCCGATAACGGCCTCATATGACCACCAATACGTTTCGAATATGAATGGATGATATTGAAATCTACCGCTACTAATCAAGGGAAATCATCCCTCTTTACAAACTCCAAATCATTCTACAGTTTCCGGTGATCTGTTTGACGACATTTAGCATAAACAAAAGAAGCCAAGAAAACTTGGTTTACAGAACTAAAAATACCCGAAATAACTTGATCAGACATATGTTGTAACTCAAAGTGCACTTCCTCTTCCCAAAACATCCAAATTTTACCCCTCACTGAAGCATTCGCACAAAAATTTGAAAAATTTAGAAAGTCAGCCCATTGCGACATCAGACTTTCATCAAAAAATGGCTTTGAAAGAACCAAAATAGAAGGCGAAAAATTCCTCATTAACTTATGTAAACGATTTTTCGACGTGCCTAAACCCTGCACGTTCCACACTAGAATTGTATTAATCATAAATCAAATTTCTTTGGACGGGTAATAACCCGTTGAGACTTCTTCTCACTTTGCCCATTAATATCCTTCAACTTAACAATCGGAATATGTAAATCATCATCCGAACAAAATCCTTTTTCCAATGGGAGTTTCTCTAAAGAATTTGTCTCCCCCTCCCTATCCGATTCACAATTATCTGGGACACACCTGGCCATGAAGATACACTCTTGTTCCCAAATTTCTACAACCATATTACTAGACGTCATCAACTGATCACACACCACTATGCCATCTTCCACTATCAGAATATCAGTGTCAGGAGCACCCAAGACTGGTTCAACACTCTCCTCCCTCTGCACAATCTCATACTGATTTGTATTTCGCTGCAAAGTTTCCACTTCAGGCCTCGGATTTTCAGGAACAAACTCCCCCTCTTCCATCTCACGTTGCGGAACTGTCTCAACCACTGGAAAAATTTGTGATGTCGTTGCACCCTTTTGCCTAAGTCCCCTCTACAGGTTCTTCAACACTGCATGAATCTATCAATTCTCTTTGAACTTCCTTCCCTTTATCCAATTTCTTCACATGCCAAACTTCTTGTCGATTTTCTTGTCTACCATATTCTGTATCCTTACATCTATCCCCAATTTTCTGTTTCATTTCACCCCCTCGGCATACCACCTTTGAATGCCCCTGTCTATGACATTCTCACAATAAAATCCTTACTTTTCGTACCTCACTTCTTGCCAAATTTTCTGATTTGCGGAAACAACAATCGGGAAAGCATCCACTTGATTTGCCAATAAATCCACCTCCACGCACATTCTCGCACTGGTAGCCCTAGTTCAATTAAGCATACCACTGTCAGTTCCCAGGTATCGACCAAACCTTGTGGCTAGAACTTGTAAGCAATCAGGCCTGTACATGTGCATCGGAAGACCAGGGAGAAATAACCATTGAGGGGCCAAGGATGGTTCCTGCATCAGGTTGAAATCCTTTGTCGATCGAAAAAGACGAAACGGAAATCCAACCAAAATCCTTCCTTCACGAGACCATCCATGAAGAAAATCTCATTCATTCTTCATCTGAACAAGTATGTGAAAATCATCCATGAAACTAACAGAAGGGATCTCCGAAAGACCCCACGACTTATGATATTCAAACGGATAACGTCAATGGATGGTCTAGATCGCAAAAATTTCAAAACCAGCGCAAACCGAAAATCTTTTGTCACTTTATTCATCTCGGCCTTCGAGAATATAAAACCAATTTCTCCATCAACATCAACTGGATATCTCATGGCTAGTTTGAAAGAGGAAGACGACGGGTTAACAACATTAGCATTAGAACGTACTACATGAGCATACAACAGAGGTCCTGAACCACCTTTCGAAAGAGGCCCCACTAGTGGAGGATCCCCCAGAGGGCCGGAAGGCGCCGCCATCTACTCCTACACAGTAGGCGTCTTACTTCAACGAGAATGGAAGAGAGACAATACCTGATTTAGAATGATTCAGAGTACCGGTATAAGAAAGCTTGCTGAAATTCAAAGTTCTGGAAAACCAACAGGTGGCGAAGTGGGCGACCGTAGTTGCAGCTAATGACTCTTCTATCTGGCGAAATTCTCAAAGTAGGAGGCTGGGGATTTCACCTTTGCAAATCCCAGAAATGGCACCGTCTGACTCTCCTCTACGAAACCCCGAACAACACCTAGTCGCCGTAGTTGCAAAGGCTGAGGGTCCCATCGTCATCGTCACGAGATTTCCCGAACTTGCCGTCGTCCCGCCACAGTTGTCGCAAACCTGCTCTGCAAATCCTGGTGGCACAGGTGAGGGTAGCGACGCGGCTTTTGTGGAGCGGCCGTAGCGTGGCCAGTGGTGGATGTGCGCATGACGTCTCGCGCAGGAGTGCAGTGGGGCGGTGAACACGAATACGCGTGAGGGAGAGAGCATGAGGTTGGTGGTGGTGCACCGCTACAGAGTTGGTCATGAATCATGACGAGGGAGGGCCAGGGGAGGGAGGCGTTGTGCGTGCGACGGCGCGAGGGTTATCGCCGCCGTTGCAGATCTGAATTGCGAGAGCTAGGGCTTGTTTCGCTTGCGCTGTGCACGCGATGGCGCGAGGGTCGTCGTCGCCATTGCAACTCTGAATCTCGAGAGCTAGGGCTTCGGCTCCTATTGGGTTTTATGTCCCACCACCGTCGTCGCAAACCTCCTCTGCAAATCCCGGTGGCATAGGTTCAACTCCTGGCGCGAGGGTCGTCGCCATCGTTGCAGCTCTGAGTCGCGAACCTCCTTCCATTTGTTCAAATAAAACGTCTTCTAATTTTCAATGTGAAAATTGTGAATTTGTAAAACACCAGCGTAACTCCTTTCCAAAGTCCACATACAAACCATCCCTTCCATTTACTATGATTCACAATGATTTATGGGGCCCCTCACGCTCTCTTAATCGCACTCATACGAAATGGTTTGTTACTTTTATTAATGATCATACTCATGTTTGTTGGGTTACTTGTTGAAAGATAAAACTAAAATCCGTTCTATTTTTGTCAGTTTCTACTCCATGATTCAAACAGAATTCCAAACTCATCCAAATTTTACGTACTGATAATGGTATGAAACATTTCAATGATATCTTGGGATTTTGTCTTCAAGAAAATGGAATTGTTCATCAAAGTTCCTGTGTGGATACTCCTCAACAAAATGGGGTTGTTGGATGTAAAAATAGGCATATACTTGAAGTAGCTCGGGCATTGATGTTCACTACAAATATGAAAAAATATTTTTGGGGCGATGCCATTTTAACAACTACACATCTCATTAATTAAATGTTGAGTCGAGTTCTTTCTTTTGCTACTCCTCTCCAGAAATTCTAGGAATGTTTTCCTAACTCTCGACTCCACTCCAATATTTCTCTGAAAATCTTTGGATGCACTGCATTTGTTCATGTTCATGCTCACAATTGGGATAAATTGGAACCTCGTGCCATTAAATGCGTCTTTATTGGTTATTCTCCTACTCAGAAAGGTTACAAATGTTATGACCCTGTCACCAAAAAAATGTTTGTTAGCCTTGATGTCATGTTCTTTGAAACGACTCCTTATTTCCAAAAGCCCTCTCTTCAGGGGGAGAAGTGGAGTGAAGATCGATTCTTTGATTTGTCTACTTATGAATCTGTGCTATCTACCGAGTCTCCCATTACATCATTTCCTAACCTGTCATGTGCAAATGATCACTTAAACTCAGGGGGAGATGCAGAATAACAAAATAATAAGGAAATACTTGTTTACTCAAGAAAGCCAAAAACAAAGAACAAGGAGAATCTTATACCTGAGGCACCAAGAGAGTTGGAATCGGTGATGGCTCCGAGCAACCATGAGTCCACACCTAATCCTGGTCAGGTAATAAATGGCCATGAGCTTCCTTCTGATAAGTCTGCACCTGATGACGTCAATTTATCCATTGCAGTAAGAAAACAAACAAGGTTATGTACTCTATATCCCTGGTCAAAATACATGTCTTATAAAAATTTGTCTATAGGGTATCGTGCTTTTACCTCTAACATTGTCAGGATAAAAATTCCAAAGAATATTTAGGAAACCCTGGAAATTCTTGAATGGAGGGAAGTTGTCATGGAAGAAATGTTGGCCCTGGAAAAAAATGGAACTTGGGACGTCACGAATTTGTCGAGAGGAAAGAAGCCAGTAGGCTGAAAATGGGTCGTCACAGTGAAATGTAGAGCTGATGGGATAGTTGAACGATATAAAGTCAGACTCGTTGCAAAATGGTTTACATAGACCTATGGCATTGATTGCATGGAGACATTTGCACCAGTGGCAAAATTGAATACAATTCGGGTCCTCCTATCCTTGCCAGCTAACTTAGATTGGCCACTACAACAACTCGACATTAAAAATGCATTTCTAAATGGTGAGTTAAAAGAAGTCTACATGACGATACCACCAGGTTTCAGTAAGAAAGGTGAAAAAAACAGAGTATGTAAACTCAAGAAGTCCTTGTATGGACTCAAGCAATCTCCCACAACATGGTTCGACAAATTTGCAAAAGTGATAAAGAATCAAGGATATCGACAAGGGCAATTGGATCACACTATGTTCTTCCAACAGTTTGAAAGTGGTAAGAAAACAATTATGATAGTGTATGTTGATGATATAATCCTAACTGGAGATGATATAGTGGAGATGGAAAGATTAAAGAAAGTGCTAACTACTGAATTTGAAGTTAAAGACTTAAGACAAATGTGGTACTTCTTGGGAATGGAAGTTGCTAGATCAAAAAAGGGTATTAGTGTCTCTCAGCTAAAGTATATCCTTGATCTCCTAACCAAAATTGGCATTCTTGGATGCAAACCTAGTGAAACCCCGATTAAAGTCGTAAAGAGGATTGAAGACTGCGGAATACTAGTTGAAAAGGAGAGGTATCAAAGATTGGTTGGTAAACTAATTTACCTATCGCATACCAAACTCGACATTGCATTTGCCGTAAGTGTGGTAAGTCAACACATGCATTCACCGAAAAAGACTCACCTACATGTAGTGTATAAGATCCTCAGGTACCTCAAGGGTTCTCTGGGCAAAGGACTTTTTTCAAGAAATTTGAAAGCAAGGAAGTAGAAATTTTCACATATGCAGATTGGGCAGGATCAGCGGAAGATAGAAGGTCAACCACCGGATATTGCACCTTTGTATGGAGATTGGTTGGTGAACTAATTTACTTATCGCATACCAAACCCGACATTGCATTTGCGGTAAGTGTGGTAAGTCAACATATGCATTCACCGAAAAAGACTCACCTAGATGTAGTGTATAAGATCCTCAGGTACCTCAAGGGTTCTCCGAGCAAATGATTCTTTTTCAAGAAATGTGAAAGCAAGGAAGTAGATATTTTCACAGATGCGGATTGGGCTGGATCAGCGGAAGATAGAAGGTCAACCACCGAATATTGCACCTTTGTATGGGGAAATTTGGTAACTTGGAGGAGCAAAAAATAGAATGTAGTGGCTCAAAGCAGTGTTGAAGCTGAATTCATGGCAGTTGCACAAGGGATATGTGAATGACTATAGTTATAGAAACTCTTGGAAGAATTACAAATCCCAGTTAAATTTCCTATCAAACTCTATTGTGACAACAAAGCAGCCATCGGTATCTCTCTCAATCCAGTTCAACATGACAGGACTAAGCATGTAGAAGTGGACCGACATTTTATCAAAGAGAAGGTTGAAGAAGGAACCATCCGTACGACTTATGTACCTACCAAGGAACAAACTGCAGATATCTTTACTAAAGGGTTAGCTTGACAGAGTTTTGATGATTTCATTTGCAAGTTGGATATGATCAATATTTATGATCTAACTTGAGGGGGAGTGTAGAAATCTTGAGTATCTTAGAATATTTTGGAGTACTTTAGGGAAGTATATATTGTATATTATTGAGAGAGATTTGTTTAGCAGATTATTTTCATATTTAGATCTTCCGATTGTATTATAAATATTGTATAGTGGTCTATACAAATTTATTCAAGAAATATAGAAATTCCATTCTGTTTTCAGGTTTAAATGATCCCATTAAACAAAAAAGAAGTTAATAGATTCATTGATGTGCATAACATTCATATGACGTGGTTAAATGAGACAAAGATTAGACCAAAAAATTTAAAAAGGCTGTCAAAGTTGTTCAAAAGAATTGGGTTTTTTCTTTGCACAACTATATGATTGATACACTTTCTAGAGTTATGGTTGGCTTTAAATCCAAACATCTACAATACTAGGAATATCAGAAAGCATGCAAAAGCAATTACAGCAAGTTATTTGATTGATCAAGTACTGAATTGGCTTACTTTTTTACATTCTTCTAATGACATGTTGAAAAGTAGAAAGCTCTCCACTCAATTGTTAGAGCTAAACAATATTATTGGAGAAAGCCCTTGGGTTGTAATGGGAGATTTTAATACCTTAAAGGATCCCTCTGAGAGGTGTAATGGCATTCAAGCTACGGGAATGGAAGAAAACTAATTTCATATTTTTGAATTGTTTGGACAAATAATTACTGAATTGAGGAAGATAGTCGTAGACCTCTGGGAATGTTGTGATCAATGGCACTCCTATGTTCACATCCTAAAAGAAGTTGCCATATTTGAAAATAAATATGAAAACTTTTTATAAGAGGCACTATCCAAATATTGAGGGTAGAGCTAGAGCTGCTAAACAGGAAGACAAACTCCATTCACGCTATAGTTCCATAAAGGAAATTAATGGGAAAATGCAGATTTATATAGAAATTATGATATGCTGCAGCAAATGGCAAAAGCATCATGGCTGCGATTCAGTGAGAAAATTAATAAATTTTTCTCAAGAATGTTGGGTGACAAAAGAGTTAAGTCTCAGATAAAATCACGTTAATCACAGTTGAGATAACTGCTCCGATCCATAAACAATCCAGTCTGTTGGGGAAAAAGATGAGGAAATATAACTTTGCAGTACTGAATTCTTAAAGGAGCTTATTTCGTTCCTCTGGTCAGAAGAGTAAAAAAATTCCTCTCAGCAAACAAGTTGATGAAGAAATTAAGAAGGCTATATTTTCTTTTGTTGTTGGACGCCTGGTCCTGATGGGTACCATTGCAAGCTTTTTAAAATTTTTTGGTAGATTGTTCTTCAAAGACTAAAAAATTTTCAAGCAGGTAAATACCACACTCACAAACTAGTCTCTAAAGTAAAAACCCTTCACATCTAAAGTATTTTAGATGTATTGTCTGATGCAATTTGGTCTATAAATACAATGCAAAATTAATGTCAAATAAGCTGCAAAAGTTTCTTGAATATTTCATTAAGTCCAAATCAGACTGCATTTATACAAGGGGGAAGTATACAAGATAATATTTTATTAGTTCAAGCGCTGTTACGGGGGTACCATTTGCATACTAAATCACCAAGATTAGCCCTTACAATTGACATGATGAAGGAATTTGACTCAGCTGATCATTGGGGCTTCTTAGTTCAGCTATTGGAGTGTATTGAAACTCCTGCAGACTTTGTTGGTCGGATAAAAGAGTGTATTTCTACACCTTCATATTCTGTCATTGTTAATGGTTTAGTTGAAGGTTTTTTCCAAGGAACAATAGGAATAGGACAAAATGATCCGATTTCACCTTGTCTCTTGTATTCACACTATATGTCAGAAGACCAATTTAGTAAATCTGTGCTTTTCTAATGGATTACTTATACTGTCCAAAGGAGACTCTGATTCTTAAGCAGACTGAACTGAAGCAATCGCATGGAATCTGAGGTATTTTTTCCTGGTCTAACTAATGAGAAGGTGCATGAAATTTCTTTCATGCTTCAAATACCAAAAGGTGATCACTTCTTGTCAAATCCTGGGATTGCCATTGGTTACCAAGAACATAAAAATAGTGAAAAAGCAGAGAAGAATATCAAACAGAATATGCACATGGACGCATAAATACGTATCTTATGTGAAGGCTCCAGTTAATAGAGTCCATGCTTCAAAGTATCTTTGGGTATTGGGCTAGAGTCCATTTGGGTATTGGGCATCTGCTATACTTCTGGCTAAACCTGTTATAATTGAGTTGGGAAGGAAGTTTAAGGCTTTTTCTGTGGAGGGGAAATGATGGAACAGAGAGTGCTGCAAAATAAAATGGAAGGGTATTTGCAAGTCTTTAAAAGATAGTGGTTTGAACATCAAGTGACTTACAAAATGGATGACAACATTTGCTATAAAGCTGTTATGGTTTATTTATACCTCTAAGCCATTTTTATGGGTGGCATGGATATATACTTACAAGTTAAAAGGCAAAAGCATTTGGGCAGTCCAGGATAATTCAAATTGCTGTTGGACTTGGAAAAGGATTTTATAAGAGAATAAGCTTACCCAAACATAAGGTGCAGAGTAGGAGATGGTGAATCAACACTTTTGTTTGTTCATAATTGGCATCAAAACCACCTTTGTTGTAGTACGATGGGGCTCAATTTCCTACAGAATTGGAGTTAATATTAATGTTGGTGTGGTTTTCAATCTTAACAGAGAAACTAAAGACGGTGCTGGGAATTTTCCCACTGGAAAATTCTATTTTTACTCTGCAAGGGAAACATTAGAGATAAAAGACAACTTGTTACATGGTCATCAATCCTATGGTCTAAACATAGTGTGCCTGAACATTGTTTTGTGGAATGGCTTGCCAGCCATATGAAACAGAATTAGCACAATAGATAAAATTGCTAAATGGGAAAGAAGTGTGAATTGTATTTGTAAGATCAGTGGTTTATATATTGAAATCAAAGAGTATTTGTTCTTTGATTGTCAAAGTTTGAGGCAAGCATATTTGGCAGTACAAACCTAAATCTAAAAATGATACCTTCTATTGGAATGACAACTTAAATTTCTTTACTGGTATGGGAAATAATGTTTGAGGGGAGAAATACAAGTTTTTTTGGGGGCAGCTATATTACTGATGGAGGGCCAGCCGGCTGACCAGGAATGAACTATTTTTTGAAGAAAACGGATTTTTTGATAACATATTCTTAGCTGGACAGATTACATGTTCAGTTAAAACCAATTTGGAATAAGCAATAGGCTGCTGCTTTTGGTCTAGATTGATCTGTTGGGCTATTTTTTATGAAGTTTGGAACTACATGCTGCCTTTGATGTGTTTAGCATACTAAACACCTCTTTAAGGCAAAATTACCATTTTCCAGCTTGGTTAATATATGAGCTTATTTCTTACTAAAAAAAATAACTAGAGGAATAATAAAATTTTTAATCTTCGTAGTATTAAACCATTCCTCAAAGGAACTAATTGCAAAGGCTTATGAGGATTTGTCAAAAAAGAATTTATCTAACGTTTAAGTGTAAGGGAGACCTTTGCGTTGACAATTAGGACTTTTCAACTTTACCATGACATATATAGGAAGGAGAAGAAGCTTTGGTAGATGGTTTAATATAAGAATTAACCATTAGAGAAGTAAGAATCCCGCTCTTCACAAGAGAATGCTACTTTTTCGTTGAGATAGTAAAAATTCTGCACTGAGTGACAAACCACAACTAAAAAATGACACAAGATTTGAAAAGTGCACAGAAAACTTGTAACGATTTGAAGAATAATGGTATTTAAATAATAAAAAGAAAGGGAAATAGAAATAGAAACAGAAGGAGGTAGTAGGCTTCGTCGACGACATTATACTTTGAATATAATAACTCGAAAATTTTTACACAGGGCCTCGTCGATGAACACAGAGAGTTCGTCGACGAGCGCATAAGTAGGCCTCGTCGACAAAACTATGTCTCGTTGACGAGAAAATACCGAGAGAGTTTTTGGGGGTAGTTTGAAATTCGTCGACGAGAGAGGAAGATTCGTTGACGAAATTCCTTAAAGACTCGTCGACGAGATGACGTGTCTTGTCGACGAATCCAGGGCTATAAATTGCCAAAATACGGATTTTTCAGCAGAATTCTGGCACAAAAAGGCTCTTTCTCTCTCTAAAAATGCCTCTCCCTCCTCTCTTCGATCCCGGCCCGTTTCACGCCGGATCGATGATCTGAAGCTACCACGACACTCCTGACGAAATTCTCTACAAATCCGCAGGAGCGGATCGTCGGTGGAAGAGGTTTGAAATTCGTCCCAAATTTAGGGTAAGGTGTTTTGTTCAGAATATGCTTCCCCTACAGTTATAAGAAATGTTGTAGGCAAGAAAATACTGATATTTTGTTCTGAAAAATGTCGTTTTCAGGATGTTGAGTGGAGAACCCTGCAGCTATAGGGTTAGAGTACAGTAGGGACTTTTCAGATTTAAAGTAAGGGAAATATGCTATGTTAGGAATTTTTATAATGTTATTAGAGATTTTACACATATGTATATACCATCTTATTACCCAGTTTTATAGAATATGAGTTTTAAATGCTTGTGTGGCCTAAGTAGATATTTATGTGATGAAGAACTTATATAGTTTTAACAGTATATCATACTATACTGAATACACAGATATAGATATTATATTATAGATATTTATTCAGAACAGTATATTATAGTTTTACTTAGATTAGTATGTTATAGTTTTATACAGATCAGTATATCACAGATATTTATCCAGAATAGTATATTACAGTTTTACTCAGATCAGTATATTACAACTTTATTTAGAACAATATATACAATATTTATAATATGTCATGTTTCCTATTACCATAACATACAGAGTATACAGACAGAGTATGTAGACAGAGTATACAGATAGATATACAGAGATAGCATCAAGATGCTACAGATACAACATACAAAGATTACAGTATTTACAGTACAAAAGATAGCGTTATGGTAATTTTGGAAACATGATGAAAACAGTAAAAGAGTATATATCTATATATAGTATCAGATGCCTAAGGAATAATTGTAGACATATACAGATAAAGAATATAGAGCACGGTACCGTTGCTATATACAGATAGAATGCAACCACATATCTCAGATAGTGTGTGGGTACCGTCAACCGTGCTCAGAGAGTATGCAACTCCTCAATTCGCTAGGTTGAGGGGGGCCGGTTTGGCGAGGTAGCAGCCAGTCCCGCGCCTAGGAGAGTATGCAGTTTGGCCGGGTTGAGGTAGTGTAAAGTATGATGACTTACCTAGAGGGCTAACGAGGTTAAGTCCTGCCTACAGGCCGCACAACCCTGTCATGAGGGGTCAAATCATGACATATAGAGTTCCAGGGATAAAACACAGTTATGTATATATATATATATATATATATATATATATATATATATATATATATACAATTTTACAGTTTTTGTTGTATGTAGTATGATATTAGCAGTATGAATGATAGAAAGTTCAGATGATACATGCATTTTAAGCTACTATACATGTGATATATGTGATTTACAGATTTACCAGATCATGCAGTTTTATATGCTATTATAGTTTTATGACTCGGTCGCCACACACTAATAATAACATATTTCCACTTACTGAGCTTTGTCTCACCCCATTACTTTATCATTTTTCAAGTGAGTCAGCTAGGTGAGCAGATCAGGCTCGCGGATAAGGAGTTTATTTGATTACCCTAATTGTAGGGTGAGTTTTTGACAGAATTTTGTATCTTTGGGGTAGATGATATTGGAGGGAATTATTTTGTATGACTATGGTTTGTATATACTGGATTCTAGTATTGTATAGTATATGTGGTTATATGATTTATGTTTTCGCTGTGTAGATATGTTAATTGTATACAGGAATACCCCAGTGTCCTTTGGGGTATGAGATTTCATAGCAGGGGTATCAAAGCAATTTATGTGAAAAAAAAAATATCTTAATTTTGAGGTCGTTACAAAACTGCTCCATACAAATGGTGTAACGACCTGAAGAATAATGTTATTTAAATAATAAAGAGGGAGAGAAGTGGAAACAGGAAAAGAAGGAGGTAGCAGACTTCGTTGATGAACGCTATAACCTCAGAAATTTTCCAAGCATTCGTCCATGAACACAAGGGTTTCGTCAACGAAGTTTCTTTAGGATCTTGTCGACGAGGTCCCGTCTTGTCGACGAGAAGATACCGAGAGAGGATTATTGGGAAGTCTGAAATTTGTTGACGAGGTGATGTGGCTCGTTGACGAATCCTGCAGTATAAATAGTGCAAAACCTCGGTTAAACGCAGAAATTCAGCGTCGCGTTTCCCTCTTTCTCTCTCCTACGGTTCTCCTTCCAACTTTCTTCGATTTTGGCCTCGTCAGTCGCCGGATCGAGGATTTGAGGCCACCACAACACTCCTGGCGGAGTTCTCTTCACGTCTGTTGGGGCGGATCGTCGGTGGGATTGAGTCGAATTTCTCCCCAGAATTAGGGTAAGGCCTTTTATTCAATTTTTGACCTTATGGCAGTTGTAGGAAATGATGTAGGCCAAGAAATATTGATATTCTGTTCTGACAAATGTGATTTTTAGGGTGTGGAATAGGAAGCCCTGCGGGTGTAAGATCAGTATACGATAGGGACTTTTCGACAGTTTGGTAAGGGAAACATGTTATGTTAGGAAAACCTAGTATGATTTCAGTATGAAGTTTATGTTTTTACCAGATTATTATTTAGAGCAGAAATTTATGCAATTTATTATTGAGGTTAAAGTGTTTTAAATTATTGTGTGTCATGAGAGTATGAATACAGTATAGAAACATGTTTATAGATTATTTTTAGGAATATGTTTTACAGAATATACAGACAGTGAAATGCGTTTACAATATCTTTCAGAATACCATGATTTTACAGTTTTACAGCACCATAACAGGTAGATTTACAGTTATCTCAGAAAAATACAGTTGATATAGTTACAGATTATTACAGCATCATGGTTTATATAGTTATTACAGAATCATGGTAAAACAGTTAATTGTATATAGAAACGTATTATATAGTTTCAGACCCTGATGGATCAGACAGCAGAGCACGGTACCGTAGCTACAGATATACAGATATTCAGTTCAAAGTGCAACCACTTAACTCAGATAGTAAGTGGTATGAGGTCGATCGTGCCTAGTTGTGGATAGGCTCCCCATCAGATATGGGTTGAGGAGGGCCGATTTGACCGAGGAGTAGAGTGGTTTACCCTGGTAAGCCAACCAGGATAGATCTAGCCTTTGGGCCGCACAACCCCGTCATGAGGGGTTAAATCATGACATACAACCATCCAAGGAAATATTCTCAGATATTATGGTATTATCAGATTTTCCAAAATAGTAGTATTATTATGAAAAGTAATTTCATACAATTTTACGTGTTAAATTATGTAGTTAAAGGTTTTATAATATGTTATGTAGTATCAGCATTTTCAGTTTTAGTTATTTGTACTACTTTTAACTCGGATTAATTTTTACAAATCCACATCTCAGTAGCCACACACTAGTGATAGCATGTTTCATCTTACTGAGCTTTGACTCATTCCAATGTTGAATTATTTTTCAGGTGAGCTAGTTGGGCGAGCGGAGCAGACTCGCAGATAGAGGAGCTGTTAGTCTGTCCTTTTTGAGGGTGAGTGTTTTTGGGGTACAATTTTGTTAGCCCTGGTATTAGTAGGAGTAGTTCTTGAGAGTATAGTGAAATATGTAATATTTGTGGAATATTAGACACTTTGGTATTGTATATATATAAGGTTATATTTTATGTTATTTGCTTTCCGCTGTGTAGGAATTTGTTTTAATTTAAAACAGTAGAGAATTTATTTAAATTTTATAGGGAGGTTGTTACAAATGGTCTTATCTACTCAACTAACTAGAGCTAGTGTGCTACTAACTATTGAATTTCAACGTCGTTTTATTAGTAGCTATGAGGTATAGGAAAAAAAAATACATATAGATGAATTAATTTAGAAACTAGTACATATAAATGGTATAGCACAGGAAAACACCTTATCCTATGTGGAAAAGTATAATAGATTAATAATATATTTTTACTTAGGCGGGAAAATTTGCTTTTAAAATACAAAAAAAAAAAAGATCTTCTACTTAAAAACAATGAGACATTAGGATGATTGCTTATTCTGATGGCATTACACACCCAATTTGTTATTTATTTTCGTAATTTATCAAGTTCTAAAATACATGTTTAAAAAAAATCAATGAAATTTTACAAGGGAAAATTTATGCATTCAACCGTGATTAGAAATTGCTCAACTGGAGTAAGATGGAGAAAAATGAAAAGCAACATACATTATGATTGAGACTCATTGAGGACTTGAAGAGTTAATGTGGATTGGAAAATTGGAAAGAATATAGCAAATCCATTAGGAGCTATTGGACTCTTCCAAATTAGTCATATATTTTATCATTCATGAAAGCAGAAGAAGATTGGTTTTGAGAAAATCCATAACTTGATGATAATGGACTGATACCATATAAGTCACTTGAAACTTATGTTCTATATTGCTAGAGAACCTGATCTTTGTCCCTTGGGGACATTCTAAAAGTTCTGAACTTTTGTATTGGAGGTTTTAGGTTTATATTTTGGGAGGGATAGAAGATAATGTGGATTGGAAAATTGGAAAGAATATAGAAAATCCATTTGGAGCTATTGGACTCTTCCAAATTAGTCCTATATTTTATCATTCATGAAAGAAGAAGAAGAAGAAGAAGATTGGTTTTGAGAGAATCCAACTTGATGATAATGGACTGATACCATATAAGTCACTTGAAACTTATGTTCTATATTGCTAGAGAACCTGATCTTTGTCCCTTGGGGACGTTCTAAAAGTTCTGAACTTTTGTATTGAAGATTTTAGGTTTATATTTTGGGAGGGATAGAAGATAACTGTTCCTAAGTGTCGTGGGTTTAAATCTTGCAATAGAAAACATAAAGATGGATTTCAAGATGGAGGAGAAGAAGATGGAAGATAACTATTGGAGGTTTTAGGTTTATATTTTGGGAAGGATAGAAGATAACTATTCATAAGTGTTTTGGGTTCAAGTCTTCCAATACAAAACATGAAGATGGATTTCTAAATGGATTTGGGGCACATCTTGTGTGATAGAAAGCATGCCCAATATGGACTATTTCAAAATGAAGAGCTCATGGTGAAGTGAGAAAAACAAAGCATACAAGTGAAATGCAGTGACCCCTAAGGACAAAATTAATCAAATGCATGCAGATATGGATTAGATTTTTCATAACATCATTATCACATAGAAAGAAAAGTCCTCCTTTAAACATCAAGTATCACAATTCCCACCAACAAAAACTTTAGGTGAGCCTCCATTATTTCAGTATCATAACCGTGATATTTTCCAAGTTGTAACAAGAAGCAGAAACCAAAAGGAGGCAAACCAAGGGTTTGAATCCCACCCCACCCCCCGCCCCCCCTTTTTTCACCACCAAAATTGCATTAAAAGAACAAATCACGCATCAAGTGTCTACCATGCATGTTCAATTCTTCTCTTCTGGTTCACGGGCTAAATGGTTCTCTGGCAGTGCCTTCAAAGCTAGCCTTGTCTTTGCTGCCTTATTGACATTTACATCTTCAGTTCTGTGGCTTACAGTAATCTGCAATTTTTCTTTGAACATCTTTCTCAGCTGCCTCAGGCTTGTGTCATTCAGTGCCTTCAGCATTGCATCTTCTGCCATGTCCTCGATATTCTTCTTTTTCTCCTTTTTAAGCTCTACGTTCTTCCTTCCACTCTTGCCAATATTCTCCTTGTTGCCATCCAAAACATGGATCATCTTTTGAGGTGCCTTGCTATCCAAAACATGGATCATCTTTTGAGGTGCCTTGCTCGAAGATTTCCTGCCACTATTGTCAATGTTCTCCTTGTTGACATCCAAAACATTGTTCATCTTGTTGCCATCCAAAACATGGATCATCTTTTGAGGTGCCTTGCTTGAAGATTTCCTGCCACTATTGTCGATGTTCTCCTTGTTGACATCCAAAACATCGTTCATCCTTCGAATTGGTGTCTTGCTTGAAGATTTCCTCCCACTATTGTCAATGTTCTCCTTATTGTCATCCAAAACATGGAAACTCCTTTGAACTGAAACTGGGGTCTTGCTAACTGATTTCCTCAGCGTCAAATGGGATGCCAAAGTCGAGAATGGGGTGTCAGCCATGATTACCCCACTGGGAGTTTGATTTCTGGTATCAAGCATTGGATGATTCTCAGTTCCTATCTCTGAAACCTGGCACAAATTTGATGATAGAGACTGATCGTGAAATAAAGTTTTACCCATGAGTTCACCTTCAGAAAGTTTCTGACAATTAGGACTCACTTGCTCTTGTGCATTTGGCAACTCCTCCGACAACGGATGGCATTCATTGGCTGTCATGGCATGTTCTTCTGCCACAAAATGAACACCGGTCCATTCTTCAGAATTGCCATTCTCTACCTCAGGCAGCGGGTGTTCTCCATGGCGGGGAGCCATGAGATTGTTGAATTCAATGACTTGTCTGGAAAAATCGACTGCAAATTGTGTTTCTGACTCATCGTTCATCGAATTTTCAGAGTTTGATCCATTGTCAACTGCCAGTTGACCATCCGCAAATACCTCAGTGGCAGTAAACAACCCAATGAGAGGTTCATATGAATCTTCTTCATAATTCTCAGAGTCGTTGATGTCTAGAATTCCATCTTCTTTTCCGCTGTCCACTTGCTCCAAACGAGACACCAGGCCTTCCCAAGTATCTGGAGAAAAACTTGAATCCTTTTGAGTTATTTGTGCATCATCACTATAATTTTCTTGAAATTCAGATGGATTTTCATCTGATGCGTTGCCATTGGAGGCAGTAATAGGCTCCCAGACAAGTTCATTCATTTCTTCTTTAAAATTTTCACCTCCAGCAACGTCTAGAATTCCATCTTTTCCATTTTCCGGTTTCTCTTTGCAAGACACCTGCTCAGTATCATCTGATGGATCATCATATGGTGAAGCCGTAAAATCCTTTTTGTCTGCTTCTGCATCATTATAGTTGTAGTTCCCTTCAATAGCGTTGTCAATTTCGAGATAGCAACCTTCTGGAACATTCATGTCAGTGCCTTCACTAACCATATTTTGACATAGGATTTCTGGATTCTGGTCCTGATCAATGAAGGCTGTCAAATTTGATGAACTGAGGATATCTCCTGTAACGATATCCTGATTGGCATCTAATTCTTTCTTGTTATCAGATATTAGGAACCCATCTGAATCCTCAGTGTCAGGCATGGTAGCAGAGACTTCACTATGGCCTACAAACCAGAGAATATTAGAACATGAAACTATGGATCTATGAGTATGAACACCAAATGAATCAATCTACGTACACAGTTAATGAAAAGAGAAAGTTGTAAACATGAGACTTACCAATCTCATCTGAGGTTTGAACTGCTTCACCATCTACTGCCTTCTCCGAGTCTACACCTGGAATGACAAGGCATTCTTCAGGTCTATTGCACGCTTCAGATTTTGTGTGCAGCTCAGCTCCTGCATATTTATTGTAAAAGAAAAAGTTAATAGGTTGTATAGAAGATCAAATGAATGGGTCCAAAATTGGAACGATATACTATAAAAACTTACCCTTATTCTCATATTGAGCTTCATCATCTATTACATCTTCCACTTTTTCCTTCAGAACATTGACCCCGTTATAATTACCCTTCTCATTCTCTTGAGCTTCCTCTTTGCAATCTCTTTCAATCTCTGCTAATGCACTGAGTTTTAGATTTGAAATAATTTCAGAATCATCAATCCTCTCTGACCCCTCTTCTGACGATGTCTTCAAATCAGTAACTGTACCATGATTCATGTCAGAATCACCCAACTAATAGCATATTATAAAAACACAAGTAGAAACACGGAGATGTTCATTTGTGCAATTATGCAAACACATACCAGACACGCTCTTCACATCTGTTTCTTCTTCGGATAACTCTGTGATCTTTATGACATCTATTTTTCCCTTTTCCTTCGGACTCAACCCGGCCATCTTCTCCAACAGCCTTGTAGATCGCCGCGTGCTATGCACTCGCTGCACAAAATTCTCCTCCTTCACACTGGTCTCTGCTTTCCGCCGAGTTGAAGCCCCTCTTCTCCGGGTACTTGAAGCAGTTGGGGTCTCCGGCACCTCCTTCTCTTCCCCTGCTTCTCTGCCTCCCCTGCTGGTTTTGTAACGAGTGCGAGTCATTGGCTGCTCACTTTCCGGATCTCCTTTCACAGGCTTTCTTCTGGTTGATGTTCGGGGAGGCTCCGGTGATCCAAATCCCATCTTCTCTTGAACTTCCAGGCCCTTCTCCGAGTCGGGTCTTGTGAAATCTTCTAGTCCTTCAACCTGGAACACCGTGATTTCAATGAAATTAAATCAAGATACATAAAAAGAAAGGAAAAATACATGATTTTTCAAATGTGAACGGGTGATTACGATTTGCAGAGCTTTGAGGGCATCGGCCATGGCGACATTGGTCATGTTGGCTGCGATCTTGTTCTTCTTGCAGAGGGCTTGGAGCTCTCTCCTGCTGAGGCTATGAAAATCCATTGCTATGAAGGGAGATCTTGTTGTCTGATGGAGGAAGGATGTTGGTGTTAAGAGGACGATTGGAGCGGCCGTAAAGAGATAATACGAAGATATGTCATTCGGACAAGGATGCGACGATGAATGAAATTTATACAGGATATCAGAAGAGACGTTAAGGAAACCCTAATGAAATGTGACCGTTGGAGCGGGTGCTTTCAGATTTGAATTTGAATTTTGTGGAAAGTAGCAAGATTTACAGCATTGTCTTTCTTTGGAAATTTTTTAGTTTAAAAACTTCTGCCCTTTCATGGAAATTACAATTAAGTCCTTCAATAGGCTGACTTGTTTTTGGGGGGCAATAATGCAAAGTTATTTTTAAGAATTTTATTTTTAAAAAAATGAGATGTACATTAATTAGGGGGCCAAGATATTATTAATTATAGTTTTGAATTATTCTAACTATGTACTTGAAGTTATAATCGCTTCATGAATAATATTTCTTGAGATTTTCTTTTAAATTCTATTCTCCTAAAAAATAGTAGCAATAAATGTGTAATTTCAATTAACAATGTTTTATAGATGTAAAGGAAATTCATAATATGTTTACATATAATTAGGATAATATAAATAATTACAAAAAATTAGGAAGCATAATTTGTAAATATACTAATTAAAAATATAAGGACTAAATTAGATTTTACTTAATAGTATAATACTAAATTATGGTTTTATTATTTTGAAATATATAGGACATTTATTGTAATGACATTTTTAAGAAGTATATTTTTTGAAATTTTGTCTTGTAAAAATATTTCTTATTTGATCAACTTTATATGGTTCTCATTGATATACACAAATGTATGGTTAGTAAAACACGAGAATTATATCGCATTTTTGTAGAATTATTTGACCTGTATAAAAATGGTCTTTTTTTTTTTTTTTATAATATATGAAGATATTTATTTTCACATTTAATATGGTATTTTAGTATTATGTATTATAATATTTTAATAAATGATATTATAGTTCATCATATTACAATCACGTTGTTATTATTGCTAGTAAATATGTTGCGTGCCGTGAATGTGATATATGTGAACACTATTGTGTAAATATTTTTATAATTTTTTATAAATTAAATTTATTGAAAAATAAATTCATAATAAATTTTCATAATTTAGTTTACAAATATTAAGTATAAATATTCAAAATACAAACATCGATATTAGATACTATTATAAATGACGCCAAATAAATATATATAGGAAAATGAATGATACAAATATTCTAATTAAAATTATGAGAAATATTTAATTTTAATACTTGCATAACATTTTGGATAAAAGGTTAATAGGTTGTTTTTTTTTCATTATTTTAATTTCATAAAAATCTTAATATGTGACTTCTTTGCATGAAAATATTAATGACTTTATTACAATTTCTAAATTGTGATTTGCTACCTCAAATCTTAATTATTCTTATTTTTTGTTTACTTAATGATCAATTAACGAGTTTTTAAAATTTTAAATATTTTAATTTTTTTGAAGGGTACTTCTAGGTTTATAGTTTAATTTTTAAAAATTATATTTTTAGAAATTATATTTTTTATATATCAAAATGATGTTAGACACTTCACATTAATAAATGAATTAATTAAGAAGACAATAAATAAAGTACTAATATTTTGAAACAGTCATAAATAAAATTATTGTACCTTATAATCCTCATAAAGATTTATAATTTAATTTTTGATACTCACAAATAGTAATTTAATTAAAATTTTTGTAATAGCTAAGAATAATTGAGTTAATAATTTTCATAAATGCTAGTAGCTATTGAATTACCTTATAGATAATAAATATAATAATTAATTTTTAAAATTCTTGTTATAAATTAACTAATTACTATTAAAAACCTCCTTATAATTTTATAATTTTTAATTTTTTAATTGGTAATAATATTTGAGGTAATATTTTTTATGATTGCCATTAATAATCAAATTACTAAATTACTTAATAAAATTTTTAATGAATTCTAATGATTTATGTTATGTAAAAATAAATAAATATATTAATTATTGAAAAAATTTGTCAACATAATCCTCAAGCAAATATTATTAATGTCATTTCATAACTATTTTAAATATTCATAGAACCTACATTTAATTTTATACTTAATATTAAATTATGTTTTATGTTTAAAATACAAAAAAAATTAAATTTACACATAGCACAGGGTTTCATTGAAAAAGTTAATAAAATAAAAATAAAAATTTAAGTCAAATTAATCAAAACATAAAAAAAATCAAACAAATGAATATTAAATGAAATTAAATAACCTAAAAATAAATTAAATAATAAAACATGTGATGCAATAATAATAGCATCCTTGTCGAGAAGTAGAATAAAATGGCTTACAAAACTGAAGTTACAATAAATTAATGACTTCTTTGGCAGTAATATCAATTATGCTCCATCATATATATATGCTGCGTAGTGGCTTAGCGTCAAATAATAAAATGCTTTCATATTCAATATTTTTTCAATCTTTTTGCTCAAAAAGCATCAACAATACTTCGCATTTCCTTCAGTTTATTACAAGGTATTGCAACAATTCCGATTCCACTCCTCTGCAATATAATTCCACGAGTAAAAATACTTATAGTCATATAATAATTTTATAAAAGGTTGTCAATTAAATTAACAAAAATCAAATGTAATATTATAGAAAAAATAAAAAATATATATTTTAACTAGTTTCTATCAACAATGACTAAAAATGGGGAGAGGGGATTATGGTTTTATGATCAAAACCCAAAAGCTATTATTCAAAATCTCTATTTCAGGCATTGAAGCACAAATAAATTATGAAGGTCAGAAAGAAGATTATGATTGAATTTATAATTAAAATATAAAAAATAAATTTAAAAAAAAAAAGAGAAAACCAATATGTTGAAACTGTGGAAACTCCTCTTTGGGGAGTTTAATTCATGACAATTACACCAAGATAACCAAAAAATCATGGAAAGGAAAAAATAAAGAAGGAGAAAATTATTGAGCTGTGCATAGTATGTAGAGACGACAACACCATTTCCAGCAGTTTACGTTGAAATGGAGACCTGCAGTAAATGGAGACCAACAGCCTTCCACCAACCTTGCCCACCATGGCCGACATTAAGCCACTAACCTTTGATTTTACCCCCTATCTCAGGCTATATAAATGTGATGGGTGCTGTGTTGTATTTGTGGGTGGAAGTGTGTGCAGAATGTGTAGAGCTATGTGTGGAGAGTAGAGAGTTGTGGTGTGTGTGTGTGAGAGAGAGAGAGAGAGAGAGAGAGAGAGAGAGAGAGAGAGAGAGAGAGAGAGAGAGTCGGGTTGAGCAATGTGGCTCCTTCTCCTTGTATTATTCTCTCGGTTACCATCACATTCCTCTCATTGAGATGAAGCCAACGGTGGTAACCGGGGCTCAAACAGAGCTCAGACGACAACGCACGTGCCTGCATGCGCCACCGACAGTCGGACGACACTGCCACGCGCCCCCACACGCCAACACATGCCCCCGAAGTTCGGTGAGTACACGCACGCGTCCGCACGCACTGACGAATCCCTGTGAGCTGAAGGAAGAAGACGACGTGACGTTAGTGCCATGTCACCTGTCCACGTCAGTGTTGAGTTAGAGCCCCATCAGTATCCACGTTAGGTCTGTTAGTGCCATGTTAGCCTCGGGTCCATGGTCACGTTTGTGCTGATTTAGCAAGCCACGCTAGTAGGGACCCATGCCACATCAATAGTTGGTCCACAGTGGGCCCCATAGGACATGTAAGTAGATGGCCCCCACAGTGCCGTGTTAGCAAACGACGTTAGTAATGGCATCAGTGACTGTTAACAACGTCAGGTATATTCTGTTAATGGAGGGAATATTCCATTAAAGTTGATCGAAGTTTGACCAAGTTTGACTAGGCTTTTCAAAGCCATTTTAGGTCCGTTTTTCAAACGACTTGAACCATTTCTAAGGTTTTTGGCCATTTTGGATCCAAATGTGCTGTCAGTTTGAGCTAATTGTATCACTAGATTAGTGAATTAAGATGTCAAATAAAAAGAGCTCACAGATCGAGATGTTTGACTACACCAACTTCAGTTTATGAAAAATGTAGATTGAGGACTACTTGTTTGGTAAGGAGTTGCATTTACCATTAAAGGAGAAGTCATAATCCATGAAAGAAAGTGAGTGGGAGTTACTTGACTGAAAAGCTCTCAGAGCTATCAGAAAAACATTGGCAAAGTTTGTTGCCTTCAATATTAAGCACTTGACAACCACCAAGTCCCTTATGGATGCGCTATCCAATATGTACGAGCAACCATCAGTCACGAATAAAGTACACTTGATGAAAAGATTGTTTACCATGAATATGTCTGCAGGTGAAAGTTTTAACAAATACCTGAATAATTTCAACTCGCATTTAGATCAACTCGCCTCCGTTAGAATTACATTTGACAGTGAGATCCATGCCCTACTGATTCTTAGTCAGGTGCCTGAGGGTTGGAAAGGTATTGTTATTGTGATCAGTAGCTTCACAGGAAAATCAAAGATGAAGTATGACAAGGTCATCAACATGATTTTGACGAAAGAGATCATAATGCAGTTGAACAATGCCTCCACTTCAAGTTTAGCCTTGAATGTGGAAAGCCAAGGAAAAGGAAGTGGGCATGGATGATCAAACAATCACAAAAAATCTAGGACCTGGCCATCTAGATCTAGAAATCCCAGAGGTTTCCAGAGCACAAAGAACGTTGAGTGCTGGAATTGTGGAAAGGCTAGACATTTCAGCAACTAGTGCAAAGGTTCGAGAAAGGAATCTAAGGTGACGACGGAAACAAATATCGCCTCCTTCTCAGGATAAAAAGATGCACTAATATGTTCTTTGGATAGCAAACATGAGTCTTGGGTCTTAGACTCCAGAGCCTCATTTCATGTCACTTGTAGCAGAGATAGCCTAGAGGAGTACACACTAGGTAATTTTGGCAAGGTGTACCTTGGCAGCGATCATTCTTGCGACATAGTTGGCAAGAGAGTTGTGAAGATCAAGATAAATGAGTCAGTATGGAAGCAGAAGGATGTCATATATATTCTAGACCTGAGAAAAAAATTTGATCTCAGTTGGTCAACTGGCAAATGAAGGATACACGACGACATTTATTGGTGATGAATTGAAGGTTTCAAAGTGTGTACTAATGATTGCACGAGGTAAGAAAAACGGAACACTTTATCTAACCTCTAATGCTTCTATGTCTATTTCAGTTACTGTAGGAAATGACGATAGCAACATCTAGCACCAACGATTCGGTCACATGAGCGAGAAAGGACTCAGGGTGATGCACTTAAAGGGACAATTGAGTGGTCTACGGTCGGTCAAGATTGACATGTGGGAGGATTGCATATTCGGGAAATAAAAGAGGGTTAGTTTCTAGACAAACACCCGTACCCTAAAGAAGGAGAGACTAGAACTAGTCCACTCAGATGTATGGGGACCAACGCCCGTATCATCCATAGGCAGAAGGAATTACCTCGTCACATTCATTGACGATCATTTTCAGAAGGTATGAGTTTACTTTCTAAAGTATAAGTCGGAAGTCTTTGATGCTTTCAGGGTATGGAAAGCTATGGTTGAAAATGAAACTGGTTTGAGAATCAAAAAGTTGAGAATATACAATGGTGGTGAGTATGAAGACACTAGGTTCAAGAAATTTTGCTATAAGCACGGTATCAAGATGGAAAAAACTGTGTCAGGTATGCCTCAACACAACGGCGTAGCTGAGCGGATGAACCGAACGTTATCTGAAAGAGTCAGAAGCATATGTATAGAGTTAGACTTACCATTGCAGTTCTGGGTAGAAGCAGTTGGCACAACAACGTACTTAATTAACAGGGGTCCATCAATACCATTGGACCACCGTATACTAGAAGAGGTATGGAGCGAAAAAGAGATGAGACTTTCACATTTGAAAGTTTTTGGTTGTGTTGCATATGTATATATTAGTGACCATGTCAGAAACAAGCTTTGCAATGTCCCTCAATTTCTTAACATAAAATATCACATAATAAATAAAATGGTCAACCCGAACTCGTGGGTAGCGGGGACACCTGTCAAACACAGCGGAAAACCTAACAGCAGTAAACATAAAATCTCAAACATCCAATCATAAAACATAATACCAGAGCATTCTATACATCCTCACATACATTAAAATATCTCTAGGGTCAAACACAAAATAACTCTGATGCTATTACAAAATCTTACCCTTCTCACAGGATAATCTCACTAGCTCAACAGCGGCCTTGACCCGCTGGTCTCTCAGGGACTCCTGAAAAATTAATTAAGTTTGGGGGTGAGACACTTCTTAGTAAGGGAAAATAAACTAAATACAGCTGTGTGCCAACATGAATATTTAATGCATTTGTACGTATACAGTACATTTCGTAATTCTATAAACATCATCATATCATAGTGGGTAAACATATATTTTCACATCTGTTAATAAATCATAACATACATAAAATCATCTGTTATAACTGTAGTACTAAAAACAAACCCAGGATGACTAGCTAGCTGGTGTCATGTATTACCCCCCATGACGGGTTGTGCAGCCCGAAGGTGGGACCCTACAATGGCTGGCCGACCACTACCGAATCAAATATGTCTGTAAGTATGATGAGCCCGCCACACCCTGGTCCAGACTGCCAGGTGAACGTCCACACTCTACTGAAAGCCACATCGACTATCCATCTCTCATCCCCTCGTGGGATGGTTAGCACTAGTTTGTTGTAGATATCTGATCTACACATATAGCTATGGTACCAAGCCCATGAACTGAATTAAACTAACATCCTGGTGGTGATAACATATAATACATGATCATATATATAAAATCATTACGGCATCGTGCCGAAAACATAAATACGTGGCCTCGCGCCAATAACATAAATACGGCCTCGTGCCGATAACATAAATACATGGCCTCGCGCCAATAACATAAATACGGCCTCGTGCCGATAACATAAATATATGGCCTCACGCCAAAATTGTTTCAGGTATATATATTCTGAAAATACATCATTTATCATATAATCGTCAAAACCATCACAACATAACTCATATTTTCATAATACCTGAAATCATGCTTTGTTCGTAAAATCTTTCACATCATAATACATTTCATACAAAATAATATTCATGCCATACATATGCTGTTAAAAGTCATACTTCATATTCTAAAATCGTGAATTACTTACATCTCATACATACATATACATTTTAATCATCATAGCAGTATTTTCCCAATCGTTCATTTCATTTGTAGTACACAATATAACATATGTTTTTCTAAAAATAAATTTACTCATAATCAATAATAATTTGTATGAAAAATTACTGCTTTAGTTTATTCCCTTACCTGACTACTGAGAAATTCCTTAGGACCCAAATCCTATGCTCTTAGCGCCCGAAATTCAACTCCTGAAATTTACATTTTCCCCAGATTAATTAATCTATTTCTCCAAAATAATACTCATCTAATCTTCTCTAGGCTCCATATATCTCAAATTAATATTTAAACTATTATTTAATATTCCTAATTAATTTTCCAAAATTTACCTACGAGTCCCAAAATTACCCCCGCGGCGCTCACCCGGGCCCTAAATTTCAGAAATCCTACTTCAGTCCTAGATGTTTAATATTTTAGCATTTTTAAATTAATGCTAATTAATTAAAAATAAGCCTCTTAATAATCGCCGCACCCCAAATTTGGGGTTTTGGCTCGATACCCCCCACGAGAATTTCGTCCCACTAGACTTGTAGAGAATCATCCCTAGATTCTCGTGGTAGTGTCCGTTCGTCAATTGGGCTTATATTTTGCAAGAAATTAAAGAAAAAGGAAAAATGGCTTACCCCAGGGAATACGCTTATGCCGCTCCTACCACCGATCCGCTTAGGTAGAAATGACGGCAGCAGCGAATGGAGTCCAGTGGTATCTTCGGATTTTTGATCGGGTGAAAATCCGTCATGATCGAGGAGAGAGGGAGAGAGAACGTGAGGAGAGAGAGAGAGAGAGAGTTCACGTTGCAGAAGAATAAGAAAAGAAAAGAAAAGAATGAAGAAGAAGAAGAAGATAGGGGTGCAGAGAACTTTTAATAAAAAATTTCATAATAATAATAATAATAATAATAATATATTTAATTAATATAATAATAATATATTTTATTAATAAAAATAAAAATAAATTTTAATTAATTAATTATTTTTATTTTTCTTTTAAATCCGATTAATTAATTAGTTAATTAATTAAAAATTAATTAATTAATTATTATTTATTTATTTATTTATTTTTTTGGAAATCAATCCACTAATTTTTTTTTTTTTTTTATATCTCTGTTTTTGAGGTTTTTACAAGCTTGATCCTAAGTACCAAAAATGCACCTTTGTCAGTTATGGTGAAGATGAATATGAGTATTGCATTTTGGGATGATGAAAACAAGAAATTAATCAGAAGCAGAGACGTGATTTTTAACAAAAAGGTGATGTATAAAGACAGGCACACAACAGAATCCACCGAACCAGTTCAGAGAGAGTCAACTTATGTAGATATGGATGATGTCTTAGAAGGTGTTGGGACGTAACAACAGAGTGTTGAGAATCCTCAAACAGAGGAACCATTGGAGCAAATTATCGCACCACCGCCTCCTACTCTAGCTCCGAAGCTTAGGAGATCTTCTTGGCCCCATGTACCAAATAGAAGGTATATAGATTACTTACTTTTTACAAATGGAGGAGAGCCTGAATGCTATGATGAAACATGTCAAATGGCAGATGCGAGCAAGTGGGAGCTTGCAATGAAGGACGATATGAAGTCCCTCACCTCCAATAGAATGTGGGAACTAGCTAAGTTGCCTAAAGGTAAGTAGGTTCTTCACAACAAATGAGTGTATAGGATCAAAGAAGAGCATGATAGATCCAGGAGGTACAAGACCCGATTGGTAGTTAAAGGCTTCGAGCAGACGAATGTGGTGACTACAGAGAAGC
This sequence comes from Malania oleifera, assembly GCF_029873635.1. Taxonomy (NCBI): domain Eukaryota; kingdom Viridiplantae; phylum Streptophyta; class Magnoliopsida; order Santalales; family Ximeniaceae; genus Malania; species Malania oleifera. The sequence goes on from NC_080423.1 coordinate 100,903,990, forward strand.
TGAAGTTGTGCTTAGCTTCAGTTGATCTTCATGCTTGAAAATAGATATGAGCACATCATTTGTCTATACACTGGTTGAGATGGTGTCTCCGTATCCAAGTGGGAGAATGTTGAGCTACGCACAGTATGTGGAGACGGCAACACCACCCTCTGTAGCTTACGTTGAAATGAAGACCTGTAGTAAATGGAGACCAGTAGCCCTCCACCAACCTTGCCTACCATGGCTGACATTAAGCCACCAACCTTTGAATTTTACCCCTATCTCAGGTTATATAAATGTGACGGGTGTTGTGTTTTATTTGTGGGTGGAAGTGTGTGCAAAGCAGAGAGAGAGAGAGAGAGAGAGAGAGAGAGAGAGAGAGAGAGAGTTGAGTTGAGCAGCGTGACTCATTCTCCTTGTATTATTCTCCCGGTTATAGTGAATTGGTGTGTGCTCTGTGGACGTAGGTCGATTCGGCCGAACCACGTAAATCTGATATTTTGTTTTTGTTATTTATTTTTACCTATGTGTGATTGTTACTTCTAGATCCACCCCAAGAAAAATAACTTTCATAAAAGATAAAAAATGATGATGAAATGAGAAAATACTTCGTCATCATGAATAAAATCTTTTTTAGGCTATTGAAATGAAAACTTTGAAAAACTAGCAGCAAATTCATTCTAGAATGTTGACTATTTTATTAATTATTTGTTGCTTACCATTAATGATAAATCATGTTCATGATTATCAACATTGTAAAACAGACCAACACATATATTCCATTCCCACCTTTCTTGAACATTATAATATTCCATGCTGCTTATTATAGCTAGTGTGTATACTACAAAGTTCTTCTAAAAAAAGCAAACTTAATTAGACCTTCAACTCTTACCTTCTAAGAGCTTAAAAAATGTTCTTATTTTGTCTATCTTATTGAATGATTTTTAGAGTTAGAAGTGGGTAGCAGCCACTCCTTGGAACCAGCACCATGTTCTAAAATATATTAAATTTTAGTTATACAGGAAAGTACTATTAGCATGGATGATATATTTCCAATGAAATAATTTGTATTATTCATGTTTTTATATAAAAAATTTTAGTGCCATATAAAATTTAAATTCTCCATATAATAAGATAGGAATAGTAAAAAGAAATAAAGGTAGGTGATGACACTTTCTTAGAAGTTGCATAATGAATTCTAAAATATATCTATTACTTTTAGTGCTCTAGAGTCATAGGGTTGCTTAACTTTTAAGATTATTTTGCCTTTATATGTATACACACACTATCCCTACCTAGAGTCTATGCACATATGAATACACCATTTTGTTTTTTTGTTATGGGTCAATATAAGTCTTGTTACCTTTAACTCGATAGAAGTTCATATTCCTTTACTTATTGTCTTTGATCAATTAAAGCATGCTACGAATTTTTTAAAACAAATTTAATAATCGTTTGAGAATACTTATAGAAAAAATGTTTTTTTTTTTCCAAAAAAAGACACTAAATTAGAAAATTACTAAAAATAAAAACTAAGTTGTGTCAGTAGTCATAAGCATTGTTTATTGTGTTTAAAAATAAATACTGATTAAAATAACATTTGGAACTAAAGTTTTCTATTTAACATTTTAAGTATTTTCTAATTAATAGTTTAATTTATATTTATTTTAATTAAAAAAATTTAGTTAATATTTTAATATTTCCATTAAAAAGATATTATGTGATTATAAGTTTCTAGTTAACAATAATAATGTTATCAATTGGTTTTCATAATATTATTAGATTTATAATTTTCATATAGCTTACAATTAATTCCAAATTAATAATATCAAAATTCAATAATAATAATAATTATTATTATTATTATGTTAATTTAGACCCTTTCGGGAACATGACTAATTCACAAGAATATATAGCAGACATTCCTTTAACAAAAACATAATAGGTATATCAGGTGTATACACTTTAACAAAATTAGGCAATTATATGTATTTTTTTTTTTTTGAACACATGATAAAATTATGTTAGTTCTAGTGTATACAACCGGTATATCTAATATTTTCTCTCTTTCAACCTTTACTTGTCACATTAAATATTAATTTTAATTAAAAAACTATAATTCTTATGACCTTAACACTTAATTAGAAAAGTTTTTGATAAGTTAGTCGACCTTTTAATTGTCTAATTGAGTGTCATGCCTATTTAGTCTACTAACCTCTTTTTAAATAGATAGGCGATAAAAAGGATAGGAAAATTGGATGGTAAAAAAAAAGTAGGTAGGAGCATTTTTTTAGAAGTTGCATGATGAATTCTAAAATATTTTTAATTTTAAGGGTGTTTCGTATATATATACTATTTATATTTTACTATAATAAATTTAAAATGCAATATAGAATTTAAATTTAAAATTTTAAGTTCTACTAACCTCAATGCACATGATGCTTCATTTACTCTCATCAATTTCCTTTTTAGTCTAGTTCACTTTATCAATCGTAGTTGATAAAAAGGATGGAGACCTTTTCTCATCTCCAAATTCCAGTATTAACCATGGAAAAGTCAAAGCTAAGCTTCCTCCGAACCCTTCATTCATTCTGAGTCTCCGTCATAGAACTATTTCTGACCTTGAGCCCATCCTTCGAAACCTCCACGCCAAGTATGGCCTTGTTGTCACCCTCCCCCTTGGCGTCACTATAAAAAAAAAATGTATTTTTTGGTGGTGGAAGTATTAGTAACCAATTAATAGTTATCACAAATAATGCATTTATAATGAAGAAATTATAATTCGTCACTAATATATCAATGATGAAAATAATGTCTACCACTAGTAAAAACTCAGTAGTGACGAATTTAGATCCATCACTAATATATTCGTTACTAAAAAAGTTGTTTTCCACGACGCCAATATATTAGTAACATTTTTTTGGTGAATAGAGACGAAAGCAATGCATCACTATTACCCTTTTAGTGACCCATTTATGACGCATCACTATTAATATCTTTAGCAACGATTTGCCTTCGTCACTAATAGTTTTAAGTATGTTACATTAATTATAATTTAGTGGCTATGTTTAGTGACGGTACTAAATTGTCACTAAAACCATCTATAGTGATGAAATCCATGTTCTTCAGCATTAGTTTTTCCCATAGTATTTTGTAAGAGCCTGGTGAGAGTTCTTAGTGACGGTTTCGAAAACTATCACTAATAGTTTAAACTATTTTCCCATTGAATTGCTGTTATTTACACTCTATAGTGATGGATTTCAAGCTGGTACTAATAGTAGACTCATAGTGACCGTTTCAAAACTGTGACTATTGCCCTTCAATTAAATTGAAGGATATGTAGACTTTATAGTGACAAAATCAGAGTGGTCACTAATAGTTTACTTTTAGTAACAGTTTTAGAACCGTCACTAATGGTTTGAGTACTGATTATTAGTGACGGTTTCTAAGTGGTCACTATTTCCCCCTTCTATTTAATTGAAAGATATATACAAACTTTGTAATGACGAAATCATAGTGGTCACTATTGTCTACTTTTAGTGATGATTTTTAAATTGTCACTAATGGTTTGCATGTTGATTAGTAGTGATGATTTTTAAATCGTAAATTCAAAAAAAAAAAAAAAAAAAACAAAAAGTAGCAGCTGCTACGTTAGTGATGCGTGTCAAACTCCCAACGCCCATCACGTCCTACCACGTGGCAGATGATGTCATGTTGACGTCACCTGTTACAATAAATTCAAAAAAATAAAAATAATAAATCTTATGCACCATGTGTTGCCACCATCGATTGACACATGACAACCCTTTTCTGATCGAGTCAACCTGATTTAACTTGAGTCAACACAAGTTGACCCATTGACTGGTTCAAACTAGTTGAACTGGCTTTAAACCGTCCATTTCACTTTTTAATTTAAAAATTAATTTTAGTTAATTTTAAATTTTTAAAAAATTGGAAAAATAGTAAAAAATTATGAAAAAAAATCAGGAAAAGATAAATAAAAATGATTTGAGTCATTTTTGACTCAGATAACCAAAAAATTGAAAAAAAATAAATAAAAATATTGCAAAATTCCTCAAAGCCCTGAAAAATTGTAGAAAAAAACTAAAAATTTTGAAAAATCTAGGAATGTTTTAAGGAATCTTTTTACTTAAATTTTATGAATTTGATTGATCATTTCGTATATTTATTATTTACATATATTTTATTTTGTATGTGCCTCAATGATTAAAAAAAAAAGGTAAAAAAGTGTTTTACACCTCACCTATATTTGTTATGAGAGAGGGTTTATCTAAAAATATCCCATCCGTCCGAAGTCTTATTAGACATTCCTAAAGCCCAACTTATTATTATTATTATTATTATTATTATTTAAAAGTGTAGCATTTATTTTGTTTATTAAGGAGTTAATTAAATACCATTCGATTCAATTTTATGATAATTCATAATTAATTAGGCAATGTTAGTATAACGAATGTGTAGGTGCGTATATCTTTCTCTCGCATAATTGTACTTTCAATCTCAGTTTTGATAAAAGCAAACCGAGATTATTGATTCCTTGACCTAAAATTAGTTTAGGAATCAATTAATGAGTAGTAATTAGAAAAATTAATCCTATTCGAAAAAAAATAGGGTAATGATGATTCCATTAAATTTTCGATTTGTTATTGTACCCACCATTCCTCAGTGCATATAAGACATTGACCTCCATAAATAAGAAATAGAATGTGAAAATAGATTCTCGAGATTAGATGACAATATGGTAATCAATGTTTGAGAAGAGTAGGGGTTAGAGTAATGAATGCAAATCTTCAATCCAGAGAAAAATCTACAAATGCAATAATTGCAATGGCATCAACAGCTATTTCTAATGACCAAGACCCTCTACTACCCAGTTTATGGCTATCTAAACTGTTGTTGCTTTGTTGATCTGTTGAAAATCTCCTTGCCCTTTGACCTTTGCAATGTGGCTAGGGTTTCTTCTCTCTATTTGGAGAAGCCCTCAAAAGCTAATTACATCTGGGAATTTAATTAGGAAAAACTTTATGCATATATAAGTCTATATATATACATAATGCTCTAGAACATCTAGCTCTGTACAATAGAAGAAAAATGCTCAACATCATAGACTTGTGATCATCATGCATGGCCTATGCCCTACAACTTTCATTTCTATCTGTAATGCTGAAAAATGTTGAAGTAATAACTGGTATTTGATTGTGCATAAAAATAAGTGCTGATAATAATAATAATAATAATAATAATAATAATAATAATGTACTACTTAGCATCAACTTAAAATACTATTATATATAACAATATATTATTAGATTATGTTCATAATTAATAATAATAATTTTAAAATTAACAAACACTGTTAATTAAAATTTCCAGTTTAATATTTTTATTTAACATTTTATGTATTTTCTATTTAAAAATTTATTTAATATTTAAGTATTTTCTATTAGATAAACTAACATACAATTTCTATTTTTTAAATAGCAATAGTATTATTACATATTTAACTTCATAATGTTATTTTTTATAATTTATTTTATACATTATCATTGTTCCTAATTAATAAAATAAAAGTTCAATAATGAGACAGGAAAAGAGGGAGAGATGGGGATTTGGTGGAGCAACACTAGGTCAAGTGAAGAACCACCAAACCTAATGGTGGAGTGAGAAGGGGAGCAGTGAGAGAGGGGGATGACATCCCCTAGATGGAGGAGGAGGGCACAAGAGAGGAGAACAATCAAGGCGGAGGATAGGCTTTTTTTTGGATTACGCACCGAGTTTTCACGTGTCCATTTTACGGTCCACGTGACTAATCCTACGACCCTTAAAGCCGACCCCACAACTCCAAAGGGAGTTAAATTTCAAGAATCCAGAAGCAGAAACGAACCCAAGAGGGTTTGAACACCCGACCTCGTGAGAGGTACTCCCGAAGCCCGCATTACCACCTGAACCACACCCCGGGAGAGAGAGAGAGAGAGAGAGAGAGAGAGAGAGAGAGAGAGAGAGAGAGATTGTTAAAATTTATAAGTTTGCCATCACCTACGCATGGAAATACTCCTAAGTAGCCAAATGCAATTATACTCGATCACTATGGTGGGAGCATGGTGGGAGGGCTTTGGATCGTGGTGGGCCAATGATTCCTACAAATCTAGCACTGGAAGGTTGTGGTGGTGCGGGGTGATCATGGGAGGGGAAGCATTACTGGTGAAAGCAGAACCATGGAAGAAACAGGGACAATTAAGGAGAGAGAGAGAGAGAGAGAGAGAGAGAGGGAGGGGGGGGGGGGGGGATATAGGATAACATAGGAGTAACGAATGTGCATGAAAAGGAGTGAAGTATAGAGGGTTATAGAGGGCGTTGTCATTTTGTCCTTTTTCTTTTTTTTTGGGGGGGTGATGGGGAATAGTCAAAAGATTAATAAAATACAGTGATGCTATATAGAATTCAAGTTAACAATTCCAAGGTTAGTAATAGTTTAGCATTTATGTAGAGACTATTAAATGCAAATAAATTTCTTAATTTTGAAATTTAGAATCACGAGCTTTGACACGAGAGCCTTGAAATGATCAAATTTTGAATATCTTAATCAGGTATTACACTTTTTAATCTACCATTTTAGAATTCAAGCAAACAACTCCAATTCATTGAAGGTTGGATCAGTAATTGTCTAGCATTTTTGTAAAGACTATTAAGTGCAAATGAGTGTCGTATTTTTGAAATTTAGAATCATAGGCTTTGACACCAAAGCATTGAAATGATCAAATTTTGAATATCTTAACCAGGTATTACACTTTTTAGTCTATCATTTTATGTTTTTTTATTGGTATGAGTTGAGAAGGACAAAAGAAATAAAGCATCTTTATGTTTTTTTTTATTGGTATTTGGAATGATGTAAGAAATAAAGCAAATTGTGAAAAGTAACAGAAATAAATAGCAAAAATGACAAAGGTGAGGAATTAAATGATGAATTGGGGATGGTAAAGGTAGGAAAATATTTTTTCAAAAGTTGCAAGATGACTAGTAAAATACATCTAGTGCTTTTACCACGTTAAAATTTTAAGGATGTTTTGTCTTATATATATATATATATATATATATAGTTAAAATTTAGGGATAGTTTAATTAATTCATAAGATAATTTATATTATTCATATTCCATTATAATAATTTAAAATATAATATAAAATTTTAATTCATGAATACATATTTATTTAAATATTTGTTCTCACATTGAAATTCAATGCCCATATCTATCTCTCTGCCTCTCACACAAACTATCTCTATATATAAGCATAGGAATACATCGTCAATCCATATAAGCCTTGTTATTGATTACAAAGATGGGGACCTGGTTTATCATCATCACATCCCTTTGCATCCCTGCGCTTCTCAAGCTCCTCTTTGACCTTCTCTCAACTCCAGACTCCAATCTTAAACACACTAAAATCAAAGGTAAGCTCCCTCCGGGGCCATTCACTTTTCCCATCATAGGCAACTTCTTATGGCTTCGCAAAACCTTCTCCGACCTCGAGCCCATCCTTCGAAACCTCCACGCCAAGTACGGCCCCGTCGTCACCCTCCCCATCGGCCTTCGTCCTGCCATCTTCGTTCGTAGCCACTCCCTCGCCCACCAAGCCTTGGTCCAAAATGGAGCCGTCTTTACTGACCGCCCCGCCGCTCTCCCCACTGAAAACTTAGTTAGTAGCAACCAACACAACATCAACACGGCCGCGTATGGCCCCACCTGGCGTGTCCTCCGCCGCAACCTCGCTTACGAAATGCTCCATCCTTCGCGCTTGAAGTCCTTCTCTCATGCCCGCTCGCGGGCCTTGCACATCCTCGTCAGCTTCCTTAAGTCCCATTCTCAGTGTGGAGATTGTCAACTCGCGAACCATTTCCAATACTCCATGTTCTGCGTGTTGGTTTTCATGTGTTTCGGCGACAATGTCGACGAGAAGAAGATTAGGGAGATTGAAATGGTGGTTCGCGAACTGTTGGTATCCTTGGAGGGATTTGGTATTCTTGATTTCTGGCCGAGATTGGGGAAAATCCTATTTTGGAATCGTTGGAAGGAGCTCAAGAGGCTTTGGAAGGCTCAAGAAGACTTGTTGGTCCCTTTAATAAGAGCCATAACAACGAAAGATAACCAACATCAGCAAGCACCTACATACGTGGAAACCTTGATAGATCTTGAACTCCCAGAGGAGAAGAGAAAGCTTAAAGAAGGAGAAATGGTGACTTTGTGCTCGGAGTTTTTGGCCGCCGGCACAGACACCACGTGGACGGCGCTGGAGTGGATCATGGCCAATTTGGTGAAACACCCACATGTTCAAGAAAAGCTCTTTGCAGAGATTAAAGAGGTTGCGGGTGGCGCAGAAGTGATAAAAGAAGAGGAGCTAGAGAGGATGCCATATCTGAAAGCGGTGGTGTTGGAAGGGCTACGGCGGCACCCGCCAGCTCACTTCGTGTTGCCTCACGCCGTGACGGAAGAGACGACATTAGGGGGCTATGTTGTGCCCAGAAACGCGACGGTGAATTTCTTGGTGGCGGAGATGGGGTGGGATCCGGAGGTGTGGGAGGATCCGATGGGTTTCAAGCCGGAGAGGTTTGTGGAGGATGGGAAAGTGGTGTTTGATATCGCTGGGAGCAAGGAGATAAAGGCGATGCCGTTTGGGGTGGGGCGGAGAATGTGTCCTGGGTCAGGATTGGCCATGCTCCATTTGGAGTACTTTGTAGCCAATTTGGTTTGGAATTTCGAATGGGCGAGTGTGGAGGGAGATGGGGTTGATCTGTCTGAGAAGTATGAGTTTACAACTATGATGAAGTATCCATTAAGGGCCTCCTTGTCCTCTAGGCACAAATGAGAGTAATTGTTGTGAAGTTGGCCAATTAAGCGATAGCTAATTGAAGAAAAATATTTACTTGGCTTTTCGACGTTTTCATTCCAAGAAAAATAAAGGGTAGGGATGGAGCTAGTAATCTTTAATTTCATATGACATCTTTGTAATTAGATCAGTAGATTTCAAATTTTAGGTAAAGATTTGGCTTATTATTTCTCTATTTTAAATGGTCAAATGGTCCATTTCTTTGCATATTTAGCATCATTTAGCACATGCGAATTAAGCACAATGCATGAGACTCTATATATAGCATAACAATTCAGTCGAACAAAACTATTCTCGTGTTTGGAGAGGCCTTCGATTTGGAGCTGTATTGGATTTGGATAAGATGATGTATGAAAATATATTGTCATTTGTCCAAATCCAAAGTATGATATCTATGCTTCCAAACACTACCAAAATGGAAGTAAAATACTTAATTAGGCATACAAAAATTGAAATTGATTTTCATTCAGTTCATTAGTAAAAGTATATTTGTAGCTTTTTTCATCAATACAAAATATAATTTGATCATCAAAGTATTGCTTAATATTTACAGTAGAATATGCAATCAATTTAAATTTACTTAAAGACTACATGTGCATAAAGAGTTTATAGACAAGAGTAGCGTGCATTTTGATTTAAAGGACTAAATTGCTCTTTTGATTTTGGGAAAAAAAGTTTCTTTATCAATATGCTACTTCTTCTACACATTCATCTCTATTCCATTACAGAATGAAGAATAGTTTAATCGATTTCAATTTAGGATGAACATAGGTAATATTTTTGAAGAAATTCAGAGTCTAGAAATTCATGATTTAAAGGACGAAATTAAAATTGAACCCATTAATTCATTTCGTTAGAATAACAAATTGAATTTGTTTACCTATGATATAACATACTAAAGAGACTCCAATAGTATGCATATATGTGTATATGTGTGCATATACACTCAATCACCAAATTATGCATACACAAAATGACAACATATGATTAAATTCGAATAAATTCTTCCATATAACACACTCAAAAGATTTTAGTAATATGTATATATATATATATATATATATATACACGCGCACACACGCAAACAAAGGCTAGGGCATCCAATCATGGAATAATGCCCACATCTATATTAATATAATAATAAATTACCTTAAAAATGAACTTGAATTTCAAGGAAAAAATAAAATTAAATCCTTCAAACAAATTTGTATGGTAAACAATATAATAATGAATTTAAACTTATGCTTAGCATAGCTCAATGTTAACCGAAACATCAAGATCGACCTTATCATGTTTCATACCCAAATCTACATATGGCTAAACAAGTTTTTGTTTCAACCTTTTATTTATTTATTTATTTTGCCTACAACAGTATATATTTTGAACAAAGTTTTCTAATTTAAAAAAGCATATTGAAATTGGAAGACAGAAACATCCAATGACGCACAATCGTAGACCTCGAAAGTCAAAAGAAAATAGGAAAAGAACAAAAAGACAACATTAACATTGATTCCAAATGTAAAGGGTACAAATTAAAATTAAATCTTTGTAAAATTTGGATGGAGGACAGGCAAACCAATGTTAACTAGAAGGTGGACGGTTTTGGTTTGTGGAGTGGGAATGGGATCATGGTACAACACATGCTCCAAAACATGAAATATTAGGGGTATACTTGATAAGATATCTTGGCGAAAAAAGTGTAACGACATGTGTATATTTTGGGGAGGATGTTTAGTTATTTCTAAATCAAGAAGAGATTGAATAGATTAACAATGAAAGAAAAATGAGTTAGAATGTGATGATTCCCCACTTTTAACCTAATAAAAAGTTACGTGTAATTTTGGATCCTTAGATTTAACATTTTGAAATGAAAATATACCACATTTTGAAACATTCATACCAATACGTGGTTAACTAGGGTGTTTAGTGTTTTTTGGTAACTATGGGCAAAATGTTGTGCAAATTAATGCACATCATGCGGAAATAATGATCATGCAATGCAGCAACTACTGATGAATAATACAAAACACAATCACTGCATAGATAATAAAGAAAGCGATAAAATCAGAACATAAGGAATTTAACATGGTTAAGTAGAATGCCTACGTCCACGGGAGCAAGCGGCGGCTAAAATTCACAATTTGTCCAAAATATGGGTTACAACATTGTATATATATATATATTCTAACTCTACACATATAGAGGGATTAGAAAGTTCCCTAATTACCCCTATATCAATTCTCGAAGGATTTTCCCCGAACCTCAACCTTTGATTTTCTCAATTCAAAATTTAAAAAATGACATTGAACATAATGGTTGAAGGTTTGATGAAACCATTTACGGTTTCCATCTAACTTGGCCTCTGGAAAATACCGTCGATGTAACCATTGATTCACTCTACAAATTCCGTCGATGGTTTTCTTCCTGTATTGGCCTTTGGAAAATACTGTTGATGTAATCGTTGACTCACTCTACAAACCGTTGACAGTTTTCTCCTACAGACCAACTTCCTTATTTTTCCTTAGCATGCTTTCTTTGTACATTTGTTCCACTCAATATGAGCTACATACTACAATAATCTCCACCTTGGTGAATATTCACACCTTAGTAGAAAACAAAAATAGAACCCACAACTCCATCTAGGACAATAGGTTAGGATGCCTCCCATCTAGCATTTGGAGATGTTAATCAAGTCCAAGCAATGCTTGAAATTGTCCTTGGTAATAGGTTTTTGTCAACATGTCTGTTGCATTCTCAAAAGTATGAACTTTCTCAAGCATTAGGTCATGACCAGAAGAAACCAATTCCCCAATCCTGTGAAATCTGACATCTATGTGTTTGGTCTTTGCATGATACACCTGGATCTTTGCCAAATAAATGACACTCTTACTATCAAAATGCATCTTAACTCCACATTCCTAAATACCCAACTCCTTGACCTCCTGTAAGCCACAATGTTTCGTTGGCAGCCTCAGCCATTGCCATATACTTTGACTCAGTTGTAGATAGTGCAACTAGAGAATGAACCATGGACCTCCAACAAATAGCGCCCCCCCGCCCCCCCAACAAGAGTGAATACATGCCTTGTGATAGACCACCTGTCATCAAAGTCTTTTGCATAGTCAGCATCCACGTATCCCACAACTGAAGGATCAACCTATTGCCTACCAAACATGATGTCATAGTCTGCAGTACGTCTTAGGTATATGAAAATCCACTTGACTACATCCCGAATTTGAAAGAAACTTGCTCACCACACTTACAACTTGTGCCATATCCAGTCTTGTACAAACCATAGCTTACATTAAGCACCCCATTGCACTCGCATATGAAATCTTTGACATGACTTGAATTTCATCATCTGTCTTCGGGCACTGGGCGGTAGACAATCTAAAATGATTCTCCAACGGTGTACACATTGGTTTTGCATTCTCCATGCTGAATCTCTCCAACACCCTCTTCACATAGCTACGCGGAGATAACCATAATCTACTAGGCTCTGTTCCTGTGAATCTCCATCCCGAGAATTTTCTTGGCCGCACCAAAATCATTCATGTCAAATTCTTTGCTTAAGAGGGTTTTTAATCTTTCACTAATACCGTACGATTAGTGACGAATTTTAATCCTTCACTAATACAGTACTATTAGTGACGAATTTGAGTTGAGCCGATGTAGAATTTATTGTGACGGTATTAAGGTTTTAGTGACGGTTATAATCTGTCACTAATACTTCATTATTAGTGACGAATTTAGAATTCGTCATTAATAGCTAGTAGTAACAGTAGATATAACAGCTAATTTGAAACTGTTACTAATACTTATAAATTCGTCACTAATAGTATTAGTGACTGATTTGATCCTTCACTAATAGCATGATTTTTTGTAGTGTGATGTCAAAAAGGGGGAGAAGTTTTGAGTGAAAAAATTGAAAAAATGAGCTTGGTATTGAAAAATTGAAATTTTGTAGCAAAAGAGGGAGAAGTATTTGACAAAGGGGGAGAAATATTTGACATTGAATGTGTAATAACCCCAAAAAGGGATATAGAAGATTAATGGAATGATTCAAAAAAAAAAAAAAAATAATCGGATTTAAAAAAAAGAAAGAAAAAATAATAATAATTTAAATTAATTTTTATTTTAATTAATAAAATATATTATTATTATTATTAATTAAATATATTATTATTATTATTATTATTATTATTATTATTATTATTATTCTCTTGAAGCTTCTAGCTTCAGGAGATTTAATGTTTCATTTAATTTCTTCTTCTTCTTCTTCTCTTTTCCTGCGTGCAGGAACTCTCTCTCTCTCTCTCTCTCCTCTTATTCTCTCTCCCACTCTTCTCGATTTCATGGTGGATTTTTGCCCAATCGAAAATCCGAAGATACCATTGGACTCCATTCTCCATTGCCGTCATTTCTATCGGAGCGGATCGATAGTAGGAGCGGCGTAGGTGTATTCCCTGGGGTAAGTTATTTTCCCCGTTTTCTTTTATTTCTTGCAAATTATAAGCCCAATTGACGAACAGACACAACCACGAGAATTTAGGGATGATTCTACAAGTCTAGCTAAATGGAATTTTCGGGCGGTGTCGGGCCAAAACCCCAAATTTGGGGTGCGGGGGTTATTAAAGGGCTTATTTTTAATTAATTAGAATTAATTTATAATTTCTAAAATATTGGGCATCTGGGGCTGAAGTAGGATTTCTGAAATTTAGGGTCCGGGTGAGCGCCGCAGGTGTAATTTTAGGACCCGCAGGCAAAATTTAGAAAATTAAGTGGGGCTGTTAAATGTTAGTCTAAATATTAATTTGAGGTATATGGAGCCTAGGGAAGGTTAGATGAGTATTATTTTGGAGAAATAGATTAATTAATTTGGAAAAAATGCAAATTGTAGGAGTTGAATTTTGGACGCTAAGGGCGTGAGATTTTGGGATTCTAGCAAGACTCTCAGTAAGTCAGGTAAGGCGAATAAATTATAACAGTCTTTTTATAAAAATTATGGGTTGAGAAATATGTGAAAATGGCGTATGTTATTTTACTTGAAATTTATTATGATATAAATATCAAATGAAATTTGTGTGGCATATGATTTATATTGAGAAACGTTTAAACTTAGTTAGATGATTTACCCTGTGAAATATGTGCTACTGAAATGTGTTTTAATATGAGAATTGAAATGTAGCAAAATGATGAAAGTGAAATGTGCAAGAAATGTATTCTCTGAGAAAATGAAGAAAGGTGAAATATGGAAATGTGTTTTGAGAAATATTAAGTAATTGTGAAATAAGATATGTATATAATAGTATGAGATGAGATGAATTATGAACTGAGAAAATATCATTTAAATAATGAAATGTGTTGAGAATATTGATATTGAAATGTGAATATGTGAAATGAAAATATTGCAAAGTTAATTCTGCAATATGAAAATGAGAAATGTGGAAATACGTGAAATATGAATGATAAAATGCCAATACCGCATAATGATTGCGGGTATGTAGTGGTAAACCCTGTTGGATGGTTATGATATTGAGCACGGTACCGTTGCTAGTGGTGTTAGTGCAACCACACGGACTCTTGGAGCGTGTGGCGTGACAGTCAACTGTGCCATTTTGTAGGGTTGTTGGCCCTCTTGAGTCCGGATCAAGGTTATAGGCATGCCAGTCGTATTACAGACGCAATATGTGATATGATATTTGATCTAACTGGGTCGGCCAACCGCGGTTAGATCCAGCCTTCGGGCCGCACAACCTTGACCATGAGGGGAAGCATGACGTGGATAGAAAGATCCTCAGGGTGGCCATGAGTTACAGACGCAATGTTGGTATTTGATACCGAGGATACTCATGAGCCGGAAAGTAAAATGGAAACCAAAATTAAAAAAAAAAATGATATCATTGGCTAAAATGAGAAATGAAAGAAAGAATGGAAATTGAGAAATAAAGAATGTTAAATATGAGAAATGAACTGTGTGAGTTAAAGACATACATAATTAAGGCGAAGTGAAACTCTCCGCCTGAGGGCTTACTGAGTAAGGTGAGTGCCCTGATAGGTATCAGATGTGGCCATACCCGACTGCATAACGTGTTAGGGCAGAGGGAAGCTACCTGTATGGGCGGGTAATCTTCCTTATTCTTAGGAACTTCGCAGGTAAAAATGTGTTGGAATGATTGATTTTGAGAAATGATTTTTAATGCTTATAAAAGCTTGTGTTGTATATCTATATGATTATGAGAATGTGTATATTAGTGTATTTTCTCAAATGAAACGATGATTTGAAAAGTAAAGGGTATTATAATTGAACTCATATGACCACACACTGTAAATAATTTATTCCTTCTTACTGAAAAGTGTCTCACCCAAATTATCTAAATTTTTCAAGGAACAGAGATAGACCAGGTGATAGAGCTCTATGATCATAGGGAGCTAGGACCCTGATATACAGGGTGAGTTTGGATTAGGGAGGTGTGATTCCCTAGGGTTGTGGTGTTTTTGGATATGAGATAGTATTGTGTATTTATGTGTGTATTAATACTCTGGGTATTGTATTCTGATTGATATGTATATACTGTCTTCCGCTGTTAGGTTGTATAATAAAATAACTTTTTACCCGGTACCCAATGCGGGTCAGGTTGTATGAATGATAGTAAAAGCGTTGACGTGGCCGATTTGTGAATGTTGTGGATTTATGACGAGTGATTATTTATTTATTATAGAAAAAAAATTGTACAAAAATTAGGGCGTCACATTTTGGTATCAGAGCCTAGGTTGCTAGGTTCTGTAGACTTTATTAGACAGCGAAATACAATATTAGAGTATAGGAGTGGATTTTGGGGAAAATAGGTGATGAGTAGACTGAAATGTGAGTTAGTGGTTGTTTAAGGATGAGGTGAGAATTTAGGGTTCAATCTTGCGGCCTAGAGATAGGGGTATCAGGGTTGTTTTTGTGTTTTTCTTGAGGTGATAATTTTAGGAAAACTACGTATACTACCGTTAGGTCTTGTTTTTGAGTGGTTGGACTGAATCTTAAATAGGGATTAAGGTGTGGATAGAGGAATAATTTATGAGTTATTGTAGTGTATAAGTTGCGTGATAGTGATTGTATGCTGAGATTAGCTGTTTCCTTTGCAAGATGGATCTGGGAAATAGTAACACGACTGCGGGAGGTGATGGAGTAGGACCTTCCAGTATAGGTGGTGCAGACCCTGACGCGGTATTGCTTAGCATCACTCAGCAGGTGATGGCTGAAATGGCCAGGAGCTCGGGGGAGTGGTGTTGCACGATTGAGCAGTTCATGCGTATGCGACCCTTATTTTTTGCTGGAGGAGCGGACCCATTGGTAGCCGAGAACTGGGTTCAG
The DNA here is from genome assembly GCF_029873635.1 of Malania oleifera. Lineage (NCBI taxonomy): Eukaryota > Viridiplantae > Streptophyta > Magnoliopsida > Santalales > Ximeniaceae > Malania > Malania oleifera. Next base: position 100,920,238 of record NC_080423.1, read on the forward strand.
GACATAGAGGACATACTGGAAGTCCTCTCATGTATAGACGAGCAGAAGGTATTATTTGCTACCTTTAAATTGACTGGGGAGGTAAAGCACTGGTGGAGATCAGTGAGAGTATTGGAGGAGTAGAGGCCGGATCCTATAGCGATGATATGGAGTCGCTTTGGGGAAATTTTCTTCGAGCGGTACTTTCCCACTACGGTCAGGAGTGCGAAGGCGTCAGAGTTTCTATATCTGACACAGGGGTCTATGACGGTGCAGCAGTACGCATCGAGGTTTGTTCAGCTGTCTCGCTTCGCCCCGTATATGGTGCCAGATCAGGAGAGGAAGGCGAGGAAGTTTGAGGAGGGCTTGAGGCAGAACCTGTATGAGTAGGTGGTAGGTTTTCGAGCTCAGACCTTCTCGGAGATAGTAAACAGAGCTTCAGTGATTAAGAATAGCATACAGAGAGGCGCAGTAGCCCAGAGCTAGAGGAAGAGGCCCGCACCTTCTGACTTCCAGGCAGGGCCTAGTCGAGGGCCATGGAGGAGATATGATATCGATGGAGGACGACGACAGGGAGGAGGAGAGCGAACAGTATAGGGTAGACAGATGCTCCCTCTATGTCCTAGATATTTGAGGAGGCACCTAGAAGAGTGCCGAGTAAGAGAGGTTGTTTGCTATCAGTGCCACCAGCCTGGATATATCGCGAGAAATTTCTAGGCACCACCAACGGTGGCGGCTACTTCTCGACCGTACAGAGGAGGCTATCAGGTATGTCAGGGTGGACAGCAGAGGAATACTGCGCTGGCGCGAGTGTATGCACTAACGCTGGGAGATGCTGAGGCAGCAGGAGATGTGGTGACAGGTACTGTTTTTATACTGTCATTTAAAGCTACTGTTTTGTTTGATTCTGGGTCGACGCATTCATTTATCGTTCGGGATTATGTTAAATTGTTTGGGTTTGAGCCTCAATAGTTAGATGTTAGTTTGTCTGTTGCTACGCCGACTGGGGCTTTAGGGGTATGTAGAAAGGTAATCAGGGACTGTCCAGTGGGTATTCAGGGGAGGTCTTTGTTGGCTAATCTAGTGGTTTTAGACATGTATGGGTTCAAGGTAATCTTGGGTATGGATTGGCTAGCTACCCACTATGCTAGCATTGATTGCCATCAGTGAGTGGTAGCATTTATATTTCTAGAGGGAGAGGAGTACAGATTCGTGGGATCACGTGTGTGCACCCCACCTCAGTTATTGCTCTTCAGGGGCATAGATTGCTATCAGAAGGCTGTCAGGGATATTTAGCCTGGGTGAAGGCAGTATCAGGAGGGGAGCTGAGGGTGGAGCATATCCCAGTGGTGAGGGATTTTCCTGATGTATTCCTAGATGATTTTCTGGGACTACCTCCTGATCGTGAGGTAGAGTTTGTTATTGATATGGTTTCGGGGACAGCGTCGATTTCAAAGGCTCCGTATAGAATGGCATTGGCAGAGCTGAAAGAATTGAAAGAGCAGTTACAGGAACTGTTGGATAAGGGGTTTATTCAGCCCAGTGTGTCGCCCTGGGGAGCACCGGTTTTGTTTGTGAGGAAGAAAGATAGCTCGATGAGGTTGTGCATCGACTACCGAGAAATAAATAAGTAACTATCAAGAATAAATACCCGCTCCCGAGTATTGTTGATTTGTTTGACTAGTTATAAGGGACACAGATCTTTTCAAAGATAGACTTACGCTTCGGGTACCATCAGGTGAAAGTCAGGGCGGAAGATGTTCCGAAGACGGCATTCAGAACACGGTATGGTCATTATAAATTTCTAGTTATGCCGTTTGGGTTGACGAATGCTCCTGCAGTGTTTACAGGTTTGATGAACATGGTTTTTCACTAGTATTTGGATCAGTTCGTGGTGGTATTTATTGATGATATACTGGTGTATTCGAAGAGCCCAAAGGAGCATGAGGAGCATATGAGTATAGTGCTTTAGGTATTGCAAGAGAATAAGCTTTATGCGAAGCTCAAGAAGTATGAGTTCTGGCTGGAACAGGTTATCTTCCTTAGACACGTTATATCCACGGGTGGTATTTTTGTTGATCCGAGTAAGATTGAGGTGGTAGTAGACTGGGTACGATCAAAGAACGTGCATGAGATCAGGAGTTTCCTGGGATTGGCTAGGTACTACCGCAGGTTTGTTGAGGGCTTCTCTAGATTGTCAGGCCCACTTACTCAATTGACCAGGAAAGGAGTGAAGTTTGAGTGGTCTGATGAATGTGAACAGAGCTTCCAAGAATTGAAGCAGCGACTCATCACTGCGCCTGTATTAATGATTCTTTCAGGAGAAGAGGGGTTCGTAATTTATAGTGATGCGTCCCACAAAGGGTTCGGATGCGTGTTGATGTAGCGAGGGAGAGTGATAGCCTATGCCTCACGACAGTAGAAAGAATATGAGAAAAACTACCCTACCCATGATTTGGAGTTGGCGGCGGTTGTTTATGCGTTGAAGATTTGGAGGCACTATCTATATGGGGATAGGTGTGAGATATTTACTAACCATAAGAGGTTAAAGTATTTCTTCATGCAGAAGGAATTGAATATAAGGCAGAAGAGATGGCTGGAGCTAATAAAGGATTACGACTGCACTATCAGCTACCACCCAGGAAAGGCTAATGTGGTCGCTAATGCTTTGAGCTGGAAATCAGTGGATTCATCTGTATTTGCAGTGGAGATTCAGCATCGGATCCAGATAGATCTGGAGAGGCTCGGTGTGGAGCTGGTAGAGGGTGATCACTAGGCGTTCATTGCTGACTTGGTTTTGCAGCCGACTCTACATGAGAGGATTAAAGCAGCTTAGAGGAATGACGTAGAACTAGTAGAGCTTATGGGAAAGGTACAGGATGGTCAGGAACCAGAGTTCAGCATTTCAGATGATTGAGCCTTGAGGTTCCGTACCAGGTTATGCGTTTTTGCCGATCATGAGATCAAGAGGGTCATTCTGGAGGAAGCGTATAAGTCCCTATATACTGTACATCCAGGTAGCACTAAAATGTACAGGGATCTTCGAGAGTCCTTCTGGTGGAGAAATATGAAGAGGGAGATAGCCCAGTATATGGATCAGTGTTTGACATGCCAACAAGTGAAGACTGAGCACCAGAGACCGACGGGATCATTGCAGCTACTTCACATTCCTGAGTGGAAGTGGGAGCATATAGTGATGGATTTCGTCTCAGGATTATCGCCGGCATTGCATGGACAGGATGCTATTTGGGTAGTGGTGGATCGACTGATGAAGATTGTCCACTTTTTTCCAATCAGAGTTAGCTACTTCATGGACAGCTTGGCCGAGTTATACATCCAGGAGATAGTTAGGCTCCACGGCGTACGAGTGTCCATAATTTCAAATAGAGACCCACGGTTCACATCTCGTTTTTGGAAGAGTTTGCAAGGGGCCATGGGTTCTCAGTTGTCGTTCAGCACAGTTTTTCATCCTTAGACAGATGGACAGACGGAGAGAACGATACAAATTCTGAAGGATATGCTGTGAGCATGTGTGTTGGACGTTGGAGGTTGTTGGATGCAGTATCTGCCACTGGTTGGGTTTGCGTATAACAACAGCTACCGGGCCAGCATTGGGATGACACTATATGAGGCACTTTACGGCAGGAGGTGCCGATCCCCATTATACTGGGATGAGGTTGGAGAGAGACAGGTATTGGGGCCAGAGCTGATATAGCAGACTCATCAGAGACAGGATCAGGATAGCGCAGAGCCGGCATAAGAGTTATGCTGATACTCGTCGGTGAGAATTGGAGTTTGATACAGGAGATCACGTATTCTTGAAAGTGGCACCCCTGAAAGGTGTTATGAGATTCGGGAGGAAGGGTAAGCTGAGCCCTAGGTATATTGGACCATTCGAGATTCTTAAGAAAGTGGGTCCAATTGCCTATCGTTTGGCATTACCACTGGTCCTATCTAGGATCCATGACGTATTCCACATTTATATGCTGAGGAAATACGTCCTAGACCCCTCCTATGTGATCAGATATGAAGCACTGGAGTTGGGTGATACTTTAGCTTATGAGGAAGTGCCAGTGCAGATTCTTTATTGGAAGGAATAGGAGCTACGCACAAAGAAGATTCCACTGGTGAAAGTTTTGTGGCGCAATCATGCCATTGAGGAGGCTTCCTAGGAACTAGAGGATCAGATGGATTAGAGATATCCACACTTATTCAATGGAGTTTAGAGTTGAGCCAGTCAGAGTAAAAAGAATAATATTGTGTAGTTTTTATTTGTATAGTGTAACATAGGACAGATAGGGTTTTTAATTTTGAAATATGAATGTCCTTGAGAGAATTTTGGAAAAGTTGTAATCTCTCAGAACCCTCATTGTAACAACGGTATTCCTCCGCCATAAGTGATGGTAGTTAATAAAAATTGGAAGTATTTTCGCTAAGGAAGGGAAACAGGGGAATAAGAAATTTTGAGGACGAAATTTTTATGAGGGGAGAATGTAATAACCCCAAAAAGGTATATAGAAGATTAGTGCAATGATTCCAAAAAAAAAAAAAATTAAAATTAAATTAAATAATTAAATAATTTATTAATTAATCGGATTTAAAAAAAAGAAAGAAAAAATAATAAAATATATTATTATTAATTAAATATATTATTATTATTATTATTATTATTATTATTATTATTATTATTATTCTCCTGAAGCTTCTAGCTTCGGGAGATTTAATGTTTCATTTAATTTCTTCTTCCTCTTCTTCTTCTCTTTTCCTGCGTGCAGAACTCTCTCTCTCTCTCTCTCTCTCCTCTCTCTCTCTCTCTCTCTCTCTCTCTCTCTCTCTCTCCTTGATTTCGTGGCGGATTTTCGCCCAATCGAAAATCTGTAGATACCACTGGACTCCATTCTCCGCTGCCATTATTTTTACCAGAGCGGATTGGTGGTAGGAGCGGTGTAGGTGTATTCCCCGGGGTAAGCCATTTTCCCATTTTTCTTTAATTTCTTCTTTCAATTAAGACCCAATTGACGAACTGACACCAACCACTAGAAATCTAGGATTATTCTCTACAGTCTAGTGGGAACGGAATTCTCGTGGGGGTAGTAAGGCCAATCCCCAAATTATGGGATGTGCAGGGTTATTAAGGGGCTTATTTTTAATTAATTAACATTAATTTTAAGAAATGTTAAAATATTGAGCATCTGGAACTGAGTGGATTTTTTGGAATTTAGGGCTGGTGGCGCCGCATGTGAATTTTGGTTACCCGTGGTAAAATTTGAAAATAATTGGGGGGGCTGTTAAATGTAGTCCGAATATTGATTTTGGGTTATGGAGTTAGTGAAGTTCGATAGTATTATTTTGAGAAATAAATAAAATATCTGGGAAAATGCAAATTGCAAATTTGAATTTCGATGCCATGGGCGTGAGTTTTGGGATTCTAGTGACTCTCAGTAAAGTCCAGTTAAGGCAATAAATTTACAATCCTTTATGAAAATTAATGGGTTGATAAATGTGAATGATGTTGTCTATTTAACTTGAATTTTTATTCTGCTTAAATATCAATGAAATTTGTGTGGCAATGATTTCTATTGAATACAATGTTTAAACTGGAGTTAGAATGATTTACCCGTAAATAGTGATACGGCAATTGTTTTTTAATATGAGAATGAAATGTTGGTAAATGATGAAGTTGAAATGTGCAGAATGTATTGCTTTGAGAAAATGAAGAAAGGTGAATCTGGAATGTGTTTTGAGAATATTGAGTAATTGTGATAGAATATGTCTATAATATTATGAGATGAGATGAATTATGAACTGAGAAAATTCATTTAAAGTAGACATGGTGTTGAGAATACTGATATTGAAATGTGAATATGTGAAATGAAAATATTGTAAAATGTTAAGTCTGCAATATGAAAATGATAATGAGAAATTGTGGACATCGTGAAATATTGAATGATAAATGCCAAATATAAACCGCATAAGTATACGGGTATGTGGTGGTAAACCCGTGGATTATATGATATTGAGCACGGGTAACCGTTGCTAGTGGCGTTAGTGCACCCACAACGGATTTTGGAGCTTGTGACATTACAGTCGATTGTGCCATTTGTTAGGGTTGTTGGACCCCCTACGTCGGCTCAGGATTATAGGCTGCCATCGTTACCTACAGACGTGAATATGTGATTGATATTTTGATCTAACCGTGTCGGCCAACCGCGGTTGATCTAGCTTCAGGCCGCACAACCTTGACCATGGGGGGACGCATAGCGTGGATAGAAAGATCCTCGTGGTGGCCATGTAATAACCCAAAAAAAAAATGAATAATAAAATAATAGTTAGTATTAAAAAAGAAATTGGTTTCTCTGTTAGGATATCCTTGATTCCATGTTTGATGCCTAAAAAGCCTTGTCTAAGCGAGTGCTCATATACCCTTGCGGCTCCGTCTCTCCTGAGGTCGCCTGGTCAAATGAATTTCTAGGATCAACAGGGTAGACACGGTTTATACGTAAATAAGTACATAAAATAATGTTTTGACTGACAATAATTTGTAGAAATATATGATACATAATAATATATAAGTATCATATGGGGCCCACAATACTGTTGGGCCCCCATGAGTCCCCAAAACCGTAATGGAGGTTTACGACGAGTCTCAAAGCTATGTAGTTTGCATAAAGTCGTATAAGTTATTAGAGTTGTAGGATTCTCTCGGGTCCTCGAAGTTGTGTGGGCCCACAAGACCAGTGGGGCCCACAGAATTTTTCAAATTTAATTTTCACTTCTTATGCAAAAATAAATAATAAAATAATAAATACTAAAAATAGGTTTAAAAGTATACCATGATAATAATAAGAACATAAGATTAAGAAAATAATAAAATAATAAAATAAATTAATTCACTAATGATTACCTTAATTAGGCGTAATAGTTAATTAAAAATTTATTTAATGGGAATTGTGGCAACACTCCCACATGCCTCCATCCCCATCCCATACTCAACCATACTTGCCCATCCCTTTGCCCATTCTTTAATTTAAAAAAAAAAAAAAAATAATAATTCACTCACACACCCTCTCCCCAAACTTTTTATAAATTCTATTCTTCCTTCTTCTCCCCAAAATTTTCCTATAAATCGGGAGCCCTCCAGCTCTCAACCTTCATTTTTTCACACACAATTTTCTGGAAGAGAAGATTAGGAGTGAAAGATTGTGGTGGGAGAGAATTTTTTGAATAATTCTCATCACCCCTTTTTTCCGATCTCATTTTCTTTAAAGATAATTATTGTGTTTCGTAGCACCGATAAAGAAGAGGTAAGTAAATTTTGATTATGGTTAGTTTCTTTTTATTTAAATTCATACCCGATTTATTTGTACGTAAATTTTAATTATGTTTACTTATTTTTCCACAAAATTTCTATGAGTTTATTTTTACCATTTTTCATTATACTCAAGTTCTATCTTTTAATATACTTGCATCTATTTTGGGTTTAAGAAAGTCTAATCCCCTAGGGGTATCAGCATGTATTTCTAGTCAAAAATAAATATATATATTTTAACACAAAAATGTGTGGCGAGAGTTTAATTTTTACGTTACATTTTTATGAATATGAGTAAAGATTGAGATTTTTACGATATTTATTTTAAATTGCCTAATTATAATAGATGATTTTTAAAACCCCTACCCTGATGCAACGAAAGTTCCAAGTACAGATTCTCGGTACCCGCAGTTTTTAAAGTTGATACGGATCAGAGTGCACCCACACTGTTTAGCCGAGTGGTTATTTATGTTATGGATTTCCTTCCTGATTGCACACCCTGGTTCCGGATCAGGACTAAATAAGGAAAATCATCACTTAACGTTTACGTACGTTGATTTAGTTGGTCGGCCTAGCCATCTAAGTCCAGTCTCGCCGCACACCCATCATGGGGTAACCATGACTTACGGCAAACGGCCCTAAGGGTGGTTTTTACAATATATGTTTATACATATTTAATTACGTGTCCAAAGTTACTGATAATTTGTGAAGTGAACAGTGTAAAGTTTACGAGTGACAAGGACATTTTGGTTCTTATATGACGATCTAAGGAACGTATAGGAAAAGTATATGTAATGTTTTATCATTAAATATTTTTTTAACGTTTTAAAGTTAGAAGTTTAATTTCGCATTTAATAATAGCATATGATTAAAATTACTTTTGAAATTGCAATGACA